>NC_134484.1:20139817-20486318 GCF_040206685.1 Ascaphus truei | reverse complement strand
GGTGTGCGGGGGCGGCCCAATGGACCAATGAGATTTCCCTAGGGACACCGGACATCCAGCAGGCAGGCATACAGTGCTTTCACTAATATAGTATAAGATACCAGCAAGGAAGGACACTTACGTATCGCTTGGACACCGGGCTACAGACAAATTTCTCCCGGCCCAGGACTAGAATTATGTAGTCCACCCGCCCCGGTGGTATTGCGAGCCTCCCCCCATTTCACACCTCACGAGTCCCATCTATTTCCCACCCTCTTCCCATGTATATCTCTCCCCTGCGTCTCACTCTTACTCCCTCTTTTCCTCACTCACTCCCTCCCTCTCCCCCTCCCACCCACCTTCTGTCAACTACCCTTCTCTCACTCAACCCCCCCACAAAATACATATAACCCCCCCAATACATATTAAAAGCCCCCCACTTCCCCCAATAAATTTTTAAAAGCCCCCACACCCCCAATACATTTTAAAATTCCCCCAACCCCTCCAATACATATTAAAAAGACTCCCCAACCCTAATACATATAAACAATTAATATATCTTATACTATATTAGTGAATGTTATATTAGCTGAACTATAAGTGAACTATATTAGCTGGATGTCCGGTTGTCCCTAGGGGAAATCTCATTGGTCCATTGGGCCGCCCCCGCACACCTCTCATTGGCCTGAGGCGGAGTGACGGCCCAAAGGACACACAGGGACACAAACACACACACAGGGACACACACACACAGGGACACACACACACACACACACACACACAGGGACACACACACACACACAGGGACACACACAGGGACACACACACACACACACACACACACACACACAGGGACACACACACACACAGTAGGGGGGGTGTACATTAGCAGCATGTATAACCCGGGGGGGGGGGGGGCTCACATACCCGCCGGAGCCTCCGCCTCTTCCTCCCCGAAATCAGCCTCCACACTCTCCCCGTGTCTCCCGCGCTTTCAAACCCCCCCCCCCCCCCCGCGCCGCTACAGTCAGCGAGGAGCGAGTGCCCGGGACACAGCGGGGGAGCGGCAACAACAAGCTGCCTCCCGCCTCAGTTCCACGTGGGAGCGGCCGGACGGGTGAGTGAGCGGCCTTCACCCACCCCTCACCCCCCTTCAAATCACCTCCCCTCCACCCCCCCCCCCCCCGGCGCCGCTACAGTCAGCGGAGCGAGCGAGCGCCCGGGACACAGCGGGGGAGCGGCCACAACAAGCTGCCTCCCGCCTCAGATACACGTGGGAGCGGCCGGACGGGTGAGGGAGCTGCCGGACGTATGAGTAAGCGGCTGGACGGGTGAGGGAGCGGCCTTCACCTCCCCTCACCCCCCTTCTCCTCCCCTCACCCCCCTTCACCAACCCCTCACCCCCCTTCACCTCACCTCCCCTCACCTCCCCTCACTCCACTTCCCTTCCCTTCCACCTCCCTCCACCCCCCTTCACCTCCCCTCCACCCCCCCTTCACCTCCCCGCCACCCCCCTTCACCTCCCCTTCACCCCCCCCCCACCTCCCCTTCACCCCCCCCCCCCCCCCCACCTCCCCTTCACCCCCCCCCACCTCCCCTTCACCCCCCCCCCCACCTCCCCTTCACCCCCCACCTCCCCTTCACCCCCCCCACCCCCCCTTCACCCCCCCCCTTCACCTCCCCTCCACCCCCCCTTCACCTCCCCTCCACCCCCCCTTCACCTCCCCTCCACCCCCCCCCTCACCTCCCCTCCACCCCCCCCCCTTCACCTCCCCTCCACCCCCCCCCTTCACCTCCCCTCCACCCCCCCCTTCACCTCCCCTCCACCCCCCCCCTTCACCTCCCTCCACCCCCCCCCTTCACCTCCCCTCCACCCCCCCCTTCACCTCCCCTCCACCCCCACCCTTCACCTCCCCTCCACCCCCCCCTTCACCTCCCCTCCACCCCCACCCTTCACCTCCCCTCCACCCCCACCTTCACCCCCCCTTCACCTTCCCTTCACTCCCCCCTTACAACCTCCCACCACCTCCACCCCCCTTCCCACCTCCCCCAACTCCCCACCACCTCCCCCCCTTCCCACCACCTCCCCCCCACCCCCCCCTTCCCACCACCTCCCCCCCACCTCCCTTCCCCCCCACCCCCCTCCTTCCCACCACCTCTCCCCCACCCCCCCCCTTCCCACCACCTCCCCCCCCACCCCCCCCCCCTTCCCTGAGGCGGAGTCACGGGCCAAAGGACACACAGGGACACAGACACACACACACACACACACACGTAGACACACACACACACACAGACGTAGACACACACACACGTATACACACACACACACACACACGTATACACACACACACGTATACACAAACACACACACGTAGACACAAACACACACACACGTATACACAAACACACACACGTAGACACACACACACATAGACACACACGTACACACACACGTACACACACACACACACACACACACACGTACACACACGCACGTAGACACACACACGTACACGTAGACACACACACACATGTACACGTAGACACACACACACATGTACACGTAGACACGTACACACACACACACATGTACACGTAGACACGTACACACACACACATGTACACGTATACTCACACACATGTACACGTACACACACACATGGAGACATACACACACACACATGGAGACATACACACACACACATGGAGACATACACACACACATGTACACATACACACACACGTATACACTCACACACGTATACACACAGGTATACATACACATAATGTATACACACACACACACACATGTATACACACATGTATACACACACACACACATGTATACACACACACACATGTATACACACACACACATGTATACACACACACACACGTGTATACACACACACATGTGTATACACACACATGTGTACACACACACATGTGTACACACACACACGTGTACACACACACATGTGTATACACACACACGTATACACACACACACGTATACACAAACACACACACGTAGACACAAACACACACACGTAGACACAAACACACACACGTAGACACACACACACATACACACACACACACGTACACACACACACGTACACACACGCACGTAGACACACGCACGTAGACACACACACACGTACACGTAGACACACACACATGTACACGTAGACACACACACACATGTACACGTAGACACGTACACACACACACACACACATGTACACGTAGACACGTACACACACACACATGTACACGTATACTCACACACATGTACACGTACACACACACATGGAGACATACACACACACACATGGAGACATACACACACACACACATGGAGACATACACACACACACATGTACACACACACACACACGTATACACTCACACACGTATACACACAGGTATACATACACATAATGTATACACACACACACATGTATACACACACATGTATACACACACACATGTATACACACACACATGTATACACACACACACATGTATACACACACACACACATGTGTATACACACACATGTGTATACACACACACATGTGTACACACACACATGTGTACACACACACACATGTGTACACACACACACATGTGTACACACACACACATGTGTACACACACATGTGTATACACACACATGTATATACACACACATGTATATACACACACATGTATACACACACACACGTATACACACACACACACACGTGTATACACACACATGTGTATACACACATACACATGTATACACACACACATGTATACACACACACACACGTATACACACACACACACACATGTGTATACACACACATGTGTATACACACACAAACATGTGTACACACACACAAATGTACACACACACACACACACACACACATACAATGTATACACACAAACATGTATACACACACACAAACATGTATACACGTGTATACACACGTGTATACACACACACACGTATACACACACACAATATATACATACACACAATGTATACACACACACATGTGTATACACACACGTGTATACACACACACACGTGTATACACACACACGTGTATACACACACACGTGTATACACACACACACACGTGTATACACACACGTGTATACACCACATGTGTATACACACACACGTGTATACACACAAACGTACACATACACACACACACACATGTATACACACACACACATACAATGTATACACACAAACATGTATACACACACACACCCCAGCACCACCACATCAGCACACCGGTATCCCATGCCCCCCCAGCACACTGGCATTCTCGGCTCCCCACCATTCCCAGCCCCCATCAACACCATCACCACCCACACATCGCCACCTTTGCACCTCCCCCATCGGCACACCCACATCCGCACCCCCACATCAGCACCAAACCCTCCCAAATCAGCACACCAATACAATCACCATCAGTACAGCCACAGCAGCACTACCACCGCACATGGGCCGCGTGGACCACTCCCCACCCAAATGCCACACCCACACCACAAACATCCCGGGCAACGCCGGGGCTCTCAGCTAGTATATATTAAAACATTGTACATTGTGGATGGTCTGCGGGGGGCCCGTCCGTCCGGCACTTCCAGTTGGGCCCGACCTCTGGCCAGGCCCGGCTGCCGGTCCTCTCGCGGCTGGGCCTCGGCTCTCCCCAGCTGCCTGCAGGCTTCTATCCCTCTGCCCCACGCCGAGCTGGCACGCGCCAGGCCTCCCTCCATGCCGTCGCGCGCCGGAAGCTGGGCCAAGCCTAATTCTGGCACGCTGCCATCACAGAGGCCTGTCTGCGTGGGACTGTGATAGAGGCCTGCATCTGAGAGAGTGCCGGGGCCCCGTCGCGAGAGGACCAGCAGCCGTGCCTGGCCAGAGGTCGGGGCTAACTTGCGCCGCCAGCTGTCGGGCCCCCCCCAGCCAGCGGGCCCGGGACACCTGTACCTTCTTTCCCTTGTCGCCGGCCATGCCTGGACATGGATGTATTTGTAAACACACACTTATTTCTTGTTGAACATTTCTAATATCGGCACCCAATTATGCTGCCATCTTTTTTTTTTTTACACACCTTTGTGATATATAATTTCTAATCTCAACACAAATTTGAACTTTCTTTGCACTTTTATACTTCAACACTTTTTTTAAATCTAGTTTTTGTTCCTTTTCCTAGGTCTGTGGGACAGTTTGAAAATGGTATCTTTTTCTTGGCAGCTGTGACAGGGAACGCATCTGAACTCGAACTGATAGCTTCAGGCGGTTGCAGAAAAGTAAACCAGTGAACCTATCAACATAGGAAATGGAAGAGAAGAGAAAGGCTAATTGTTTGAAGAACAAGTTACTGCAGACAAGTCAACAGAACGAGCCTAACACGGTCATTATTATTCAGCCTGAGGAACTTTCTTCAACAATGTAATAGTAATGACTTGTACTTCTACAACACCTTTTCATTTAAAAGGGAATGTTGTATTAATGTATAAAAAGAGGCGCACAGGAATTATTTTGTTCAGTTTCTGCTATACAGTACTCTAGTGGTGACACTCCAGTCCTCAAGGGCCACCAACTGGTCAGGTGTGAAGGATATCCCTGCTTCAGCACAGGTGGCTCAATCAGTGGCTCAGTTGAAGACTGAGCCTCTGATTGAGACACCTGTGCTGAAGCAGGGATATCCTTCACACCTGACTTGTCGGTGGCCCTTGAGGACTGGAGTTGGCCACTCTTGTGCTAGAGGCTGTGAATATCCTTCACCCAAGTCTGTGAATGTGGCAAACCTCGGACCTTCACCTTTAGTGAAAAAGTTGGGCATTTTGCCAAAATCTGCCTATCAGACATTCCTTCCCCCCCCCCCCCTCCAAAAAAGAGAAATGGCCAACGATGATGATCCCTCCCCCCCACGATACACGCAGGTTCTGCAATGCTCTCAGCGGAACTCTCAAAGGTGATGGTTCATGTCATTAGAATATTTATTTTTAACTGCGGTATAAAGTATGCCTTTTCAAAGAAGCCAAAGGCCTAAAAGTATATACCGGAAGTATTTCTGTTATATTTCATGGAGATCATTGGTTTCTGACACCTCAGACCTGGCAGAAATGTTTCATAAAAGGGTAAAAAAATAATAATGGATGGAGAGTGTATTACAGCTCAACCCCGTTACAGCGCGATCCGTTACAGCGCGATCCGTTACAGCGCGATCCGTTACAGCGCGAATCCGCTTATAACGCGATGCAAGCGTGGGTCCCTATTTTCATATTTCTGACTACTTTACAACACGATTATTGGGATCTTAAATACTTTATTGTACAATGCATGCAATTGTACATTATGTCTAACGCGATCCGCTTATAACGCGATGTGATTCTTTGGACCCCAAGCACAGCGTTATAAGGGGGTTGAGCTGTACTTAGGTTGAACTTGATGGACATGTCTTTTTTCAACCTCATCTGCTGTGTAACTTTGTTGCGTGCGCAAATGTTTCGATGTGCTGCACTGCACACACTGTTGGTTGTTATGTGTAACACATTCTGTCTCATGCTGCACAGGCCTATGATGAACTGTTACATTTTCGAAGTCTCAGGAACTTCCTCTGGCTACATAAACTGAACGGAGGCCCTGACTATTCTTGTAAAGTTAGGGCCTTGGCAGCAAGAGAGGCAAACTGTACCCAAAAAAGGAAGCTCAGCGCCAGCAGACACAATAGCCAGGTCTGATGTCCGAGACTCCAAATGCACTGAGACTCTAATTCAAAGGCGGTGAGTCAGGGTGGGGAAACAATGGGATGGCAGCTGTGTCTGCCAAGCACATACCGTCTCTGGCGCGTTAACTTAGTCACTGCCCAGGGGACGCTAAGTAGAGTGAGAAATGCAAGCTGGGAGAGACCAGAGCTCACATGTAAGGGGGAGAAGAGGAAAGAAATCCTCACGGCTCGTACAGAATGTAATGGGAAGACATAAAAAATAAAACTTAAACAAGAAGTGTGTGACTACTTTGCAATGCATTGCAGACCACACTGGAAGCGAGGACATGGAGTTTGCAATTCCAGGTATGTGAGAGGTCTACCTGGCCCACTAATTAGATCAAGTTGCCTGTCCCTGTCTCTAACAGATCTGTATCATATGTTAGAAACGTAATTCAGACTGCTATCCCACCTACTTATTCTTGTTGACTTTTTTTGTTAGAGGGAGGCCTCGGGAGCGAGTTATTTTTTTTTCCCTCTGAGGGCACTACGGTTCCCAAGATACTTACAGTCTTAGTTGGCGGTGTTTCAGATCCCGGTTATGAAATCAAAATGGCCGCCAAATCCAGCGGGTATCTTGGGGAATAGGAAACCGCAATATCATCGGGGGAATGATGATGCAGCTTCTTATTGGATAATCACGGTGCCCATTTAAAAAAAAAATTGCAGCAAGATCACTGGCAACTAAAACCGTATGCACTGTATTTCAAGAACCGAGGGTCCCTGGACCTGAAAATAGAGCGGTTCAGTCCAGGGAACCCCCCCTCCCCCCCCCCCCTGGATCTAAATGAAGAAGAAAAATAAGCGAGATGCTGCTCTTAGAAGTTTTTCATACTTGACATATACAAAGTGACAGAATGAAAAGTGTGAGATGATTTAAAGGGACAATCCCTCCTAGGGCCAAGAGCTTTAAGGGATTATATCTGGGTGATTGATGCTTTTTTACCCAAATCTGACACCTATAAGTATTATTTTAATCTTTTTTATGTTAGGTTTGGAAATGGGGTGAGCTGAGACTTGAAAGGTGTTTGATTTCCTCCGGCTGCTGCACAGCTGGACCTGCCCTTCCTTCCTCCCTTGACCTTGGAGCCTGTGATAGAGCTCCCTCCCCGTGTATACCTAACCCCATAATAATACTTATGATAAATAAACACAAACAAAGGTCTGGAGGTTTTTTATTAAAATAGATCACGTCACGGTATAAGTGCTAACCCTGCTAGAATGCTCAACCACCACGGTTAACGGCTAATGGTACTCAAACCATGGCCTACAACACCTTCCAAGCCGGGCACCGCACCGACTTGGCCGTTTAGAGAGAATGGTCACCAAGGAGTCACATTTAAATGAACCTTTCCCATTCGTCACTCACAGCCACCACAGGGCTTTACCAATGGGTAAAGGCTAATGATACTCAAGCCATGGCCTGCAACTCCCACCCCCCCACCCCAAGCCGGGCACTGCATCGGCCGTTTAGCAAGAATGGGCACCAGGAAGTCACGTTTAAATGAAACCTGCCCATTTGCCGCTCCCAGCCATCTCAGGGCTTTACCGAACAATAGAGCCCCGTCTGGTTAAAGTGTACTTACCCCCCAAAAGCTGCCACCAACTGGGTTTTTAACCACCGTGAAACTGTCCCAGTACTGCCAGACCCGGAAAAAAACTTACCAGCCCCTTCGGAATCATGATGTTGCATAACCCGAGCCCATGACAGAAAGATGTAACTATCGTCAACTTTGAGAATGGGCCACAGGGACCCATAGAAGGCAAGAACTGACCACGCAAGAGAGGTGGTGCCCCACCCCCCCTTGCTGCCATGCTTGAAGCCACTACAGCCCCAACATGAATACTGGCGACAGCGTACGTCCTTTGTCACCCACATGATTCCTCAATGTAAGGAATCGGGGAACACAGCCCCTGCGACGTGGTCCTTCCTTACCTCCTGTTGCACAGCATTCTGCTGCAAGCGGTCAGAGAGCGCGTCCGTCACGGCGCGCTTCCTCCTTGCCTCCTACTGTAGTCGCCCGCGCACCTTACAGAGCGCACGTGCGACCACGGAGGGCTTTCAAAGTTCCCACGGAGCTTGGCTATGCCCCTCTGCTTGCGACGCTCAGCGCGCGCACACGTGACGCGCGTGCACCGCAACCCAGCTGCGCGTCAACCCTAACATCTTCCTCCCCTGTCTCCTGCTTCTCTCAGCCTATCCCTGCCTCCGCAGAGGCCGCTCCTTCGCTCCACCCCCTTTACTCATTGGACTCCTGTTAGGGAGCTCTGTCACTTCCTCTTTGGCTGAGCATAGTTATTGGTAGCCTTGTGTTCCCACGTCTCTGTCTCTGCCTTGTTCTGTCTGTGCTTCTAACCTTGTTGCTGCTTGCCTCCCTGTGTACCGACCCGGCTAGACTTTGGACCCTGCTCTGGATTATCGCCCCCGGCTTGCCTCAGACCTTCCGACCTTCTCCATCCCTGACCACAGCAACCGGACAATCTACTTCTCTACTGGCTCCAACCCTTGACCTCGGCACCTCGGACTCTGACTATTCTTCTGGCACCTACCTACGACCTTGGCAAGTATCAAGACTAACCCACTCTCTCCAACCCAGCTATTAGCTATTCAAGTCCTTCTAACAAAAAATAAATTAATTCTAACCTTCAGCATACTAGGACAGAAAAAGACTGCCCTGCCTATGGGGGCGGTGTATTATATAGGAAGTAAGGTTATTACTTTGGGAGGCTGTCCTACCTTTAGCTAGGGGATGGGATTAACCTTCTGGTGCCCACTGCCATGAGATAAGGACCAGGAATATTTTGTTATCTCACGTGGATAATGTATAGATAAATGTTACCCAGTGGTCCAATAAACAATAGATATAGAGAAAATAAAATAGGGGAAGGGTGACCACAAACACAAGGTGCAAACCAGCACTTCTGAATTCTCAGTATTTGGCAAGGCGGTGGGGAAATAATGTATATACATGAGGTTGTCATAGAGATGCTGGGACGTGTTCAGGTGTGAGAAATCTCATACAGACCACCACTGAGAGAATCCTAATCCTAAAGCTCACCAAACTGTGCTTATGGATATGTCAGAGACATAAGGGTTTATTTTATAAGCTCCGAAACGGCCAGTCAAGTCAGGGGGAGATTTAAAGCTGATCACAGTGTGATTCCCACTTCAGAGCTTATAGAATAAATCCCATACTGTATTTCCTGCAAAGTGTGTATATAAATGCTGATTTATAATGTGCCCAATAAAACAGGAAATTAGAAGGGTTATCAGGTTCTGGAAATATAAAAAGAGACAAATCACCAATATTGGGAGGGAGAAAGCCATCGGTCAGGCGAAGGACAAGAAGTCGAAAAAAGTTATCCATCTGGGGGTGTAACGAAGCAGTATGAGTGACCATGTAAGGAGACCAGTCAGAAAAGACAGTTATATACGATATAGTAAGGAGAGACTGGACACAGGGAGATAAAGGCTGTGCTCATTCACCAAGGGAAATATTACAGTGGATGATTGCCTGGCGTGTACATGTTATCAGTCATTGGATAGGCCAGTACAGTGCAGAAAGCTAAGTCATGGTGAAGAGTGCAGACAATAGTGAATAAAGGTCAAAGCATCATTTGCACAGCAAAGGGTTCCATTGCAGCCATTTATACTTTCTCCTCCGTGTGTCTTCTATAAACTCTACGTGAGATAGATTGTCTTTGAGTCTACAGAGGTGGCTCAACCAGTCTTTGACCGAGCCCCTGATTGAGCCACCTGTGTTGACGCTGGGGTATCCTGAAAACGTGACTTGTTGGGAAGGAGGGAGGGCGGGGGGGGGGGGGGGGTGGGGGTTGGAGTTTAGCCCCCTGTGTTAGCTGGTACTTAAATGAGTATTAAATTGTACTTCAATGCAAGAGGGCGAATGCTACAAAAGTTTGCAGACATATTAATTAAATCTTTTTGCAAGTAAATGTTAAGTGGACTTTTCTTTGAGTAAATATTGCAGTGAAACTGCCGACACCCAGAATTAATATTCTTGAGATACTGTAACTTTGCGTCTTATTTTTATTACCCTCTGTAGCTGTGATAAAGGAACACATCCTGGTTTTCCTGAGTACAGTATTTTTTTACCCGATGCATTAGTCTTCGAGATTTATTTTATCGTCTGTGATACATTGTAAAGCTAAAGCCCCGTATACTACCATCTATTAAAATCGCAATAGAGAAAGCACTCAAACACATAACACATTTACTCCAATTTGTACATGGTTTCATAATGTGAAAAGTGGTTAAAGCAGCAGTCCAAGCGGCTGTTTATTTATTTATTTCCCCCCCTTTAATATGTGCACCAATACAATCCACACAATGACAAGTAATTAGCGAAGTTGCCGATCGATCCGTTCTCCTGTGATCGATTTGCGAAAGATTCGGCTTGAGGGTTCACTAAATGGCTGTCAGTGCAGCAGAAGAGGACCAAAGATGCAAAATTCTGTGGGGAAGATCATGTGACCAGTCAGTCACTAGCAGGGCCGCCAACAGAAATCATGGGGCCCAGGACAAATGAAAGGAGCAGCCCCCCCCCCCCAACCCATAGCGCACCTAACACGGAATTTATTTTTTTACGCTCAACTTTTACTTAACTGTTTTCTTCTTATTGTAATAAGGAAAAAACATTACAATGCAATCTGTTTATTTTAACATTTTCAACAAAAGACAAAGATACCCAATGCTACATCCAATGTGACAAAAGGCCTGGGGAATTCAGTATCGGCCTGTGTGTGTGTGTGAGGGGGGGGGGGGGTTAAGTATGGGCATAGGGGGGGGTTAGAATGGGCCTGCGGGGTGGGTTAAGTATGGGCCTTGTGGGTTATGTATGGGCCTGGTGGGGTTTTAGGATGGACCTAAGGGGTAAAGTACAGTATTGGACTGAAATGAATTACAGTACCTCTCTTCAACCGGTCCGCGGTGGGGGCCTTCGATCGGTCAGTGAGGGGGATTTCAACCGTCCCCCGGGGGGGGCCTTCAATTAGACTGGGTGGGTGACTGCCTGGGTGGCTGGGGGGTGACTGACTGCCTTAGGTGACTGACTGTCTGGGTGGTTGGGTGACTGACTGTCTGGGTGGTTGGGTGACTGACTGACTGGGTGGGTGACTGACTGACTGACTGCTTGGGTGGGTGACTGACTGACTGGTTGGGTGACTTACTGACTACCTGGGTGGATGGGTGACTGACTGCCTGGGTGGGTGACTTACTGACTGCTTGGGTTGGTTGCTTGGGTTTGGGTTGGGTGGCTTACTGCCTGGGTGGGTGGGTGACTGACTGACTGCCTGGGTAGTTGACTGACTGACTGCCTGGTTGGGTGACTGACTGCCTGGGTAATTGCCCGGCGCAGGAGGCTGATGCGGGGGAGCTGGGTTGGCGGGTGTGGGCTCGCTACGGTGCTTCCCCTCCATCCCATGTTGGGAGCGGGGGGAGCGGGTCCGCAGGCAGTGCCCGGGGTGGGAGGTAGGCATGGGGGGAACAAGGTTGGTGTGCGCTCGCATGAGCGCGTCCCCCTCTGGCACAAATTCCCCCCAGGTGCCCATGCGGGCGGGGAGACAGGATCCGGGGGGGGGGCGGGGGAGCGAGGAAGAGGTCTGGCGATTGGAGGGGGCAGCTCGCCGGACGCGCACCACTCATTCCATTCCTGGGCCCTGCAGGCTGGACACCCTGTTTCCCTGTGCATGCACCCCAAGATCTCTGCGCATGCGCACGGAGATCACCAGCATTTTTTATTGTTAGAATGTGAGTATAATATTTTATTGTTATAAAGCTATTTTTATCTTGAGTGATCTGCGCTATGCCAGTTTTTCTCTCTACATTGGGGTACGTGATCCTGGGGACCTGATCCACTTTGATGACAACTGCATCATCCACTTACCTCTGACCGTTTGAGTCAACCCTGCCTTTTTGACTCTTACATCTTGTAAGTAGTCAATTCATTAGAGCCAAGTCAATTGAAGGCTTTTTTCACATTGTCATTTCTGCTGCACTTAAATTTATTTTTGTTTCCTCCCCATGCTCCCCGTGGATTTTGTGTGTTTTGCTGTTACTGTGGGGGAAGAGTGAAGACTACCCCTTCCAGTGGGTTCCAGAGCAGGGGGTGAAACTGTATTTACTTAAATAAGTGAAAAATGTGATAAAAATGTAAGTTTTTGATGGGGAGAATGCGGTGTTAGCCCTTGTGTGTTTTGCCAATAAAGTTTGTTGAAGAACTCCAGGAGCCTCTCTGACTCAGACATGCGCAGTTGCGCCGAATCCACCATTGTTGCCTTAATCTCTCTCCTGCTCCGGAGAACTTGTTCTACTTGTAAGCTCCGTTACTTTGAGGTGTGTACAGTAGTGTAGAGGGTAAAGTGGCAGGGGTTGCTGAATGTAAAATAGGAGGAAGCACAAGAAGTTGGAAGAAGAGCCTAATGTTTGCCATACTCCTGAGAGTTTATAATGACCAAGTGCAGACCTCCTTTTCCGTGTAAAATGTAGCAACTTTGCTGTAATAAAATGAAAGCCCCCAGTAACATCTCCGCCATTTGCAACTGTTGTTTCAACATTTAAAATTATTTTTAATTACTTTCCAAATGTAAGCATGAAAGCCAAACTACAGTGAGCACGGTGATGAATAACAGGGATTATAACATAAATATTGGTTTTGTTAGAGGCTAGGTAATGTTATCTGACCAAGACAAGAAAGCAGCTGCGATTTCATAAGTGGCAGTGAGCAGTGTGTTTACATCAATATTTTTCCAATTACCAGAACCTGGTGTATCCACAATGAAATATGTGATCAGGACTCAGAACAGGAAAAGTAACTTAAACAACTGACAATGTTTTGGGTCTACTAATGTTGTAGTGCATTTTTAACTACTTAATGAATTAATAAATATTAACCACTTTACCACTATTTTAAGTGTGGGTGTGTGGGTACGAGTGTGGGTCTGTGAGTGTGTGGGTACGAGTGTGTGTCTGTGAGTGTGTGGGTAAGAACAGAAAAAGTAGGATTGAGGCACATGTGTACTGCTGCTAAAATTGGTGGGGTTTACTGCATAGTATCAGCAGAGCTACAGTTATGTTTTGGGGTCACAGCCCCTTCCTCAGACAATAAGCCACCCGTGAGTGGGTAAGAGTGTGGGTCTGTGAGTATGTGGGTAACAGTGGCTGGAGTGTGTGTGGGTGAGTGGGTAATAGTGTGTCTGTGTGAGCGCATGTGTAAGGGTGTGTGCATAAAAGGGAGAGGGAGAAGACACAGAGGAGAAGAGAGGGGAGAGGGGGAGAGAGAGAAGAGCCAGGGGAGAAGAGAGGGAGAAGGGGGAAAAGAGGAGAGAGAGACATATTAAGATTAAGGTGGCAGAGCGCCATCCACGAGAAACAGCTCCTCAGCAACAGCTTCCCCGGCCAGCAGGACATCCACCACTGGTCTTGGCGCCGCGATGTGTGAGGGAACAGCCAAATGCTCCTTTTGTTGGGTGGATGCCCCCCTTGCCCGAACTCCGCGTCCCACCACTCTCCCTTTGGTTCCCTGCACATCTCCTCCCCCTCCAGTCCCCGCAGTAGCCAGTTCTCCGAATATGCGGGCTGCACAATGTTTTTCTCATCCCGGCATGGTCAGACCGTGGCTCTGCTTTATGTTCGCACAATCACATTGTTATACTTAGGTACAGTTTACACACACAGGAATAAAGAGTTACAGCTACAGGATATGCAAGGGGATACTGGGATGCTTTAAAGATCTGTTTTGATGTACGTGCAATACTCCCCATTTTTAGCTATTTGCCTATTACAATTTTGCTATACTATGCGAGTTGTGCACTTGTCTTTTTTCTATTTTTTCCTAGCACTTTTCAGATGACGAACCATCTCTATGGGAGAGCGCCACACTCTCATTTTTCCTTGACACAAGATTTTTTTTTTTTTTTCCTTATTTGATACTGATGTAGCCAGGCCCCCCTCGCGCACTCACCCCCTCCTTCCCCGTTGCCGCGCGTGGTTGTATTGCGGCCGGTTGCTAGGGAAGCGGTCGGGCGGTTGCCGGGGACGCGAGCGGGCCGGTTGCCGGGGACGCGAGCGGGCCGGTTGCCGAGGCCGCGATCGCGTCGTTAGGGTCCCGGCGACTAGCGGAGCAGGGCGCCGCCATTGAAAGTCAGCTCGCGCATGCGCAGGAGGCCAGCTAGCGCAAGAGGCTCCAAACAGCTCGCGCACACGCAAGGCGGGAAGGACAGCCCCCAGGGTGCACAGGGGCAGAGACACGTGACGCCAGGGAGCCAATCGGAAGGCTGGATTCCCCTGCTCCCAGTTAGATACATTTCGCGGGGTTTTGCAGCTAGGCAGTCACTCAGGATCCGGACCAGCTAGGGGTAAGAGGTGGATGCAGGGGTCAGTGACCCTCTGCATAGGCCAGCAGCCCCCAAGGTCCCAGTTAGGTCCTGAGCCACCTAATAGCTTGTGGAGCTTAGGGACAGGCCCTAGATAGGGACACTGCCCCATTATTTGGTCAAGTAGTCAGGGACACAGTGCTGACGCCGTGCGGCCCTGCGAGGTGGGTTCTGGGCTCAGAACACCACCAAAGACCCTGCGACTAGGAGAGACATTGTTCGCGCTGGACTTTCAACCCACGCGGTGTGGAGGACAACGTCGGATCGTGCGGATTGATATCGCGGTACCCGTGGCTGGAGCCCGGGCAGGTAACCTGCAACTCACGTGCACCAACCAGGCCTATCACCCTACATAGTGGCTGCGCAGTCACACACACATATGCACTGTGGTATTTGACTCTGGGAGTACGAGACATTTGGGTGGGGGTTACTGGACACAGGGTGGGGCCACGTTGTGGGAGGTTAGCGTCCGCCGTGACGCCTAGAGGTGGTAGCGTCCGCCGTGACGCCCAGTGTGGTTAGCGTCCGCCGTGGCGCATGTTGATTTGTGTTGATATATGTTGCTATGTAGTAAAGCCAGTCCTGTTTTACATTTACTCGCTTTGTGTGGTTGTTTCCTGTGAGGGCCTCCTCCCACTCCGTTGGGATCCCTCCCAGGTGGAGGCGTTGCACCAAGAGATGTATAATATGTATGTACCCCAGGTTCCCCTAGCGGAGGCTTAGGCTCCTGAGAGCCACACAGGTTGCACAGCAGGTAGTAGCGGCGGTAGTCATAGGGAACACCCGTTACACTTATTTATATCATCTCGTTTCCATTCACCTCAGTAAATCTTGGTATACACAGAGTATTTGATGTATTCTCACACCTATAATATTTCACTTCACGTATGGTACAATATGTGTGCTGTATCTTTTTTTTTTTTACTTTTGGCACCTCTTCTCCTTTGCCTACCCCATGTGATTTCCCAGTGTGGAAAATATAAGCAATAGGGCACATCTGGAACACGACAAACAGTAACACAATTCTTTTTGGCCAATGACACTGTTTTATTACAGCTACTTCATTGCTTCTCTTAAAGTCCTTGCACTTCATGAAACCCACCACAGGTCATTACAATGATAAGGTAGCCTGTCTCTATTGATTGGCAATCAGCTCTTATAATCGTTCAATATTTAATTCTCTTTTATTGCCCCACTGGACTTTTAAAAAAAAAAATAGGTATATTTAAAAATAATAATAATAATTTAAGATTTCTGAGACATTTTTTGGGAAATAAATTAGCATACTATGATGCCCATGTCTAGGATGTAATTTGACAATCTGGCTGAAATAGTTCTAAATGTTAGATTAAACCGTATTGCTCTAAATATAATTAATCCCCAGAGAGTGAACGCATTTACTTTCTTACATGCAACATAGAGCTCTTGAAAAGAGCTTTAATCCTTTTACTACTGAATAAAGGTGTAAAGAGCATTCAATTGTTTACACAGCTCCCTCTCTGATCTACTAAAAATGCATTCTGTGCGGCTTTTCTGTCATTTAATAACGTTTCTTGCTTGCTGTCACGTTTGAACACCTTTGTAGCTGTCGGCGGTGGTATTGTTAAATGTATTTTCTTCATAATATCTGTTGATATCATACTTTGCTGTCACCAAGACTTTCGTATCTTCAGTAAGATGTATCCATTAGTCACAGTATTGCCCAGTAGAATGTTATGGTAGAGACAGAAGTTAGCCTAAAGCTACAGTAACACAAGAACCCCAATTGCTGCACTCAAAGTGTGATATGAATACCGTAATGATAGGGGTATACAATAACCCACTAAAGGAGTAGTTTATTTCTCCTTAAATCGACACACAAGGGTGAGTATTGTTCTCATAATTAGCTTTAGGCTAACTTCTGTCCCTACCAGATGCATTTTATCCCTTTGCACCTTTGTTCCTCTTTTAGTTTAATTGGAGAGCGTTGATTCCATTTCTATGGGTAGTTCCAGTAGAATGTTACCCTTTCAATGGCAGAATAGTAACCTTGATGCTCGCGAAATCCTCTGATGGATGATAAGTGTACGTTTAAAGAAAAAAAACCTTGTAATGTGCATATAATATGTAAGAGAGACCAGTGCCAGACTTACGCAACTAAGCTAACGCTCAGGGCCTCACAATACGAGGGGCCTCAAAAATAGAAACGAATGCATTTCAAGTGTTAAAATCGGGTGATAAAGAAGATATGGGGAAAAGAAGACTCCTTATACTGTAAATAGGGACATTTTAAAATATGACCCTAAGCCTCATGTGCATCGAAAGTGACAAACGCCGTTGCTTATCATTTGAAGAGATCATCAATGACTTTGCTGCCAAAACCCACAAAATAAATTGTTTTAATATTAAAATGAATGTGGTATACACATTTTTTTTTCATTCGAGCTTTATGATTCCCAGGGTAAACTGTGCAGAAAACCCAAACAGTGCGTCAAAACCCTCTCCACGTGTAAATGTCCATTAGAAATGTACAGCAGCAACTGGATATATAAAGCAGCAGTTCCTCTTACCCAACAATTGTAGGAATATATGCAGTGAGTTGGAAAAGTCACATAAACTTGATTGAAGTATAGCAATCTGAGTGAGTAGTATCAACTCATGACACAGCTGATAATCTGATACATAAATTTAGTAACATTACTCGCTGCCTGCCTTGTAGGCAGGGTGGCTTGAACTGCACGGTGTGCTCCAATCCAGACCGCAACACAGAGAGAACAGGAGACGGAGGGCGGTGCACAGCCGAAGCAAACTCCACCAGGCAAGGTAAATGCAGTAAAACTTATATTTATTGGCACATATGGGTTAAAAAAACACTCTAACGCGTTTCGCGCGGGAGTCCCGCGCGATACGCGTTAGAGTGTTTTTTTAACCCATACGTGCCAATAAATGTAAGTTTTACTGCACTTACCTTGCCTGGTGGAGTTTTCTTCGGCCGTGCACCGCCCTCCGTCTCCTGTTCTCTCATTTGAGCTTAACACTGTCATCTTTATATATAATGATGCCAGTACAATGCTTTCATTCCTTTCAGTTTCATGTTTATATTTTCAATGGTCACTTCAGTCAGAATAACAAATCTATTTCTCAATTTTGGGGGGCCTCTTAAATTTGACATAGTTTAGGGCCTCAGAAGGTCAAAGTCCGGCGCTGAGACCCGTAGCGTTCTTTTGAGTAAAATTTGATATATTTACTACCCTGTTTCTTTATTTCAAGATGAATGTTTACGGATTGTTAATGCTAAATAATGTGTTATTTATTGGATTACTTTTACAATTGGAATACAATTATCAAATGTAAATGTCATTCGATACTTTACAGGTAGATACCGTAGAGTTGGATTTATTAAGTCTGTAATTTCCTTTATGTGGACTGTGTGTTTAATCCTACAGCAACTCCAGTTCTCCTGAAGCCAGTGACATGCTCAAGGTTTTAAAATGTTACAGTTACAGAGTTACATAGTAGATGAGGTTGAAAAAATACATACATCTATCAAGTTCAACCTCTGCTAAATTTAGACGACAGATACTTTATCCTATATCCATACTTACAGTATGTTAATTCAGAGGAAGGCAAACAGAAAAAACCACAGTGAAATATTATCCAATGATATCTCCTAAGGCGAAAAATATATTCCTTCTTGATTCAACATATTGGCAGATTACTCCCTGAATCGACATCCTTCCCATGTTTACTTATTTGGTATATCCCTGTATACCTTTCCTTTCTAAAAACATGTCCCACCCTTTTTTTAAAAAACATATCTATTTTATCTGCCATCACAGTCTCCATGGGTAATGAATTCCACATTGTAACTGCCCTTACTGTAAAGAACCCTTTACTTTGTTGCTGGGGAAATCTCCTTTCCTCCAACCCTAAGGGATGACCCCGAGTCGTTTGTACTGCCCTTGGGATGAATAGCGCTTTTGAAAGCTCCTTGTATTGTGTAACGTAGTGCTCACCACAAACAGAACGCGACCGCGAGGCCCAGGTGGGGATTGGATAAAACCGACCTCCAGCCACGTGAGCGTGTCCGGAGTGCAGGGTTGTAGTCGTTAAGCTGGGTCGGGATTAGAGAGATGCGGAACGTCGTATGTACTTTCCGTGGTCGGGGTTGGAGAGGTGCGGATCGTCGAAGTACTAGCCGTGGTCAGTAGCGGAGAGAGTCGGAGTCCTGGGTACAAAGCCAAAGGTCAGAGAGGAGCTAGAGGAAAACACAGGACAAGGTAACTGTTACGCCGATGCTCGCCACAAACCAGGACCGGACCGCGGGGCTGAGGTGGGGTTATATAATCACCGACCTTAGTCCACGCAGACTGATCCGGAGTGCGCAGTTCGTAGTCGTACATCGCAGGGTCAGGATTGGAGAAGGCAGCATAGTTGTTAATGAAGCAGGAGTTCGGCAACAGGAAGTCAGGAGTTCCCTGCTTCAGCTTAGGAGCGTGAGCGCGGGGGTGGCTTCTGCGCGAGGAGCGGCCTCGGCCCATGACGGTCGATCTCAGCAGGAGGAGACAGCAGGCTGGCCGAAGTTCACCGCAGGGCAGCGTCGGGAAGAACCAACGCTTCAGCGCAGAAGTCCAAGGCAGGCCTCTGCAAGAGGATAGCAGCAGGTCGCAGGAAAGGAAGGGTAGCCACTGCTAGGAGGGAATGCAGCAGGTACCAGTGCTGGCAACAACGCTTCAGCACAGACGTCCAGGACAGGCCACTGCAGGGGGATAGCAGCAGGCCGCAGGAACAGAAAGGGTAGCCACTGCTAGGCGGGAATGCAGCAGGTACCAGTGCTGGCAACAACGCTTCAGCACAGACGTCCAGGGCAGGCCACTGCAAGGAGATAGCAGCAGGCCGCAGGAGAGGAAGGGTAGCCACTGCTAGGAGGGAATGCAGCAGGTACCAGTACTGGCAACAACGCTTCAGCACGGACGTCCAGGAACAGGCCTCTGGATACTCAGGAACTTGGAAGGTAAGAACACTTGGAGTGAGGCCTGGGGCGGTTTGTGGCAGAGACAGTAACGTCCAGGTAGGAAATTATGCTCGGCGCTGGTTCAGTGCCAACGCCTAGAATATAAAGGGCGGAGATCCAATCACAGGAGGAGGGTGTGTGAGTATTCCTCCAATGAAGTAGCACAGGGCAGAAGCTGCAATGAGAGGCAGCACATGTGCCTTTGATTGCCAGGGGAAGCTTGCAACTGCATGATTCTGCGAGGCTATAGTCAAAGCCAGTAGTGGATTCCTTACAGTAACAAGGCAGAGAGGCATGAATGCAGTGAACACTTCGCACTGGAAGAAGTATTATGCTCAGCCATCTACCAAGGGGCTGACTGAGCCTGCATACTACCAGGGACCAATAGAAGACCAGCAGGGAAGAACGTCAGCAATAAGTGGTTGAGTGTTAGCTGGGGGAGGAGTCCGGGATATGATAACTATATACAAATATATTTGGGGACAATATGTAAGGGCCCGCAAGGGTCAGACCGCGCTCCTCGTGGAGCAAACCCACCACAGCCCGCAATCTGGCGCCTCACCGAGCTTCCCATCTCTGGCTCCTCCCGCAGCCCCATGGATCCCGGCCGCCGGACGTACCCCACACGCAGGCGCCGCACAGCTAGGGAAATGGTTGCCGCGAGTCCCGCCTCTTCTCTCCGGTCCCGTGCTGATGACGGTGCACGTGCATGGCGAGCGAAAAAGCGCGTGCACGTAGCCAAGCTGAGCCTGACCTCTCTGGGACACATCACGTCTCTTGCTCTTTGATGCCTCTTTCTAATGTAAACAGATCTAATTTAGCTAGCCTCTCCTCATAAATGAGATTATCCATCCCCTTTATTAATTTGGTGGCTCTTCAATGGACGTTTTCTTGTTCTATAATGTTTTTCCTAAGGAGTGGTGCCCAAAATTGTACTCCATATTCAAGGTGTGGTCTTACTAATGCTTTGTAAAGGGGCATAATTATGTTTACTTTCCTTCCATCGATTGCCCAAAATAAGATCTTGTTTGCCTTTGCAGCTACTGCATGACATTGGGCACTATTGCTAAGCCTGCTGTCTACAAGCACTCCTAAATCCTTCTCCATCAAGGATTCCCCCAATTTATTCCCATTTAATTTGTAAGTCGCCTGTTTATTCTTGCATCCCAAATGCATAACCTTACATTTATCTGTATTAAACCTCATCTGCCATTTACCTGCCCACATTTCTAGTCTCTCCAAGTCCTCCTGGAGATAAATTACATCCTGCTCTGATTCTATTACCTTACTCAATTTAGTATCATCAGCAAAGATGGAGACTTTGCTCTCTATGCCAACCTCAACGTCCTCAATAAATCAGTTAAAAAGCAGGGGTCCCAGTACCGATCCCTGAGGTACTCCACTCACAACTATAACCCAACCTGAAAACGTTTTATTTACGACAACTCTCTGTTTTCTATCCTTCAATCAGAGTCCAATTTTCTTTATTTTTTACACTTAAATCTTGTGTGAAAACGTACCACCAAAAGCCGTTGCAAAATCTAAGTACCACATAGACTGCATTACCCTAGTCTAAATTCCTTCTTATATCCTCAAAGAAACTAATAAGGTTAGTTTGCCACGACCTGTCCTTCGTAAATCCATGCTGATTATTAATAATAATTTTGTTTTACATTAGGTATTCCTGAATATTATCCCATACTAAACCTTCAAGTAACTTCTCCACTATTGAAGTCAGGCTTACAGGTCTGTAACTCCCCGGCTATGATCTAGCTTCCTTTTCAAATATATGCACCACGTCTGCTTCACGCCAATCTTGTTGTACTGAGCCTGTGGAAATGGAGTCCTTGAATATTAAATATAATGGTTTGGCTATTACTGAACACAGCTCCTTAAGAACTCTTGGATGTATGCCATTGGGGCCATTTGCCTTATTTACTTTAATTTTATGAAGCCACCTAGGAACTTCTTCCTCAGTTAACCAATTGTTCATTAATATGGAGGTTGTGGCTTCCTCCTGTGGCACTACTAGTGCAATTGATTCTTCCCTGGTAACTACAGAGGCAAATAGTTTGTTTAATACCTCTGCTTTTTCCTTATCTCCAATAATTTGACTGCCCATTTTCTTTTCTAATTTTATTGTTATTAAGGTACTTAAAGAGTTTTTTTAGGGTTGATCTTACTTTCTATTGCAATCCTTTTTTCATTATCCATTTTTGCTAATTTGATTGCCCTTTTGCAATTTGTGTTACATTCTTTATAATTCTGATACGATGTCTCCGTCCCTTCTGACTTAAAGAATCTAAACGCCTTCCTCTTCTTGTCCATTTCCTCCCCTACCTGTTTATTTAGCCACATTGGTTTAGACTTGTTTCTTTATATTTATTACTGAAGGGTATACACTGTGTGCTTTACAAACAATGTTTTAAAGACTGCCCATTTATCTTCCACATTTTTCCCTGCAAAAACATAATCCCAATGTATTCCTTATAGATTAGTCCTCAGTTTATTAAAATCTGCCTTTCTAAAGTTTACAATTAATAAACACACAATCCCAGCAATCTCTAACCCCAGAACCCACCACATCTCATATATATATACAGTGCTCGACAAACCCGGTCGCCAACTCGCCAGCTGCGATCGGATATTGGCTCGTGGCCAGTAGCTTTTCTCCTGCTCTGCAAAAAAAAAATCCCCTGCTCGAAAAAAAAAAAAACCCCTCTGGCTGTGACGCGGCTTGGAGTTGCCAGGACTTCAAACCGCCCTTCCTTCTCTGCACGGGTAAGTAATGAGGGGGGGGGGGGTTGGGGGTGCGCGCGCGTCTGCTGCTCCTCCTCTTCCTATATATCCTCCTGTATAATTGTGTCACCTCCTACTTACAAGACCTGCACTGATCCGGTCATGGAGAGGATTGTGGACACATGCTTGAGGTGGGGGGAATTTAATGCCTTTAATAAATATTTATACTGATACATCCGGTCCCCGGCGCTCCCGCTGCCCGCGCGGGAGGTAGCAGAGGTGTTTCTCCCCCCTCCCTTCGGCGCTCCCGCTGCCCGCGCGGCTCATGTCTTTCTCTTCCCCCCTCCCTCCCTCTGCCCGCGCGGCTCGGGTGTTTCACCCCCCTCCCGCTGCCTGCGCGGCTCGGGTGCTTCACCCCCTCCCTCTGCCCGCGCGGTTCGGGTGTTTCACCCCCCTCCCGCTGCCCGCGCGGCTCGGGTGTTTCACCCCCCTCCTGCTGCCCGCGTGGCTCGGGTGTTTCACCCCCCTCCTGCTGCCCGCGTGGCTCGGGTGCTTCACCCCCCTCCTTCTGCCCGCGCGGCTCGGGTGTTTCACCCCCCTCCCTCTGCCCGCGCGGCTCGGGTGTTTCACCCCCCTCCCGCTGCCTGCGCGGCTCGGGTGCTTCACCCCCTCCTGCTGCCCGCGCGGCTCGGGTGTTTCACCCCCCTCCTGCTGCCCGCGTGGCTCGGGTGTTTCACCCCCCTCCCTCTGCCCGCGCGGCTCGGGTGTTTCACCCCCCTCCCTCTGCCCGCGCGGCTCGGGTGTTTCACCCCCCTCCCTCTGCCCGCGCGGCTCGGGTGTTTCACCCCCCTCCCTCTGCCCGCGCGGCTCGGGTGTTTCACCCCCCTCCCTCTGCCCGCGCGGCTCGGGTGTTTCACCCCCCTCCCTCTGCCCGCGCGGCTCGGGTGTTTCACCCCCCTCCAGCGTGGCTCGGGTGCTTCACCCCCTCCTGCTGCCCGCGTGGCTCGGGTGTTTCACCCCCCTCCCGCTGCCCGCGCGGCTCGGGTGTTTCTCTTACACCCCCTCCTCCCCTCGCTCCCGCTGCCCGCGCGGGGCGGCAGGTAGTAGCGGGGTGTTTCCCCGTCCCATCCCGTGTGTGTGTGTGTGTGTGTGTATGTGTGTGTGTATGGGTAGGAGAGTGTGTGTGTGTATGTGTGTGTGTATGGGTAGGAGAGTGTGTGTGTGTGTGTGTATGTGTGTGTGTATGGGTAGGAGAGTGTGTGTGTGTGTATGGGTAGGAGAGTGTGTGTGTGTATGGGTAGGAGAGTTTGTTTGTGTGTGTGTGTGTGTGTATGAGAGAGTGTGTTTATGGGTATGAGAGAGTGTGTGTGTGAGAGAGAGAGAGAGAACATGTAGGACACCAGAAGTACCCCCCCACGCCACCCAATTAGTCATCCCCCCACCCAGTCAGCCATCCCCCCACCCAGTCAGTCATGTCCCCACCCAGTCAGTCATCCCCCCACCCAGTCAGTCACCCCCCACACCCAGTGATTCATCCCCCCACCCAGTCAGTCATCCCCCCCCCACCCAGTCAGTCATAGTCAGTCATCCCACCCCCCTGCCCTGTGCCCAGTCGCCCAGTCACCCCACCCAGTCAGTCAGTAATCCCCACCCAGTCAGACACCCCGTCACCCCAACCCCCCAATAACCCCACCCCGTCACCCCACCCAAACACCCAGTCAGTCACCCCAGCCCCCCAATCACCCTACCCCCCAATCACCCCACACCCCAATCACCCCACCCAGTCACCCCAACCCCCACAGTCACCCTCTCTCTGTCTCTCACCTGTCCGTCTCTCTCACCCTCTCTCTCACCCTCTCTCCGTGTCTCTCTCACCCTCTCTCCGTCTCTCTCACCCTCTCTCCGTCTCTCTCAACCCCTCTATCACCCCCTCTCTCAGCCCCTCTCTCACCCCGTCACCCTCTCTCTCACCCTCTCTCCGTCTCTCTCACCCTATCTCTCACCCTCTCTCCGTCTCTCTCACACCCTCTCTACGTCTCTCTCTCACCCTCTCTCCGTCTCTTTCTCACCCTCTCTCCGTCTCTCTCACCCTCTCTCCGTCTCTCTCACCCTCTCTCCGTCTCTCTCACCCTCTCTCCGTCTCTCTCACCCTCTCTCCGTCTCTCTCACCCTCTCTCCGTCTCTCTCACCTTCTCTCTCCGTCTCTCACCTTCTCTCTCTCCGTCTCTCTCACCTTCTTTCTCTCACCCTCTCTCTCACCCTCTCTCCGTCTCACCATCTCTCTCACCCTCTCTCTGTCTCACAATCTGGATATTTTATTTACCCTATATATCTTAACTGCCCTAAACTACACCGAAATAACCTACACTGCTTTATTCCAGATCTGACTCAAGCTTCACACGGAAGACATCGGAACCCCCCCTAACCCAGAAGACAGGTAGGGAACACATCCCCTCCAATGTATAACATTGCGGGAATGAGGTACCTGGACATTGAGGGACTGCGGATCAGGTAAGATCCCAGGCGGGATTGCTGCTTTAAATATTGTGAAGCGGGGACGTCCAGGCACTAGTTAAGGGGTGCAGGAAACTAGTCATTCACACCTGGCTTTTTTTTCTAGATTCGACATTTATACACACATACACACACACACACACACACACACACACGTAACAAGGACTAATTGTAGTGTAATGTAATACAATAAATAAACTTATGTCAAAAACGAATGTTCTTACTAGAAATTTATTCAATTTATTTCATTTAGGGTAAATGCGGGACTAGGGGCGGGAATAGGGGCGGGACTAGGGGCGGGGTAGGGGGACTAGGGGCGGGGTTGGGGTGGGACTAGGTGGCGAGTAGATTTTTTTGTTCGGCGAGTAGATTTTTGGGTGATTTGTCAAGCACTGTATATATATATATATATATATATATATATATATATATATATATATATATATATATATATATATATATATATATATATATATATATATATATATATATATATATACATTGGTCGACAAATCACCCAAAAATCTACTCGCCGAACCAAAAAATCTACTCGCCACCTAGCCCCGTTCCTAGCCTTAAAAAATAAATAAATAAAATTAATTCCTAGTAAGAACATTCGTTTTTGACATAAGTTTATTTATTTTATTACATTATACTACAATTAGTCCTTGTTACGCGTGTGTGTGTGTGTGTGTATAAATGTCGGATCTAGGGGGGGGAAAAGCCAGATATGAATGACTAGTTTCCTGAACCCCTTAACCAGTGTCTGGATGCCCCCACTTCCCAATACCTAAAGCAGCAATCCCGCCTGGGATCTTACCTGATCCGCAGTCCCTCAATGTCCAGGTACCCTCATTCCCGCAATGTAATACATTGGAGGGGATGTGTTTCTTACCTGTCTTCTGGGTTAGGGGGGATTCCGATGCCTCCCGTGTGAAGCTTGAGTCAGATCTGGAAGAAAGCAATATAGGTTATTTATTTCAGTTTAGGTATAGGGCAGTTAAGATATATATAGGGTAAATAAGATATCCAGATCCAGAGTGTGAGACAGAGAGAGTGTGGGTGAGAGAGAGAGAGACAGAGAGAGTGTGGGTGAGAGAGAGAAACAGAGAGAGTGTGGGTGAGAGATAGAAACAGAGAGAGTGTGGGTGAGAGAGAGACAGAGAGAGTTTGGGTGAGAGAGAGACAGAGAGAGTGTGGGTGAGAAAGAGACAGAGAGAGTGTGGGTGAGAGAGAGAGAGACAGAGAGAGGGTGACAGAGAGAGACAGAGAGGGTGAGAGAAAGAAACAGAGAGGGTGACAGAGAGAGAGAGAGAGGGAGATAGAGAGGGTGACAGAGAGACAGAGAGGGTGACAGAGAGACAGAGAGGGTGACAGAGAAACAGAGAGGGTGACAGAGAGAGAGGGTGAGAGAGAGAGGATGAGAGAGAGAGTGACACACAGAGAGAGAGAGTGACACAGAGAGAGAGAGGGTGACAGAGAGAGAGAGAGTGACAGAGAGAGGGAGGGTCCGGAGGTGGGTGACTGGGTGACGGTGACTGACTGAGCAGATGACAGTGGCTGTGGGTGGGCAGGTGACGGTGACTGTGGGTGGGCAGGTGACGGTGGCTGTGGGTGGGCAGGTGACGGTGGCTGTGGGTGGGCAGGTGACGGTGGCTGTGGGTGGGCAGGTGACGGTGGCTGTGGGTGGGCAGGTGATGGTGGCTGTGGGTGGGCAGGTGACGGTGACTGTGGGTGGGCAGGTGACGGTGACTGTGGGTGGGCAGGTGACGGTGGCTGTGGGTGGGCAGGTGACGGTGGCTGTGGGTGGGCAGGTGACGGTGGCTGTGGGTGGGCAGGTGACGGTGGCTGTGGGTGGGCAGGTGACGGTGACTGTGGGTGTGCAGGTGACGGTGGCTGTGGGTGGGCAGGTGATGGTGGCTGTGGGTGGGCAGGTGATGGTGGCTGTGGGTGGGCAGGTGACGGTGGCTGTGGGTGGGCAGGTGACGGTGGCTGTGGGTGGGCAGGTGACGGTGACTGTGGGTGGGCAGGTGACGGTGGCTGTGGGTGGGCAGGTGACGGTGGCTGTGGGTGGGCAGGTGACGGTGGCTGTGGGTGGGCAGGTGACGGTGGCTGTGGGTGGGCAGGTGATGGTGGCTGTGGGTGGGCAGGTGACGGTGACTGTGGGAGGGCAGGTGACGGTGACTGTGGGTGGGCAGGTGACGGTGGCTGTGGGTGGGCAGGTGACGGTGGCTGTGGGTGGGCAGGTGACGGTGGCTGTGGGTGGGCAGGTGACGGTGACTGTGGGTGTGCAGGTGACGGTGTCTGTGGGTGGGCAGGTGACGGTGACTGTGGGTGGGCAGGTGACGGTGGCTGTGGGTGGGCAGGTGACGGTGGCTGGGGGTGGGCAGGTGACGGTGGCTGTGGGTGTGCAGGTGACGGTGACTGTGGGTGGGCAGGTGACGGTGGCTGTGGGTGGGCAGGTGACGGTGGCTGTGGGTGGGCAGGTGACGGTGACTGTGGGTGGGCAGGTGACGGTGACTGTGGGTGGGCAGGTGACGGTGGCTGTGGGTGGGCAGGTGACGGTGGCTGTGGGTGGGCAGGTGACGGTGACTGTGGGTGTGCAGGTGACGGTGGCTGTGGGTGGGCAGGTGACGGTGACTGTGGGTGGGCAGGTGACGGTGACTGTGGGTGGGCAGGTGACGGTGGCTGTGGGTGGGCAGGTGACGGTGGCTGTGGGTGGGCAGGTGACGGTGACTGTGGGTGTGCAGGTGACGGTGGCTGTGGGTGGGCAGGTGACGGTGGCTGTGGGTGGGCAGGTGATGGTGGCTGTGGGTGGGCAGGTGACGGTGACTGTGGGTGTGCAGGTGACGGTGGCTGTGGGTGGGTGGGCAGGTGACGGTGGCTATGGGTGGGCAGGTGACGGGGGCTGTGGGTGGGCAGGTGACGGTTGCTGTGGGTGGGCAGGTGACGGTGGCTGTGGGTGGGCAGGTGACGGTGACTGTGGGTGGGCAGGTGACGGTGTCTGTGGGTGGGCAGGTGACGGTGACTGTGGGTGGGCAGGTGACGGTGGCTGTGGGTGGGCAGGTGACGGTGGCTGTGGGTGGGCAGGTGACGGTGGCTGTGGGTGGGCAGGTGACGGTGGCTGTGGGTGGGCAGGTGACGGTGGCTGTGGGTGGGCAGGTGACGGTGGCTGTGGGTGGGCAGGTGACGGTGGCTGTGGGTGGGCAGGTGACGGTGACTGTGGGTGGGCAGGTGACGGTGGCTGTGGGTGGGCAGGTGACGGTGGCTGTGGGTGGGCAGGTGACGGTGACTGTGGGTGTGCAGGTGACGGTGGCTGTGGGTGGGCAGGTGATGGTGGCTGTGGGTGGGCAGGTGACGGTGGCTGTGGGTGGGCAGGTGACGGTTGCTGTGGGTGGGCAGGTGACGGTGGCTGTGGGTGGGCAGGTGACGGTGACTGTGGGTGGGCAGGTGACGGTGACTGTGGGTGGGCAGGTGACGGTGGCTGTGGGTGGGCAGGTGACGGTGGCTGTGGGTGGGCAGGTGACGGTGGCTGTGGGTGGGCAGGTGACGGTGGCTGTGGGTGGGCAGGTGACGGTGGCTGTGGGTGGGCAGGTGACGGTGACTGTGGGAGGGCAGGTGACGGTGACTGTGGGTGGGCAGGTGACGGTGGCTGTGGGTGGGCAGGTGACGGTGGCTGTGGGTGGGCAGGTGACGGTGGCTGTGGGTGGGCAGGTGACGGTGACTGTGGGTGTGCAGGTGACGGTGGCTGTGGGTGGGCAGGTGATGGTGGCTGTGGGTGGGCAGGTGACGGTGCCTGTGGGTGGGCAGGTGACGGTTGCTGTGGGTGGGCAGGTGACGGTGTCTGTGGGTGGGCAGGTGACGTGACTGTGGGTGGGCAGGTGATGGTGGCTGTGGGTGGGCAGGTGACGGTGGCTGTGGGTGGGCAGGTGACGGTGGCTGTGGGTGTGCAGGTGACGGTGACTGTGGGTGGGCAGGTGACGGTGGCTGTGGGTGGGCAGGTGACGGTGGCTGTGGGTGGGCAGGTGACGGTGACTGTGGGTGGGCAGGTGACGGTGGCTGTGGGTGGGCAGGTGACGGTGGCTGTGGGTGGGCAGGTGACGGTGGCTGTGGGTGGGCAGGTGACGGTGACTGTGGGTGTGCAGGTGACGGTGGCTGTGGGTGGGCAGGTGACGGTGGCTATGGGTGGGCAGGTGACGGGGCTGTGGGTGGGCAGGTGATGGTTGCTGTGGGTGGGCAGGTGACGGTGACTGTGGGTGGGCAGGTGACGGTGACTGTGGGTGGGCAGGTGACGGTGTCTGTGGGTGGGCAGGTGACGGTGACTGTGGGTGGGCAGGTGACGGTGGCTGTGGGTGGGCAGGTGACGGTGGCTGTGGGTGGGCAGGCGACGGTGGCTGTGGGTGGGCAGGTGACGGTGGCTGTGGGTGGGCAGGTGATGGTGACTGTGGGTGGGCAGGTGACGGTGGCTGTGGGTGGGCAGGTGACGGTGGCTGTGGGTGGGCAGGTGACGGTGGCTGTGGGTGTGTGTCTGTACAGTACAGTACAGTCTCACACAGTCACACTCTCACACAGTCACACTCTCACACAGTCACTCAGTGACACACACACAGTCACTCAGTGACACACACACAGTCACTCAGTGACACACACACACACACACACACACACAGTCACTCAGACACACACACACACACACACACACACACACACACACACACACACACACACACACACACACACACACACACACACACACACACACACACACACACACACACACACACACACACACACAGTCAAACACACACAGTCACTCAAACACACACAGTCACTCAGTCACACACACACACACACACACACACAGTCACACACACACACACACACAGTCACTCAGACACACAGTCACTGTCTCACACACTCACCCACTGTCACTCACACACACTCACCCTCACGGCAGGGGGAGCTCCGCACGGCAGGCGGGCCTCTGCAAGGCAGGGGGGGGGGTCGCCACATGGCAGCAGGGGCCTCAACAGAGCAGCGGTCTCTCCGCACGGCAGGGGGGTTCGCCGCACGGCGGGGTGGGGGGTTTGGGGTTCGCCGCATGGCAGGGAGGCATGGAAGGGAAGAGAAGCTGGGAATTTAAGCATGGCAGGGAAGGGAAGAGAGCTGCATTACAGCCAATCAGTGTGACGAATAAGAGGCCGGTGCACCCAGGGAATGCAAGGAAGAAAGGTGGAGTTAAGAGGGGGGAGCATGAGTTGGGCAAAGCTGATCCATTACGGTCCTCGACAGAGCAGAGCCTGTCTCAGAGAGTTTCAGTGACCTAATAACCAGGCCCTGAGGAGGACAACTCTGTGGAGCTAGGTGGCTAGGTAATAGACAGACTCCACAAGTGGAGGAATAGCAGATCAGCAACCTACCAGACTAAGGGAGTTGTGAGTAAACAGAGAAGGGATCCTCATTATTGACAAGTCTTAGCGAAGAGACAGGCCTGCTACAGTATAACACAGATTATAAGAGCTCCAACATTGTTCCGACACCAACACTCGGGCCTCTTATAACATGTGGTCGTAGGGACTCTAAGAGACATTGGCACACAACTGCACAGCGCCTTACAAGTATTGTCACTGTGCTGAAGCAGGGATATTCTGAAAATCGGACCTGCGGGGGGGGGGGGGGGGGGGGTGCTTGAGGACTGGAATTCAGCACCTTTACCATAATGTATTGAGGCGCTATGGATTGCATGGTGTACTAAGCATTACTGATACCTCTATAAGAATCTAATGGCTCTTGTTTCTTTGTTGTACTAGTAAATTATAACAAAGCATTGCTATGTCATTGCGTCTTCCCTGCTCTATTTTGTTTGTCAAAGAAAAAGCAGAAGAGATTTATTGTTTTATCAATTTTTAGATCCACTTGATTTTAACCAATGGTAACCATGTGTTAAAATAGACTGATCACTGATATTATAATTACAAGCCGTGCAGTGTTACCAGAGGAAAATATGCTGATGGAGCTTTATTTAACAGGTTTTTTTTTTATCTTGTGTTTAATATCCTGCTTCTGCAATTAGAACTTGCGGAGAGAAAGGCAGATTTCCAAATCTAATGGGGCAAGAGAGAAGTCACAAGCTATGCAGAAATAGGAAAATCATTTCCTATTGTGCTAGAGACAGGAGGTCTTGGTGGAATTATACTGCGTGTCCATACTTGGCAACATAAAGATATTCAGTTTACTTAACCCTTTAGCGGCAGGAATCTCTGGCAGCTAAAGCGATAATATCATTGTAAGAGATGTGTGCAGAGGTATGCAAATGGAGACTGTTTTAGGGTGAAATTATAGCTTGGCTTTATTGAGCCTGTTCCTTTATCCAGGCAAAGCACTAAAAAACAGCAAACCCCTATCCCTTTGTAAGGGCTAACTTACTTCCCCAGACCCTATCTGCAGGACTGGAGGGATATTCCCATTACCAGCCTATCACCCCAAAGGTCTGTGGAGGTACCTTAAGCAGGTGGCCCACCATGTCAGTCTCTGGCAAGTTCCTGGGTCCTCTGTGTCCAGGAAATATAGGTCTCTGGGTGTCTTGATCTCAGCACACCTTTGTGCTCAAGACAGTGTCTGTGTGCAGGCTTCTCTGCTCTCCTTCTGTCAGCCCAAATGTGAGCTAAGGAAATCTCACTCCTGTTTCCATCAGGAAGCTTTTCTTACAGACTTAATTGGCCAGGTGGAGTCTGGTTAATCGCCTGCTTCACTTAACCCGATCCCTGCTGGATTTTAGAGATAGTTTCTTCAACAGGGATAAGTCCCTGTTACAATCATTTTTAAAGGATATGCTTAAAATAATTTGATGGTAAGTGAAGTCCTTTAATAATAACAGCCCCACTGTAATATACCTTACTTTGACACCTGTCTTTCTGAAATGCATATAGTACTTATAAATATGCATTTTATTGTATATGTGTAGATTGCTGTCGTGTGCTGTGCTGATCTAGACTGATGTATTTCATTTCCTCTTGCCTGCTTAACCCCTTGCGAGTACCCCAATGATGTAGCTCCCACGTTAAGGGGTCTGGCACTCCCTGGGTTCCATGATGTAGTCACTATGCCCATATGCTATTTGCTTGTGCCTAGGGGACAACGCGTTTTGCGTTCCTCTGGAGTGTTGAACGCAATCTGGCCGGCAGGGAAACAGAAGAGGAGGACTCTACCTCTGCCTTTCCTTCATCAGTGACGCTGCGATCTCGTGATCGCCCCTCCGGTACACAAAGAGTTGAGGGCGTGGATCCCACTCAGTGCAGTATACAGTATACCGGCCGACATTGGTTAGAAAATGCATAATAATATCATGTAATGGACCAAGGTGTGAAAAGCAGCCGTCACAAACCAGCCTTTGGCACTAATGGCTACAGAAGTGCCCTGGTTGCAGGAGAGCTGCCTTAAAGTAGTAGAACTCATAGGCTGCGTCTCTGGGAATCTTTAGTGTAGTGTGGAGCCATTCCTGGGAACGCTGTGTACACAGGGCACTGCCCCCAACTAGAAAACAATAAAGGGAATCTTTACCATATACTAGACATATCCACATATTAAACCTATATACACTATTCACAGTGAGATCCCTCCTCTACAACTCCTCCTGGGACCTCCTAGAAGCCTCTTTTATATATATATATATATATATATATATATATATATATATAAAAAAACAAAAAATTGTGGCGCCAAAATAATATTCTATTACTCTGTGTAATAAACTGTAGTGCTAATATCGTGTAAATGAAAAATGTGTAAGATTCCTAAATGTGTTTAAAAATAAAGATGTATATATGGGTGCACCTGTTTGAATACTAAACTAAATATACAAATATACTCAAAACAACATCATAGAATAATACATCAATGTGAGTAAAAAATTGAAAAATAAAAATATAAAAAATGTGCAAAAAGTGCTAAAAAGGTGAAAAGTGAAAATATGAAGCAAAATAAGTGTAAAGTTATAATAAAAATCCAACCAGTCCTTCAATAGTCAGTCCATAATGGGAGATATAAGATATGTGCACAGGGTCTTCTGCTGCTCTCACAAGGGATAAACCACCTCCACGGATATCTATGAACAGAAAAAGAGAGAGAGCGCACGCCCCATAGCATAATACTGCGTAATTTATTATAAAAAATGGGGAAGGGATGGAAGGGGGGGGGGGGGAATCGCACTCACAGGATAAAAAATATTAAAATGCAGTTTGTGAATAAATTCACCACCATCCGGTACTGCTGGGCAAGGTCCCTTCACGGTAGCTGTTCCAGATCACCTCCAGATCACCTCCAACCGGATAAGGATGCCTTTGTACCGACTGTGTACTGATCGAATTCAGCTCTCCACTCCGAATGGCCGCTGTTATCTTCCCGCGCTTCGTGTGGCCTCATGCGCGTGCGCAGCGTCTTCGTGACGTAATCGCGCTTCCTCAGTCTCCCTGACGCGTTTCGTCACCAATCGGCGACTTTCTCACGCGCATGAGGCCACACGAAGCGCGGGAAGATAACAGCGGCCATTCGGAGTGGAGAGCTGAATTCGATCAGTACACAGTCGGTACAAAGGCATCCTTATCCGGTTGGAGGTGATCTGGAGGTGATCTGGAACAGCTACCGTGAAGGGACCTTGCTCAGCAGTACCGGATGGTGGTGAATTTATTCACAAACTGCATTTTAATATTTTTTATCCTGTGAGTGCGATTCCCCCCCCCCCCCCCTTCCATCCCTTCCCCATTTTTTATAATAAATTACGCAGTATTATGCTATGGGGCGTGCGCTCTCTCTCTTTTTCTGTTCATATATATATATATATAGATATATAGATAGATAGATAGATAGATAGATATAGCTCTGCCCTGTGATAGTGATGTAATGACTGGATATATATATATTCTGCCTAGTCACCCACCACTATGTGATGGGGAGGGGGTGTTACTCTCTGTAGGCCCACGCAGTTAACCCCATAAGGCCATAGTACATACACAATAGTTCCAAGGAGCTGTTAGATGTAGAAATGGAAGGCGGCCAAAAGAAAATCAGTGGGTAAGAGGGCTGGTGTTCTGAGGATGTACGATGGAAACGAATGAGTCTGGTGGTTATGAAGAGGTTGTGACGGATTTCCCATTAGGCCCGGGCCTAAGGCGGCAACATTTTGGGCGGCAGAATTTGGAGGCGGCATGCACGATCGCCACTTGGCGCCTGCGCATGCGCGGCCGGCAACGTGATGTCACATGGCGTCACATTGCCATGGAAACGGGACGGCGCAGCGGTCAAAGAGGAGGGCGGCAACAGGAAAGTGCCGATGGGCGCCATTTAAAAAAAAAATCGCCACTGTGAAGAGGATATCACAAGGGTGCTGTTTTAGCTTCTTTGAAGAAATAACTTTTAACGTTGGAAGATCAGAAATTCCAAGGCAAGATCCTCAACATCATTCTCAGTACTTTTGTCAATAACAAACGTAGCAATTACACTGACATAACAAAACCCACTCATCCAAACATAAGTTTCCTATTATAAAATTACTCCGAATATATTCCATGAGAGACAATCGTTCTAGAGAGATTACAAATCGCCACACAATGCTAGTCAGCTTCTCTATGTTTATAAAAAAACAGATACTGCTTTTAACTATTACAATACCAGGAGGGCAAGGAGAAGTCAATGTTTTTACGATAGTAAATGGGCTGCTTTCGGAAAACACATTATGTGGTGTCGCTCCGGTTAATGTTTCATTCATTCAGTCCAAGCTGTGTTTTTTTTTTTTAAATTCCCCCTGGGAGCCGGGGACTGATGGTGTGCTGGAACTGCGGCAACCGCAGGAGAAGGTAAGCGGGAATCGCGGCGTGGCGGAGGCAACCCCCTGGACCCGTACAGTTTATAAAAACTCAGTCTTGCTAATTTCAGCCCATTACTGTCTGTGAATGGGATCTGTCTCTCACTCCTACATTGCGTATTGTATTTCTATGTGCCCACAGGGCTGCCGACAGGGTGGCTGCAGGGAGCCTGGCTGCCGGTCCTCTAGTTGGCGCAGGGCGTGACTCTCACCCAGCTTTGGGCCTCCCTCACTGACTGTCCCTTGCCGAGCCTCTGAGGTCGGTGCACACCGGAAGCAAGCTGGGCTCAGCTTCCGGTGCGCACCGGCAAGAGAGAGAGAGTTCCGGTGAGCGCTGACGTCAGAAGTCGTCAGTTAGGTAGGCCCACAGCTGGGGAGAGCTGGGCCCTGCGACAACGAGAAGACCGCCAGCCGGGCAAACATGTTAAGAGAGAGCCGGGGCAGCAGAGGCCTGAGACCATCCCCCAGGTAGGTAAGTTTGTATTTATTTGGTGTTTTTTCATTTTTTTTAAATATGTATTTGTTTTTTTTTGAGTGAGAGTGGGGTAATTGATGGAGGGGAGGGGGAGTGAGGAGAGAAGTGGTGAGGGAGTGAGGAAGAGAGGGGGGAAATAGAGGGGGCTCGTGAGATGTGAAATGAGGGGTCTCGCAAAACTGCCGACACGAGGGGGTGGGGAGAGGTTGGCCCCGGTCGTAACTCTAGTCCTGGACCCCGGGAACTCTGTCTGCAGCCCTGTGTGCCCATCCCATGCAAGAATGTCAGAAGCAAACACGATTAATAGGAACCTTCTCTTCAAGCCCATCAGAGCTCAGCTGCAGTGTACTCCTGGGACGTGGCTAAGTGGATAAGAGCTGAACTGATTACAAATCCATTTCCTACTAATGAGAATAAAAAAAACAAATCGGAAACGGTGACCCCCTGGTGAGTTTAAGATACAGTGGAAATGAGAATTTCTTGGATATAGCTGGTTAATATTTTTGATTGAATATGCTTTAAGTTTACAGCATAGATCTGCCTATTTCCTGAAGGCTTTCTTTTAAAAAAAAACCCCTTTGCTTTGGATTACAGCTTCTCAAATTAATTTTCCTCTGAGATGCAAAGCAACGACTCAAAGGATTTTGTCACTCCACAAAAATCCAGAAGGGGCAGGATCACCCGAAAAGAGAATATATAGTGTCCACTGTTGTAATAAAGAGGGGCGTATAACTGGAGTCTTGGCTCATATGTCAGCCCACTTACAGGAAGGTGGAAAAGATATAGCCTCCTCCAAACAGTGGCTCATCAGCTCCTTTCTTTTGCAGATAAATGTAGATATTCCCTCAGGGTAAAAGAGAAAAAAAGAGACATCGTGCAGTCCAGAATTGACACTTGTGTATGAAGAACATGTGCTTGAAGTACTCACACGTTGCACAAGTTAATCAGGCACGAGAAGTGGAGGATACAGGGCTTAGATCGCGGTTACAGGGATTTTATGTCACACTTTGGTTTTACATTTGAGTCGTCTTTTAAAGTAGCATTTTTGGGGACCCTCTCTGGAAAATAAATATCTTATCATTTAAAGCAAAGAGCACTAAAAACCCTAAGAAATTTCCTAAATAACTGCAATGGCCACAGAGAATGCAGTGTAATGATACTAGGAGGTATCGATTCTTACTCTTTACCAGTTTGGGGGTATTCAATACAGAACGAAGCGCCATTTGGGCTGCTATCGGCTGAAAATGCCCATGGTTTCAATGTTTTTTTTTGGGCTGATAATGGTCTCATAGGGCTATATACTCGTACCGGGTGTACCCCTGGGGTACGGCACTACTGGTACTGCATTCACCTGTGAGGCTAACCTGAGCCCTGAGCCTCCGCCCCTGGGAGCCTGGGGTGTACTTACACTTGGTGCAGTGCCTCCACTGATGAGGGATCCCAACGGGGTGGGAGTGTGCCCTCACCAGAACCCACATATACAATACCACACGGGATTGGATAAACAGCATTTACTGATCAGCATTATAATTATTCTCAACACATAACCAACATAACATTTCTCTGCAAACACAGCATTTATATCATATCACATATAGAGCTGAATGTGTGCTTAGAATCAGTCCTGTAACACTTAAGTCTCTTATGTACCCCGGTGCCAGGGCACTTAACCTCTTAGTGTCCACCAGCTATATTTTAGAGTGTGTGTGAGGGACAGCGCTTCCCTGTGTTGGGGCCCGTTGGTGCACTTTAATATAATACCTTCCTGGTTATGGTCCTAACCAGGAGAATCCTTGATGAGTCTGCAATACCGCAACGTGATCCCACGCCGCGCTGCACTGCTGTCTGCAGAAATTAATGCACACGCTGACTCCACAGGGGAGGGATTCCCAGCCAGATTATCCCTTTGCAAACAGTCTCTGTTATGAAGTCAGAGTCTCTTCCAGCTACACGCTGTACTGACAGTCAGGCACTGTCCTGCAACATCTTTCTCACTAGGAGTACAGTGAAGGAGTCCCTGTCTTAAGGCAGTTCCCTACACAATACAGTTACTTCTCTACAGTGACTTAGGGAACTAACTGGGCCCTGGGGATTTACTTCTGGCCTAATCCCTGGAGCACTGCTCCTTGGATCTAACCTGCAGCTTCAGGCTCCTGGTCTTTACTGGCTGCTTCCTGTTCCAGCATGCAGTAGTCTTTCCTGCTATTCCAGCAGAATTCTGCAGCCCTACTGGCTCCCTGGTGTCAGGTGGTGTCACTGCCCCTGAGCATCATGGGGCTTGTAGTTCTATCTGCAGCCTTTAACATAGGGAGCCTCATGCTCTCCCTCTAATGGCTGCTGCTCTGCAGCTTGCACTCGTGCGCCCCCTGAAATGGCCGCCGCGGAGTTGCCCTGCTCATGCGCGACCTCTCAGCACTCGGGCAGCTCCTTGCCACTTCCGCGCATGAGCAACTCTCGCCGCGCGTGTGCGCGCATACACCAACATGGCGGCGCCCTTCAGAGGGAACCGCCAGCGACTCTGTCACCCTGCCGCACATCTCTGATGGTAAGGAGAGGGGGGGAGGGAAACCGGGAGCACGGGGAGACCGGAGGGTACCTGGCTACATACTGAACAATGCCCTTAGCCTTATAACCAAAACTATAGGTTCCCTTCTTAAACGAAAAAATAAAAAAAAATATTTTCTCATGAGCTACGAGAACTTTTCAGTATCAAGGACCACTTCAATGTATGGATGACCACCATACCAACATGCAGCTGGGTTTTTGAGCTCTATCCAAACTTGATCGCCATCTAAAACTCAGTCTTTAGTAGTGATAGAAAATGTCCAGATCAGGGGGGCAATCAGAAACTCTGATTGGGGGGTGCAGTCGTGGCATCATGATGTAGCGATGTCACATGGTGATGCGTTGCCATGACAATTAAAAAATATACGTGTTTACAGCGCTAATGCTACAAAAATATTAGTGAAATATAACACTAAAGTAGTTACCAAAAAATCTTTAGTGTACAAAGACTCGGCTGCCTGGAAATTGAGACCGATACAGATCTTCAACATAAACCAAAACAAAAGTAAATAACTGGCGCCTTGGATGTAAAATCCATGAAACACCAAAAAATGAACTCTGACCAAAAAGTCCAGTCCTAAATGTCCAATTTGTGTCCGGATGAATCTTGAGTGAAGTCTCACAACATGTGGAAACAAGCACAAAGAGCAATCATAGTTTAACACTGACAAATAAATACTAAATTAATAATAAAAAGAAAATAATAATATAAATGAACAATAAACAAATGTATAAAACACCACTAAAACAACAAGACTAAGATCCTATACCTAAAACACCAAACAAAGAATAGCTCATAAACTAGTACAATTTAATAGTAAAAAAAAAAATATATATATATAAAAAAGACAAACAATTGTCTATATGACAGAGAACAAAGGCTGTGGAGCTCTCATCCAGTAGATGTAAAATTGGACTCCTACTCACGACAGGGCAGATGGTAAACCAGCGTTGTGAACAACTTTGTGCTCCCTCCGTGTCAGGCTGTTATAGAGACTCTGTGGCATGCTCTGCAAGGCTCTGCCGCCACACTCACCTCTGCTCCGATCGCAGACCCGCTGGTCTCGTCGCACTTGGGTGACGTCTCTGGCAGACGCGCCGACACTAGAAGTCCTCGCAGCTGCCCACACTCACGGCAGAATGTCCGAGCGCTCCCCTGGCCAAATAGTGCTCAAAATAGGGGAAGTAACTACAGATCAGCTTAGCCAATGCTCCCAGTAATCAAAAAAGATCAACCTACGCGTTTCGTGACGCGAATCACTACGTCAGGGGTGTTGCAAAAAATGATTTAGCCTTGTCCAGGGTTCTGAAGTTATCGACTTTGGCTTCCTGTATTTTGTCTCAATGGGAGCCTAGAGAACCACATTGGCAATCAACAGTAAGCTATATATATATTTTTTTCAATTGTAAATAGTAAAAGACACTACTTCCCCCCTCGGCTACCTTAGTGTCTAGTAAAGCATTGCTATACTAACTGCTAAGGTAATGAAGGGCTTACCCCTCCCACCAATATATACCTGGCATCTTCCTTAGCATATGGCTTAGCGTTACAGCCAGTTGGCACTGGGAACTGTCTTACCCCGACTTTAGCAACGCCGTGGTAGCCATATGCAAATGAGAGGCCTAATGGACGTTAGTTTTCTATGAAGTAGCTTTGTGGCCACACGTTAAACTCAAGGAAACTAATGGACGTTAGCTACAGTAATCATTAATAATAGCCCAGATCTAACGGAGCTTTGAGTATCTACTCTGACAGTGCTCATCTCCAATCAGGAAGCGGATAGGGCTGAGGTAGGGATGCAAATTAACCGTCCGGAGCCCAGGGACAGAGTCCTGTTAGAGTATTCGTAGTCGGTGAGCAGGCAGGAGGTCAGGGCTGGCGGCAGTGGTGCAAAGTCCAGTAGACAGGCAGAGGTCAGGGCAGGCAGAAAGCAGCGATGTCGGGGTCATGGTGCGGGGTCAGCAACAGGGGAATCCAGATAGACAAAAGGGTAAAGGTGTGACAGCGCAGACAACAAGGACTGCAAATGTAGAACCTTCCTCGGTGACTCCCATTAGGCACTGCAGCCTTATATAGCAGGCTGCCAAAACCCAACATGGCCACAGTGAGCAGAGAGGGCAGGCGACTTGGAAAACCCGGACCGCAGTAAAACCCGGCACGGATCGAGCAGAATCCTTACATCTACCCCTTAGAATTTTGTTTTCATTTACTGGTATTGTTAGATATGAATTTCTGATGTATCGTGGCATCCAAGAAGTCGGGAGTGCAGAGATTTACACTCATTAGGTGAAAATGGCATTTCGGGGAGACTGCTGCTTTAATCATTTTATTTTAGACTGACATTGTTTGCTCAATTGTATCAGTTCCTTTTTTTTTTTTTTTTTTAACATTATTAGCAAACATCATAGATTTGTCTAAAATTACAGCTTCTCTTTTCTTTATCCATTCATCCCAAATTTGGGGTTAATGGATACAAACTTCATAATAATTTCTCTGTTAAATGATGTACGTAAAGGCAGATTTGCGACAGTTTGTCTTACTTGCTAATGGATCAAGAATGATCTTAGTAGACATCATTAATTTAGTGAGTTTGAGATTTTGCAGGTACCATTTTATATGTTATCTTACAAAGCAAACAAAAACAAAATATAGGAAAAGCACAGCACTTTTATAGACATTTACCATCATGTTTTAGACAGTAACAACAACACATCTATGACAAATCTTTATTTAAAAATGACATATGCATGCTCCAGGTAGTAGAAAGTGCAAAGTGTGCCCCAGTGCTCACCATGCAAGGAGTGCTGCTTACTTGTAGATACAGATATTTTCAATTATAATTTTGAGCAAGTATTATAAACACCCTGAATCTGTACATATGCAATGTTACAACAGGCAACAGGAGAGTTATTATTTTACCAGCTGCATTGCTCAACCTCCTGCTCCTGTTCACTCATAGGGTTGCCACCTGTCCTGGAACAGGATGGTTCATTTCTGTTCCCCCCCCCCCTCCCCATTTCCAGCTCTGCCTGCTAGCCCTTTATATTTCAGTTGCATGTTTTCCCTGCTCTGAAAACTGACAGGGCCTGTGTAACCGATACATTATTGTTACATATTCCTTTCTTACACTGCCAGTAGCTGGTTGCCTTGCCAACCTCTTTAATCCCCCTGGCTAAGTGGACTTTTCCATACTCCCCTGTCTGTATTTACAGGTAGCAGAGTCCTGTGACTATTCCTGTGTGACAAAGATTACTCACTTCCTTTTCCATCCTAGGCGGGCTGAGTGAGTACCTCTTAGGCCTGGGACATAGTGCCCCAAACAGTGCGGAGGCGCGCTGAGGCTCAGGGAAAGCGGTGCTTTCCCTGGCCTTACACAGCGCGCCGTCAGGGGACGGGGGCGGGCCAGTGACGTCACGGAGCTGGTTCGCTCTCATTGGGCGAACCGCTCACGTGACCGGCCCTGCGCTCCGGCAAGCGGGGAAATTTCAAAACTGCGTCAGACACACGCTTCCCCAAGCGTGCTGCCGCGTGTGCGAGCCCCTGCTAAAGCCGCTCTCATTGCGGCTGCAGGGGCTCAGTGCCGAGCAGCAGCACGGCTCAGCACGGGTCAGCACGGGTCAGCGCATAAGCGCTGACCATGCCCGAGGCCTTATGCTATATATCCCCTGGCAAGGCCATTCGTGTTTTTATCTTCCCGTGATACAAAGCATTCCACATAGAGAAGCACTCTCGTACCACTCCACAACATCTACAAGTAGCCTTTATTTGCTGTGACTTTCCCAATAAAGTTAAGAAAATACATAAGGACCTTGTTGTGCTTTCAAACAGGGATGAGTTAAGCTATCTGGCCTCATTCACATCCTACACGTGACCATGGTTCCAGAATACCACCTGATTATCTAGTGATGCCCTTATGTGGCTGTTGTGGCCATCTTGGTAACTGGCAAGCCTCCGCAGTTCCCCTGTCTGTGCATGGTATGCTTTTCCTTGTGTTCCTGGCCCCCTTGTGTTCTGATTACTGAGCCTGCCCTGTTCCTGAGCCCTCCCTGCTCTTTGCACTCCCTGTTGCCGACCTTTAGCCCGTGACCCTGACCATCGCTCCTGTGCCGCCTGCCTTGACCCCAGCCTGTATCCTAACCTTTCACCTTTGACGCCTGCCTTGACCTCTGCCTGAATTATGACAACGCTAACAGGACTGAGTCCCCTGGCTCTGGTTGGTGATTATATACCCCTAACTCAGCCCTGCGGGTCCGTTTCCTATCAGAGACGAGCGTCTTTATATATCCCAACTACGATTTACTCTAACTGTCCCCCGGGCTCCGGTCGGTCATCATATTTGAACAACAACAACCGTAGTTTATTTCAAAACTTGGGTTGGATGGATTTATTTGGGTGATCACGAGCCAGGTGAAACCATATACACGCAGCAGCTGTACATGACAGTAATTTGTACACCTCTGTTTCTCATTGTGACCTCACTAAGAACCTCCGATAAGCTCCCGATTACACAACAGTTCAGCCACAGAGCAACATCAGCTGCTGAAATATTGCAATCTTGGAAAGGGCGATTCCTTTTCCGCATAGACAGTTACATTTCTTCATATAATGTCTCATCGATCCTCACACAGAGCTCCGGTATCCTGTTGCTAAATCGGAGATTGGGTTAGGGTCCTGTGGAGAATCCTCTGCACCGCAATGAAATGGAGAAACTTTGCATTAAATGAGTTCGTCTAACTAATATCATCTGACTTTCCAATACTGATTCTGCATAATGATGGCACTTTAACTCCGCTGCCAGAGCAATGGGATTAAGGCTGGCTAAATTAATTTAATAGAGTGTTCGAGCCAATAATGTCAATGAACAGAAGTTTCCATTCTCTGTAATTTTTCGGCAATGTCCATTGTAAATGGAAGCAGTTTTATCTTTCTATAAGAGACAGTGTTCTGAAATTTGGTCTCACGCCCAGATTATTATACTGCAAGCCAGTCATTTCTATTATCAGTGGCTTTACTGAACTCTTATACAGTAGATAAGTGGGTGTAGTTCAATTATTTCAGGTATCAATGGATAATACTGTATGGGAATATGATGGACCTCAACTGGGTACACTACAAGACTTAGTGACTGTGTCTCAGGCAAAAAGCAGACTGAGTGCTCACATTAAATAGTACCTATCAGCACCATTGTTCTTGAGTGCATTTATTTTGGGGGACGGCAGTATCAACGTTTAAGGTTACATGACCCTGCCTCGGGTAAGTGCAACAAAGAAATAGCCTCCCTCATTCATTCCTCATCCCCCGCCTGGAACGATCGCAGCATGGCCTGGTACCCAACTGATGTAATCACCTAGGGTCCATAAAGTGCAAGACTCGGATCATGTTTCAGTATTTCTTTCCTTTTTTTTTAAACTGCCCCCCCTCATTTATTTGTGGATAGTAGTGACGGGTGGTAAAATGAGTACATCTTGGCAAAGTCTTTAAACTGACTGGTCCTACGCTGATGGTAGTCCTACACTGACTGGTCCTACGCTGATGGTAGTCCTACACTGACTGGTCCTACGCTGATGGTAGTCCTACACTGACTGGTCCTACGCTGATGGTAGTCCTACACTGACTGGTCCTACGCTGATGGTAGTCCTACACTGACTGGTCCTACGCTGATGGTAGTCCTACGCTGACTGGTCCTGCGCAAAGTCTTTAAACTGACTGGTCCTACGCTGATGGTAGTCCTACACTGTGAAACCCAGTGATTTAGAGTGGCGCTTTAACACAGTGCAGGTGGTCTAAAAAAATTATAAATATAAGTGGTGAAACTGAAAAAACTCTCAACCTTCCAGGGAATATACACTGATTCCCTCACAAAACGTATGGATCCAGGGGGAGGGAAGGGAGCAGGATCGTCAGGAACACCCAGAAAGAAACATATAAATACAGATCATGGTGTGGTATGAAAATACATATGAGTCAGAAATCCGGAAATGCTTGGCTCTTATGAATAACCTACTTACAAGATGTAAGATTTAAACCAGCGTTTGTATAGGTAAAGATGAATATACTGGCTCTTCTATTTGGGATCGCAGACTGCAGCAGACTGGTAGTTTAAATGGTATGCCTGCTGGGACCTTCACTTTCACAGTACAGCAATCGCATTCATTCAGAGAAGAGAGGAAAACATAGGGTTTCACCAGGTAACACCAATTTTATCGTAGTAGCATAAAACATATGTACTCACAATATATAATGTGAACACAGTCACATAAAGGTATCTTTTAGGGCAGCGGCGGCTTGGCAGATGGAAAAAACGAAAAGGTCCTCCACTCCACTCAGACTTCCCTCCGCGAGGGTGCCCCCTCGTCCGGTGCCGATGGATGGCGTCTGTCGTCACTTCCTGGCCTGGTGGTGACGACTTCCGGTACGGGCGGGAAGATCGGAGGGTTGGAGGGCTCGCCTAACCGTAGCTGCACCTCTGGGGTAGGAGCAAGTTGACAGACTGCTTCCTTCCTTGAATCGGCTCAACGCGTTTCACTGCATCCGCAGCTTCCTCAGGAGCAATGATTGTGTCCCATAATGGGTGTTACTTAAATAGCATCTTCAATTAGGACACTAATTGAAAAAACACTTGATTACATTACGCACAGATTCTCCCACATGGGTACACAATACTGTGGTCCAAAAATTACGGCGCATATAAATACACATATTAATTTTATTCACTCTCATATGAGAGGTTCTAAAAGGTAAAATATAAATTAAAACATATTATAAAAACTAAAAATCATCATTAAAACTCGGATAGTTGATAATTATTAGAGAAGGTCCATACATAGAGGGAAAGAGAGAGAACATAGATTAGCAAAGTAAATGCAGTGTATATAAAATCAGATAACAGCATATATATATATAAAATTAATAAAATTTCAATTAAATTAGATTATTTACATATATCAAGATAATTAAAGTGCAAGTGCAATATTTAGAGGAAAGGTGCAATCTCAAAATCCACATTAAGACCGTTAGGTGTCAGTGTATTTAGTTTATGTACCCAGTACATCTCCCTTCTACTTAAGTCTAGATTTCTATCCCTTCCTCTCCAATGTTGTACTACATGCTCAATTGCAGTGAATTTTAATCCTGCTGTATTGGAGTTGTGGAATATAGAAAAATGCTTAGAGACATTATGGGACTGGATACTTCTTCTGATATTGCTCAGGTGTTCTAAGATGCGTATCTTAATTGCTCTTGTGGTTTTACCCACATATTGTAGCCCACATGGGCATTCGAGGAGGTAAATAATGTAATTTGAAGTACAATTCATATATTGTTTTATTTTGTATTCTTCATTTTTATTGTTACTCATGAATTTCTTTTTTTCTTGGTTTTTGTGTCCGCAGGCTTTGCAAGAACTACAACCATAGAAACCCTCCAATTTTTGGAGCCATCCATCTTTCTTTGTTTCCAATTTTTTTAAAGCACTTGGAGCTATCATTCCCTTCAGGTTTTTTGCTTTTTTGAAGATAACCTTGGGGTGCTGTGGCATATTGTCTTTCAGGATAGGGTCATTTAATAAAACATGCCAGTGTTTATTAATAATTTTCTTGATATTGTTTGACTCTTTATTAAAAGAAGTTAAAAATGCTGTGTCGAAATTTATATTAGGAGTTTTGTCTTTATTTTTAGGTACTATTAAGTCCTGTCTATTTAGACAGTTAGCCTTGTCAAATGCTGCGTCCAGGAGGTCTGTCTTATAGTGTTTCTCAACAAAGCGTTCTTTTAGAATGTTACACTGATCGTTAAATACTACTGTATCAGTGCAATTACGACGCATCCTTCTGAACTGATTATATGGGACATTGTCCATCCATAAATTCTGGTGACAGCTTGTACGTAAGATGTAATTATTACTGTCCACTTCCTTAAAATAGGACCTAGTTTTTAACGTACCATTCTCTATATAGATAGTGAGATCTAAATAGTTAAGGGTGGTTTTACTTGTAACAGAGGTGAATTGTAGATTGTAATTATTTATGTTTATACTTGACAAAAAGGAGTCCAAATTCTCCTGGGTGCCTCCCCAAATTAAAATGACATCATCGATGTAGCGCCGCCATAGGACAAGGTCCGCCCCCAGGACGCCACCGGGCCATATGTGATGCTCCTCCCAGAGTCCCATGAAGAGATTGGCGTAACTGGGAGCAAACCTCGTTCCCATGGCGGTACCACATCTCTGAATGTAAAAATTGTTATCAAACCAAAAATAATTTTTATCAAGTATAAAACATATACTGTCAAGAATGAATTGGACTTGTTGATCACTCATATCTTGATCTTGTTTGAGAAAGAAGTTTACTGCTTCACATCCTAGGTTTTTCTCTATAGACGTGTACAGAGATGCGACATCTATAGTAGCCATAATGAACTTATCATTCCAAGTGATACTCTCTAATAAATGTAACACATCTGTGGTATCTTTCAGATATGATTTAAGATTTTTAACATGGTTTTGTAGGAAGGTATCAATATAAGCCGACAAATTTGATGTCAATGAATTAATACCGGAAATAATCGGTCTTCCGGGAGGTTGTTGCATACATTTGTGGACTTTAGGCAATATATAAAATATCGGTAATTGGGGATACTCATTGAACAAGAATTTATACTCATTTTCATTGAGTATACCCAATTCCTTACCCCTGTCTAGAAGTGTTTTTAGGTCGTTTGTAAAGGTAATAGTTGGATTATGTTTTAGAATTTCATAGGTCTTTTTGTCTCCTAAGAGGCGGTTGGCTTCCTTTAGGTAGTCATCTCTATTTTGGATCACTACCCCTCCTCCTTTGTCAGCCTGTTTAATAACTATATTGGTGTTATTTGTTATTTCTTCTAAGGCAGCTCTCTCTTCTTTATTCATATTATTCCTCATTTTTGATTTATTATTTTTTGAGAGTTCTTCGAATTCTTTAACGATTAGATTATAAAAAACCTCTATATGGTTACCCTTACAATGGGTGGGATTGAAAGTAGATTTATTTCTAAAACTCGTGTGTTTAATTGTGTCATTTTCTGTCTCAATAAGTTGTTTAGGATTGCTCATCCTTGACTCAACATTTTTACTTAGGAAAAATCTTTTAACTGTTAATTTTCTAATATATTTATTTGCGTCCACAAAGAGTTCGAAATTATTTGGGCCACAGGTTGGAGCAAAGGACAAACCCTTGGAAATGACACTTAATTGTGAGGATGTTAATTCTACATTACTGAGATTAAAAATGTTCTTAGTTGTATCGGGGTGGGATTTTCTCACTATTTTCTTTCTTCCCCCCCGTTTTCCTCTCTGTCTCTTTCCCCTTTGGGGTAATTGCTCCCCTCTTCTTTCTCTAAGAGGGGAGTGAATGGGTTTTTTGTTTCCCAAATGCTTATATCTAGGAGATCGCTAGTCCCCATTGTTCCAATGGGTGAACGAGATCTACTAGCTTTTGCATATTTAGCAGAATCATATCTCTCTCTTTCTCTTTTTCTATCTTCTCTATCCTTTCTTAGATCTCTTTCTCTTTTTAGTTCTTTCTCTTTTTGATATTCACGCTCTTTCTTATCTCTCTCTTTGTCCTTCTCTTTTTGTTCCCTGTACCTTTTTGCTTCTCTCTCTTTTGAAATCTCTTTTTCTCTCTGTAATTCTTTCTCTCTATATAACTCTCTTTCTTTATATTCTCTTACTCTTCTCTGTTCTTTTTCTCTTTGTAGTTCTCTTTCCTTATATTCTCTCTCTCTTCTCTGTTCTTTTTCCCTAATTATTTCTCTCTCCCTACGTCTTTCCCTTTCCAATGCCTGTTCCCTCTCTCTTTGAGGTACTCTCTCATTGAGATAGTCTCTTTCTCTATAGAGGTCTCTCTCTTTTAATTCTCTTTCCTGATTAAAATGCTGTTTTGGTGTAAGATCTTTCCTGGAACTATGGTGTGACAGTTTGGAATCATAATTGTCTCTCCATGGTAACCTAGGTATAAAGATGTGTTTGTTATTATCAGGGTATGATTTATTTCCATATTTCCCTGATGTATTCTGGGGTTCTCTAACTATTCTTTCCTCAGGTCTACTCTGCGGTTTAGAATTCTTCTTTTTCTTCCAATCTCTTTGTTCCCCTCTAAGGTAATCTTCCTCATCTCTCTGAAATTTGTTTGATTTGCTGGTATAAAGATCTTGTTCTAGTCTATCAATTTTCTTTTTTAGTTCACGATCTTTAATTTTGAATTCAATGGTATCTTCCATATGTGCCAATTTTTCCTCAATTATGACAACCTCTTCATCAATTTTTTTAATATGCTTTTTATGTTGGTTTATCAAGGATGTCATAAGATTAAAGGAACAATTATCTATTGTCTCATGCCATTTTTTCACAAAATCCTCATCATCCAAATTTGATGATGGGTTTTTTGTGAATCTTAGGCCTCTAGGGATGCGCTTGCAATCCATATATCTATTTAGAAATTTAAGGTCAAGCCATCTCCTAGTGTCTTTAATCAAAAGTCTTTCTAGTTTAACGAATTCTTCATCTAAAAAATCATCTTTCATTGGTGTGTTTATAACATTAGTGTCACTAAATAATAAATGTCTATTTTGTCTTTTAGCAAAAATGTTTGGTGAGACAACTTCCATAATATCTAAACAATAAGAATAATAATAAGTGTGCTATTTCAAATAATATAAATCTTATAACTGTGAAAAATATATTTGCATATAATGTACAGCAGCCCCCAAATCAAGTGCAGAGAAACAACGTGAAACCCAGTGATTTAGAGTGGCGCTTTAACACAGTGCAGGTGGTCTAAAAAAATTATAAATATAAGTGGTGAAACTGAAAAAACTCTCAACCTTCCAGGGAATATACACTGATTCCCTCACAAAACGTATGGATCCAGGGGGAGGGAAGGGAGCAGGATCGTCAGGAACACCCAGAAAGAAACATATAAATACAGATCATGGTGTGGTATGAAAATACATATGAGTCAGAAATCCGGAAATGCTTGGCTCTTATGAATAACCTACTTACAAGATGTAAGATTTAAACCAGCGTTTGTATAGGTAAAGATGAATATACTGGCTCTTCTATTTGGGATCGCAGACTGCAGCAGACTGGTAGTTTAAATGGTATGCCTGCTGGGACCTTCACTTTCACAGTACAGCAATCGCATTCATTCAGAGAAGAGAGGAAAACATAGGGTTTCACCAGGTAACACCAATTTTATCGTAGTAGCATAAAACATATGTACTCACAATATATAATGTGAACACAGTCACATAAAGGTATCTTTTAGGGCAGCGGCGGCTTGGCAGATGGAAAAAACGAAAAGGTCCTCCACTCCACTCAGACTTCCCTCCGCGAGGGTGCCCCCTCGTCCGGTGCCGATGGATGGCGTCTGTCGTCACTTCCTGGCCTGGTGGTGACGACTTCCGGTACGGGCGGGAAGATCGGAGGGTTGGAGGGCTCGCCTAACCGTAGCTGCACCTCTGGGGTAGGAGCAGGTTGACAGACTGCTTCCTTCCTTGAATCGGCTCAACGCGTTTCACTGCATCCGCAGCTTCCTCAGGAGCAATGATTGTGTCCCATAATGGGTGTTACTTAAATAGCATCTTCAATTAGGACACTAATTGAAAAAACACTTGATTACATTACGCACAGATTCTCCCACATGGGTACACAATACTGTGGTCCAAAAATTACGGCGCATATAAATACACATATTAATTTTATTCACTCTCATATGAGAGGTTCTAAAAGGTAAAATATAAATTAAAACATATTATAAAAACTAAAAATCATCATTAAAACTCGGATAGTTGGTTATTCATAAGAGCCAAGCATTTCCGGATTTCTGACTCATATGTATTTTCATACCACACCATGATCTGTATTTATATGTTTCTTTCTGGGTAGTCCTACACTGACTGGTCCTACGCTGATGGTAGTCCTACACTGACTGGTCCTACGCTGATGGTAGTCCTACACTGACTGGTCCTACGCTGATGGTAGTGCTACACTGACTGGTCCTACGCTGATGGTAGTCCTACACTGACTGGTCCTACGCTGATGGTAGTCCTACGCGGTCCTACGCTGACTGGTCCTGCGCAAAGTCTTTAAACTGACTGGTCCTACGCTGATGGTAGTGCTACACTGACTGGTCCTACGCTGATGGTAGTCCTACGCGGTCCTACGCTGACTGGTCCTGCGCAAAGTCTTTAAACTGACTGGTCCTACGCTGATGTCTATTATTAGGCCCATTTATGTTTTATAGCTTCCTAATCACAATAGATCTTGTAGTCTATCTAGAGTAGTAACCAATCACAACCAGAAAATCTTCCTGTTTTAATTCACGGAGATTACCTGCCAGTCTTTGCCAATGCGATGCTGGTAAGGTTGTTGCTATCAAATGCTTTTTGCCATGAATTGGTTTGTTTTCTTTACAATATTTACACAATATAACCTTCTGCTTTACTGGTTTATCAATTCCTGGACACCAGATCTCTCCCCCTTCCCAATCTCTTATCTCCACCCATCATCCTCTCTCTCCCCCCACGCCCCCATCCCTCGCTCTCTCCCCTCCATTCCTTATCTCCACGCATCGTCCTCTCCCTCCCCCCATCCCTCTCTCCCCCCATCCCTCTCTCCCCCCCATTCCTTATCTCCACCCATCGTCCTCTCTCCCCCCATCACTCTCTCTCACCCATCCCTCTCTTCCCCTCTCTCTCTCCCCCATTCCTCTCTCTCCCCCATCCCTCTTTCTCGCGCCCTCCCCATCCCTCTCTCTCCCCATCCATCCCCCTCTCTCTCACCCATCCCTCTCTCCCCCATCCTCCCCATCCCTCTCTCTCTCACCCCATCCCTCTCTCTCTCCCTCCCCCATCCCTTTCTCTCTTTCCCTCCCCCATCCCTTTCTCTCTTTCCCTCCCCCATCCCTCTCTCTCCCCATCCCTCTCTCTCCCCCCATCCCTCTCTCTCCCCCCATCCCTCTCTCTCCCATCCCTCTCTCTAACCATCCCTCTCTCTCCCCCTCATAATAATACAGTATAATGCATATAGGTTACACATGTATTGTTTATACTATATGTGCTGTACTATATTATTCTTCTGGTGGAAACTTACAGTGTGTTGTGTATACAATATCTGTGTATAGTATATTATACAGATGTGGCACGGCTTACTGTCTCTGGTGCTGCAGCTGGGAAAGCACAAAGCAGTGGTTCCTGAGACAGTGTCTGCTGCGGTCAGCCTGCGGGGGGTCCGTGCTTCCGGATCGGACTCCCCATTGTGATAATCCTCCGGTGCCGGTCAGAGTCATGCAGCTTGCCCCGGTACCGGAGACAATAAGTCTTGCTACATCTGTATGTACTCTACTGTGTATAGTCCACTGTATATATTATATGTACTTGATGGTGTATACCAGAGGTGCGCAAACTTTTGGTGCCCACCCTTTCCTTTGTGCCAACGTCAAATGATGCCATGGGGTCATGTGACAGAAAGGACGCTGTGTTGCCATGGAGACGTGTCGCCTGGAGTCAAGGTGAGTTACAGAGCCCGTAAGCGATCCCCGGGCATTTAATTTGAATGCCTCGGGGTAGAGCTCGGGGCTTCTGTAACCGCCCGCTCCCCCTAAAAAATCTTGCCCCCCCCCAGTTTGTGCACTGTGGTGTATACTACTGTATGTGTACTCTACTGTATACATTATATTATGTATATTCTCTGTACTCTGCTGTGTATACTATATTGTGTTTACTAGATGTACTATACTATAATACTGCGTATATTCTCTGTACTCTGCTGTGTATACTATATTGTGTTTGCTAGAAGTTCTATACTATAATATTGTGTATATTCTCTGTACTCTGCTGTGTACACTGTATTGTGTTTACTAGATGTTCTATACTATAATATTGTGTATATTCTATGTACACTGCTGTGTACACTATATTGTGTTTACTAGATGTTCTATACTATAATATTGTGTATATTCTCTGTACTCTGCTGTGTACACTGTATTGTGTTTACTAGATGTTCTATACTATAATATTGTGTATATTCTCTGTACTCTGCTGTGTACACTGTATTGTGTTTACTAGATGTACTATACTATAATACTGTGTATATTCTCTGTACTCTGCTGTGTACACTGTATTGTGTTTACTAGATGTACTATACTATAATACTGTGTATATTCTATGTACTCTGCTGTGTACACTATATTGTGTTTACTAGATGTACTATACTATAATACTGTGTATATTCTATGTACTCTGCTGTGTATACTGTATTGTGTTTACTAGATGTACTATACTATAATACTGTGTATATTCTCTGTACTCTGCTGTGTACACTATATTGTGTTTACTAGATGTTCTATACCATAATACTGTGTATATTCTATGTACTCTGCTGTGTATACTATATTGTGTTTACAAGATGTACTATACCATAATATTGTGTATATTCTCTGTACTCTGCTGTGTATACTATATTGTGTTTACTAGAAGTTCTATACTATAATATTGTGTATATTCTCTGTACTCTGCTGTTTATACTATATTGTGTTTACTAGATGTACTATACTATAATATTGTGTATATTCTCTGTACTCTGCTGTGTACACTATATTGTGTTTACTAGATGTACTATACTATAATATTGTGTATATTCTTTGTACTCTGCTGTGTACACTATATTGTGTTTACTAGATGTACTATACTATAATACTGTGTATATTCTACTGTATGTACTCTGCTGTGTATACTATATTGTGTTTACTAGATGTACTATACTATAATATTGTGTATATTCTCTGTACTCTGCTGTGTATACTATATTGTGTTTACTAGATGTACTATACTATAATATTGTGTATATTCTCTGTACTCTGCTGTGTACACTATATTGTGTTTACTAGATGTACTATACTATAATATTGTGTATATTCTATGTACTCTGCTGTGTATACTATATTGTGTTTACTAGATGTACTATACTATAATATTGTGTATATTCTCTGTACTCTGCTGTGTATACTATATTGTGTTTACTAGATGTACTATACTATAATATTGTGTATATTCTATGTACTCTGCTGTGTACACTATATTGTGTTTACAAGATGTACTATACTATAATATTGTGTATATTCTATGTACTCTGCTGTGTACACTATATTGTGTTTACTAGATGTACTATACTATAATATTGTGTATATTCTCTGTACTCTGCTGTGTACACTATATTGTGTTTGCTAGAAGTTCTATACTATAATATTGTGTATATTCTCTGTACTCTGCTGTGTACACTGTATTGTGTTTACTAGATGTTCTATACTATAATATTGTGTATATTCTATGTACACTGCTGTGTACACTATATTGTGTTTACTAGATGTTCTATACTATAATATTGTGTATATTCTCTGTACTCTGCTGTGTACACTGTATTGTGTTTACTAGATGTACTATACTATAATACTGTGTATATTCTCTGTACTCTGCTGTGTACACTGTATTGTGTTTACTAGATGTACTATACTATAATACTGTGTATATTCTATGTACTCTGCTGTGTACACTATATTGTGTTTACTAGATGTACTATACTATAATACTGTGTATATTCTATGTACTCTGCTGTGTATACTGTATTGTGTTTACTAGATGTACTATACTATAATACTGTGTATATTCTCTGTACTCTGCTGTGTACACTATATTGTGTTTACTAGATGTTCTATACTATAATACTGTGTATATTCTATGTACTCTGCTGTGTATACTATATTGTGTTTACAAGATGTACTATACCATAATATTGTGTATATTCTCTGTACTCTGCTGTGTATACTATATTGTGTTTACTAGAAGTTCTATACTATAATATTGTGTATATTCTCTGTACTCTGCTGTTTATACTATATTGTGTTTACTAGATGTACTATACTATAATATTGTGTATATTCTCTGTACTCTGCTGTGTACACTATATTGTGTTTACTAGATGTACTATACTATAATATTGTGTATATTCTTTGTACTCTGCTGTGTACACTATATTGTGTTTACTAGATGTACTATACTATAATACTGTGTATATTCTATGTACTCTGCTGTGTATACTATATTGTGTTTACTAGATGTACTATACTATAATATTGTGTATATTCTCTGTACTCTGCTGTGTATACTATATTGTGTTTACTAGATGTACTATACTATAATATTGTGTATATTCTCTGTACTCTGCTGTGTACACTATATTGTGTTTACTAGATGTACTATACTATAATATTGTGTATATTCTCTGTACTCTGCTGTGTATACTATATTGTGTTTACTAGATGTACTATACTATAATATTGTGTATATTCTATGTACACTGCTGTGTACACTATATTGTGTTTACTAGATGTACTATACTATAATATTGTGTATATTCTATGTAATCTGCTGTGTACACTATATTGTGTTTACTAGATGTACTATACTATAATATTGTGTATATTCTATGTACTCTGCTGTGTACACTATATTGTGTTTACAAGATGTACTATACTATAATATTGTGTATATTCTATGTACTCTGCTGTGTACACTATATTGTGTTTACTAGATGTACTATACTATAATATTGTGTATATTCTATGTACACTGCTGTGTACACTATATTGTGTTTAAAAGATGTACTATACTATAATATTGTGTATATTCTATGTACTCTGCTGTGTATACTATATTACATAGTTACATAGTAGATGAGATTGAAAAAAGACGTACGTCCATCAAGTTCAACCTATGCTAAATTTAGACAACAGATACTTTATCCTATATCTATACTTACTTATTGATCCAGAGGAAGGCAAACAAAAAAAACCATTAAGGGGAAAAATAAATTCCTTCCTGACTCCATCCTGTTTCCTAGATGTTCTATACTATAATACTGTGTATATTATATGTACTATACGGTATTATGATTATTTTGGTGGAAGCCTAGAATGTAACTTTGCTTCCACATGAGTGTAAGAAGAGTTGGCTGGTTGGATATGTAAGTGACACACTTTCTTTCTCAGCAGCACATGCGTGTGCTCCCAGAGGCTCCATTATCCTCCCATTCTAGGACTTGAAACTGTATCACATGCTGCAGTTGCAAAACGAATCTCTCCGTGGAAGATGTGGTTGGGTTTGATGAAATGAGTCTTTACCCTGAGATGATACCTTCGGCCTTGCCCTCTACAAAACACTGCGCTTTATCAGTGTTTGTGGGGGAGGACTGGATCCAATGCCTTCATTTGGAAATGCAGAGGCAGAATAATTAACCCATTGGCTGCCACGTGGGGCCTACAACGCATTGCAAAGATGACTACATCATAGAGAAGGCTCTTTGGAGTCCTGTGATGTCACACAGTGGGGGGGGGGGGGGGGGGGGGGAGGTTGGTACAGTAGCTATATTTTTTAGACTAAAACACGCAGTTTAAAAGTTAGAGATCATGGAAAACAACTAGAGCAGTGAAAACAGATACCCAGCTTTAGTGTGTGTGTGTGTGCGTGTGTGTCACCCTTCCGTTATGCTAAAAGTATTCCTAGTGAGTCCTGGTCCCTACAGGGAGTTAGGGGGTTAAATCCTTTACAGACCCTAGTTGTAACTTATTTCATGGTATTTTATTTGAAGTAACCAATTCTTTGTGGCAACTCACTTAGCTCAGTAATTGGTCAGTTGTTTCCTTCTAGAAGGTACTGGAAAAATCAACCCTTTAAGGCAGGTTTGCGCAAACTGGGGGGGGGGGCGCGAGATTTTCTGGGGGGCATGCGGCGGTTACAGAGGTCCCGCGCTCTCCCCCGAAGGCACTTAAATTAAATGCTGGGGGACCACGCGAGGCCTCCGTAGCAAACGTATCTTGCCTTCCAGCGATGCGTCGTCATGGTAACCAGGCATCAAATGACGCCGCGGGGTCATGTGATGTCACGTTGCCATGGCGACATGACATCCAATGACCCCGTGCCGTCATTTGACGCGAGCGGGGGGTGGAAAGACGCAAGCTGGGGAGGAGAGCAGGCAAGGGGTGCGCAGGGGTAAAAGTTTGAGCATCCCTGCGTTTTAAGTGATGATTTAGTTAAGTCGTTTTCACCTTCCTGCCAAGCAACAGAGGTGGGCATCAAGGTTATAAATGTTTGGGAGATAAAAGACAAAAAACAGCGCAAAACGCAAATGGTGAAGTATATCAAAACATTTTAGTGTACAAAAGGGGGTAAGTATTCTGCGTACATAAAATTAATAGATCAATCGCATTTACGTGTACAATACACGAAGTTACCACACTGCTGGCATCAGAATGGGCGACGGATGAGGGTCCCTCCGGTAAGTATTCCTGTGCGATCTCCAGATAGCGTCTGGGCCTCTCAAGGTAATGGCAGCTTACACAGGACATCCAAATCGGTTGGGAGTTTCATTGGGAAAACTGATGTTGAGCTGATGTAAAATCCTCGGCTGTGGCAAACACACTATGTGTGTAGTAGATGTAGATAAGTCTCTACAGCACGTATATAGCGTCGTGCTAGTCCATTCGGGTAGAGAAAGCAGGATACAGTTGATTGCGATACACCCAGGAACACACTCAGGGTGATCGGCAACTGGCAGTGACGATTCCCCTCTCAGTGTCCGCGCTTCCGCGTTACGTCACATGGGGGGCGTGACCTTCAGTATAGACACCCGAGCGGGATCCCTGAAGAAGTAGCACTTTCTAGCTACGAAACGCGTAGGATTAACATGCTGTATTAGTAGCCCTTCCAAGGTATTTTATCCCTATCTGTATCCATTTACTTGCTATACCTTCCCGAGATACCGCTCGGGTGTCAATACTGCTGGTCACGGCCCCCCATGTGACGTAACGTGGAAGTGCGGACACTGAGAGGGGAATCGTCACTGCCAGTTGCCGATCACCCTGAGTGTGTGCCGATCACCCATTTGGATGTCCTGTGTAAGCTGCCATTACCTTGAGAGGCCCAGACGCTATCCGGAGATCGCACAGGAATACTTGCCAGAGGGACCCTCCTCCATCGCCCATTCTGATGCCAGCAGTGTGGTAACTTCGTGTATTGTACACGTAAATGCGATTGATCTATTAATTTTATGTACTGTGACAGAGTCACTAACTCAGTAGGCTGGAATAGTGAATGGAGAGATGCTGCAGCCAGTTCACAGAGTGTTAATCTCCTCAGACAGAAAGAAGCACACCTGCAGCCTAATTAAGCAGGAGGCCTGAGAGACTGCAGGTTTAAAAGCAGGAAGAGACACACACACACAGAGCTTGTTTTTCCACAGGAAGGTGGAGAGAACTCTCCCGGCTAGGAAGCCGTTGCCGTTGCTGTTGCTCTGGTCCCCCAGTCCTGCGAGGAGCTAGGCTGCTGGGACCAGCTGGGACCCCAACCCAGGATAAAGATCAAGATCGCTGCGAGGCTGGACACAGCCTGCTCCCCGGAACCGTGTTCCTGTTGCTACTGGAGCGGCAAAACAGATAAGACTTTATTCTTATACGTATCGTTATCCTTAGTGTAGCATGTTTTGGGCATGACCAGATTAGCTGGCTGTCCTGTTAGTAAGGGCTCAAGAAGTGAGTTAGTGTCCCTAACGGGACTAGGCTTTAATTTTCAAGAAAGTAGTTTCTTAAAGGGACAGTGCACCCGTACTTATTTTGGTTGTGGCTAATAAACCACTAGTGTTTAAAGTTTCCCATCGTGTCTAGCGTCTTACTGACCCCGCCGCGAGGCCGTCCTGCCACAGGTGGTGTCAGAAGGGGGATGTTAGGCCTCTTGGGGTCAGTAGATGAAGATGTATTGAGACACTGAAATCAAGCAGAAAACCCCCCCCAAAAACGGGGTTTTAAAATGGCCGCCGTCATGTGTCAGTTTTCCAATGTACTTAACCATACAAAACAGTGTCCCTTCAGGCCATATGATGATTATGACTATGCATATGTGGTCCCGAGAAGAGAGACGTACCTGCAGATGAAAGCTGCAAAAGTGTCCAGTGTGTGTGTGCCCAGTACCACTGATGTCTCTGGAACTAATAAAACAAAGAGAAAGAAGAAAAATAAAAATATTTTTCAAGTTACAGAGGAAGTGACCGAACCACTTGAGCCTGCGATATCAGGACAACAGGCGTCAGCAAGACACCGAGATGTGTTGCAGACCGGAGTGATGGGCAGAATCGTCACAGGAACGGTGGCAAAGGAAAAGGAGGAGCAAAGGGAAGCTGAATCCTTGATCCAGGGAAAAGAGGCCTTAATTTCTGCACTCCAAACTGCCCAGCGTGATTATGATGTCTTGCAGAAACAATTGAATAGGGAGCGAGAAGCTAATGCCGAGGTACAGAGGTGTATACTCCCAGCTATACAAGAGTATGCGGCTTTAAAGAAAACAGAGCATCTCTTGCGGAGTGAGTTGGAGGAGCTGACGACAAGTTTGAATAAAGCCAATACCGCAATTGCTAACATGGAATCAGAGAGAACAAGTCCTGACTGGAGACTGTGCTATCAGATGTCCCAGAGAGATGTGCAAAACTTCATCAAAGACTTAGAAGTTTCTCACCAAGAAGCTAGCACGCTCAAAACAGCGCTGGAACTCTCACGCCAGGAGGGCCACAGTCTAAACACAGAGCTGGGTATGTTGAAGGAAACCCATGAGAATGCCCTGAGGGATTTAGAGACTGTAAAGAAGGAGAATGTAAGTCTGACGCAGAAAAATTCAGACTTGACTGATCAAATCAGTAAAGGTGATAAGAAGCTCCACCAAGCAGGAAAAGTGGAGAAGCAATTGATCCAGGAAAAGCTAGAGGTGCAGGAAGCACTGCAGAATGCAGAGAGGATGCAACGTGTCTCCCTGCAGCAGCACACACAGGCAACGCACTTATGGCAGAGCCAGCTGCAAGAGCTACATGCAAGTCTGCAAGCAGCCAAGGAGAAGCAGCGAGTGCTACAGGAACGGCTGAGTACCCAATATGTTCCCACAGAACAGCATGAGGAACTGAGGGCCACGCTGTACGCCACAAGAGCAACGCTAGGGGCAGAGCTGGGTACTTTGAAGAAAGCCAAGGAAACGGTCCTAAGGGATATAGTGACTGTGAAAATGGAGAATATAAACCTGAAGGAAGAGGTTTTAAACCTGACTGGTCAGGTCAGTGATGGGACTGAGAAGCTTCACCAAGTGCAAAAATGAAGTACAGGCTGCTCTGCAGAAGGCAGAGAAAATGCTGGAAAAAAATGCCTCGCCCTGGAGCAGCTGAAGATCACGTTGAGCGCCACAAGAGCATCGCTGGAGGCGGAGCTTAGAAGCCAGGTGACTCTGTGTGAGAGGGAACATGAGGAGGTCCAAAGACTGGAGCAAGAGCTGGAGAAGCAGAGAGGCAACTCCATCTCCATGAGTCAGTATGCCAAGGAGAAAGAAGCCTGGAAGACAGAAGCAACAGCGATACTGGCGACAAAAACTGCGGTGCTCCAAAAGATGAAGGAGGAGCTGACGCAAGCCCAGAGCAAGCACTAGGAAGAGGTGAGGGCCCTGAGAGGGGATTTTCAGGATGAAATTGAAGAGCTGCAAACGCAGGTTGCTGAGCACAAGATACAGCTCGCCGAGCGGGAGAAGGTGACCGTCCGACAGGTGGCTTGCCTGTCATTGCGCTATAAAACCGAGATGGCTGATACCCGTAAGCTTCTGGACCACACATCCAATGAGATGGCCCGACTGCAGCTGGAGCTGGACAAGGTCCGGGAGGAGCACTGGCAGTAGCAGGTCAGAAATAGAGTGAAAGAAACAGACTTAAGACTTGCGCTGAACCAGCTAGGAGATGTGAAATCGCGAATCGACGCCAAAGAAGATGAACTGGCAGCTGCACTGAGTGAAAAAAGAAATGCAGAAGGACAGCTTCATGACCTGAGGAAGGACCTGGAGTCTGAGCGTGCTGGCCGCAAGATGGCAGAGAAACAAAAGCGTGACCTGGATGAGATACTCGAGGCTCTGAAGACTGAGCAGGATGCTACGTTGGACTCTAATGCTGCCCAGCAGGAGATTCCTCAGCTGAAGTTGGAGAAAGAGGTTACAACCCTAAGACAGACCCTTGGGTCACAGAAGCAGTCCATAGGAAAAAGGGTGGTAGAGATAAAGCAAGTGAGGCGCACCAGGAAGCGTGACTGCAATACCGTTGCAGTGTTACAGTCTACTTTTCACAAGGCACAGGATGGGAAGACCAAGGTGCTATGCAGTAGCACAGTAAGAAGCCAGTTGTACTATGGGACCCATAGTGGTTTCCTTGCAAGGAAGGCAGCCGCTGTGAAGAGACAGTCGAGAATGGGACTAATGAGTGTCCATGTTTGTAAGATGAGAAAGACCTCACAGTTTGTTCAGCAACACTCCCAACGGAGTAAGTTAAGGGGACAAGAAAGACAGGCCCAAGCCTTCGAGTCTGCCGACTGTAAAAGAGAGACATCATGGGGTGCACTTGGGGTTAAAAAGACCCCCACCCAATTTGAAGCTCTGAAGATAAATGATGTGAAACCCAACACTGAAGGTATGCTGATGGAAAAAGGTCCAAAACCCATCACCGCTAAAGCGGAGGTGCTGTCTTCACAGGAAAAAGCCAAACAGTCACTGGCAAGAGTATGCAATGAGCTGACCGTAGTCAAGGCTCTTCTACAGGGTGAAGGAGTCTCTGAACACAATGAGATAGTGAGGTACCAGTCCTCAGGCCCAGATGGCCTGGTAATTACCCCAAAAAGAAAATGCCTAAATTGGAAGGCAAGAAAAAAAAAAAGGGGGGAGGGAAGGGCCGACGTCAGACGTTTTCGCCAAAGATGCTGGTGCACGGGAATGGTGCACGGGCCGCTCCACAGGACAATGTTTCGCTGGGGAGAGGGATATGTGACAGAGTCACTAACTCAGTAGGCTGGAATAGTGAATGGAGAGACGCTGCAGCCAGTTCACAGAGTGTTAATCTCCTCAGACAGAAAGAAGCACACCTGCAGTCTAATTAAGCAGGAGGCCTGAGAGACTGCAGGTTTAAAAGCAGGAAGTGACACACACACAGAGTGCTTGTTTTTCCACAGGAAGGTGGAGAGAACTCTCCCGGCTAGGAAGCCGTTGCTGTTGATCTGGTCCCCCCAGTCCTGTGAGGAGCTAGACTGCTGGGACCAGCTGGGACCCCAACCCAGGATAAAGATCAAGATCGCTGCGAGGCTGGACACAGCCTGCTCCCCGGAACCGTGTTCCTGTTGCTACTGGAGCGGCAAAACAGATAAGACTTTATTCTTATACGTATCGTTATCCTTTGTGTAGCATGTTTTGGGCATGACCAGATTAGCTGGCTGTCCTGTTAGAAAGGGCTCAAGAAGTGAGTTAGTGTCCCTAACGGGACTAGGCTTTAATTTTCAAGAAAGTAGTTTCTTAAAGGGACAGTGCACCCGTACTTATTTTGGTTGTGGCTAATAAACCACTAGTGTTTAAAATTTCCCATCGTGTCTAGCGTCTTACTGACCCCGCCGCGAGGCCGTCCTGCCACAGTACGCAGAATTCTTACCCCCTTTTTTACACTAAAATGTTTTGATATACTTCACCATTTGCGTTTTGCGCTGTTTTTTGTCTTTTATCTTCTAGTTCGTGAGGGTGCTGAGCCACTCTCTCATTATAGCTGCATACGCCAACTACGTTAATACACGGGTTTGTATGGTTTAATATTTCTCCATACTCTTTCACATTGGTTAACATACACTTGTGCACAGTCATTTAAGGTGTAGGGGACGACAATACTGTTTTATTCACTGTAGACATTGGTTATTATCACATTTGAGTTAGTTTTTGCTGCGCACTTGTATTCCTTTTTCACTATAAATGTTTGAGACCTGGATATTTTCCTGAGAGGAGGAACACGAGGGGGTCTCCGGGGCTCTCATAGCCCTGTAAAAAGGGTAACAACTTTATCTGTTTTCTGAGTTATGGCAAGTTTCCCAGTAACAGGGGCCCATAGAGATACAGCACTAAAGGGGAGTCCTGCCATGGTAGGGAGTAGGTTCCTCACTGCTGGGCTTAGGAAGGAGACCTGGGTGGGACTGCTGGGAATTACGGGGAGACGGGTTCCGGTTCTGTCCTTGGCAGCAGGAGAAAGGCTTGCAAAAGAGTTAATACACCTACAAACCTCATGGTTGAGGAAACCTGAGTGCAAGTGTCTAGTAACCTAAGAAAACCTGTCCTGTTGTTAGCCTGAAGTCACCTGTTAAATAAAGTTCAACAAACGTTCCTGGTGCCCGCCATCTTTATTTTGCTCACCATACCAGCCCTGCACGGATTTCCAGCACCCCGAGATGAAAGGTAAACCGCTGAGTTACACACACACACACACACACACACACACACACACACACACACACACACACACACACACACACACACACACACACACACACACACTTTGGGACTGTTTTGGTGAGGCAACTCTTCTTTGGCTGGGGGTAGAGGTGGTACATATAGTGTGTGTGTATATATATGTATATGCCCTCTTGACCCCATTCCTTCCCATCTCCTCAAACCTCTTGCTTCCATTCTAATTCCTACGCTAACGCATATTTTCAACTTTTGCCTCAGCTCTGGTACCTTTCTCACTTCCTTCAAGCATCCCCCAATTATACTGTACCTTTACACAAAATTAGCAAGCTTGACCCTACCTGTCTCTCTATCACCATGTCTACCTAATACCTTTTGCCTCTAAACTCCTTTAACGCCTTGTATTCTCTCTCTTGCTCCATTTTCTTACCTCCTATTCTCTTGCACTGCTCACTCCACTGAAAGAGCCCGAACCAAAATAACGAACTACCTTCATGCTGCCAAAGAACAAGGTAATTACACCCTGCTTATAGGACAGCTTTTGATACTGTGGACCTCCCTCTTCTCCTCCACATTTGCCATACTCTTCGTAACTGTAACACAGATATATCCTAGATCTCCTCTTATCTCTCCCATCATACTTTCAGTGTCTTGTTTGCTAATTTCTCCTCCGTCCTTCCCCTCAACATCAGAAGCACACACTCTCTCTCCACCTTTAAAGTCTATCTTACAACACAGCTCTTTAATGAAGCATTTGCGTAACTCCCTTGGCTAGTACTATACTGCACATCTCATATGCATTTACCATGACCCCTTGCAGAGGCAATTACCAGAACACCCTTCTACTGTGTCTCTAAATTCTCCCTAATTACCACTTAGATTACATGCTCTTTGGGACTGGGACTCTTTCTCCTAATGTTTTCCTTTATGTCTGAAACCTTTATTCCTATTATGTCTCCTATGTTGTCATTGTGTATTACTGCGGTAAAGCGCTATGTACATGGATGGCACTATATAGATATACATACACACATACATAATAATCTGGTGATCATATATTCATCAAAATATAAAACGAATTGATTGATAAGAGAAACCAATAAAAACAGTAAGGATGAGACCAGCATGGGATTCTGGGAGTACTTAACAGTACCCGTATGTGCTCAAAAGCCGCCTTCCCTTGTGCTGGAGGACTTTTTAGTTCCATTTATTTTAATAGAGCTGAACTCTTCCATGTCCCGGGAAGACTGCTTCCCAGCAATAGAAGTCAGGGGGAAAGACCAATAAAAATGCCAGTTTTCAACCCAATCCCATCTTTCCTTAAAAAGTATCCAAAAACCGTGTTTCTAATTAAAATTTGGCTTGCGTCACAGCTGCAGATATAGCAGACGTTATTGCAGCCATTGCAGCACGATATCACGTTACCGCGAGTTTTAGTGTGCGATTTGCTGTGGCTCTGCTCAAACAAGGGTGTCCGGGGGTCCTCGGGTAGTCCTTGCGGGTGTCCGGGGGGCCCATGGGTGTCTGGGTGTCCTTGGGTGATCCCCGCGGGTGTCCGGGTGCCCCACGAGTGTCTGGGCGTCCTCACGGGTCCCCGCTGGTCTGTGGTATCAATCCTGTGCATTAAAAAAAATGTGCAATATATTAAAAAAATACACCCTCCCCAATACATACAGTACAGTAATGTGCAAAATTACTATTATCCAGCTATGGATAATAGTGCATTTGACCATTTAAAAATAAAACATCAGCCAGCATTAAGTAAATAAAACTTGCATTTACCCATGCCATGATGAAGGCTGTCTTCATCCTCATCCCAATCCTTGTCCTCTGTTGGCAGGAACAATACAATCAAAAATACAATTGAATGGCCCCATAACTCCTCAATCACCTTAGTTAGCGGTTAGTAACCACTATAGTAATTAAGGGGTTAACCCACCCTCCTCCGCTGCCCACCTGGGAGACCTAACCACCCACCCTGGGGACACTACCCCCACAGCCCATTGATTGGCACAGTGTTAAAGCATGCCCATATATTATGGGCATGCTTTGCCACTTAGCAATTAATGGGGAAGCTAAAAAAAATATGTAAATAGAGAAATAAAAAATATTAAATATAAGGTGATGGGGACAAAAATGTGGGGGAGGGGGAAGGAGGAGGGGGGAAGAGGAGAGGAGGGGGAAAGGGAAGGGGAAAAGAAAATTAACTTAAAAAAGAGTTTAATAAAGAGGGAATTAAAATGATAGGGAATGAAAGACGAATTCGGATGACTACAGGATGGCATGCCACAAAGGAACTGGAGAGAGAGCTTATACATTTAAACCAGCGTACTGGAGTCAATAGTATCATTAAAAACCCCAGGAGACAAAGTACCTAGAGTATAAATCCAAAAGGTCTCTCGAGACAGAGCCCTTTGAATCTATCTCCTCTTAATAATGAAGGGGGAATAATTTCCAATCCAATGATACTCAAGGAAGACGGATCTTTGATATGAGTATGAGAGAAATGCTTATATAGGCTATGTGATTGATTGCTATTAATAATACTTCTCCTATGCTCTGAAAATCTAGTGCTAATGGCACGAATCGTTCGACCCACATACTGTATATATATATATTTAAATTTTTAAACCACTGCCTTACAAAATAAAACAAATAAAATTATATTTGCGTCACCCTGTAAATCATTGAGAGATGTTTCTTGAGATCCTAACATGCTGCAGTCACTGTTGTCTTCTAAATCCTTGTCTGCGGGTTAGGTCACGTGACAGTGGGGTGAATAAAGAAGATTTGGGGGGAGGGGGAGTGTGGAAGACATGCAGATACACCTATAGGTCTATTTTCTTCATTAATTCCTTCTGTGATTATTGTGTTTGTAATGATGCTCGTCACAAGCAGGAAGCGGACCTGCAGGGCTGAGGTAGGAAGGTGAAAGAACCGACCTGAGCCGAGGTACAGAGTCCTGATAGAGTAGTGAGTCGTAGGCTGAAGGTCAGGGCTGGCAGCAGAGATGCGTAGTCGGTGTGGATGCAGAGGCTGAGGCAGGCTGAAGACAAGGATATCCAAAGCAATAAGTGCAGCGCACAGCAAAGAGAGAGAGCAGGTCTGGCAAAAATGATTAATTTATTGATTGTGCATAAAAAACGGAGCGTGCAAGCCTTCTATGCGTTTCGTGCAAATGGTGCACAATCAATAAATTAATCATTTTTGCCAGACCTGCTCTCTCTTTTTGCTGTGCGCTGCACTTATATATTGCTTTGGATATCTCTGGATCTGGACCAGCTGCACGCCAAGGAAGACTGCTGGGTACAATAGTGAGTACTTATCCTTACCTTGGGGCCAACCTAATGAGGAGGAGAGAAGTATTTACCTGCTAACCCTTTACCTTCAGGGTGTTATAGGGCCCCCCCTTCAGGTTCAGGATTGTGATTGGAATTTCCTTTTTATTGCTAATAGTACCCAGCTCTGTCAACCTTTTGTATTATTGTACTTTGATTATGAAGACAGGACCAGGCACTTGAGCATTACCTAATTCTCTGTATATGTGAAGACAAGTATAGTCGAGGTACATGCAGTGGTCGGTGTGGGCTGTAGACAAGGATAGTCGAAGTACGTGAGTCGTGTCTGGTAACGTGGAAGACAATAGGTATAAGCGCCTTCCATAAACTCATCATTAACTTGAAACTTTGCTCAGCAACTTCCTGCTCAGAGGGCTGTCCTTTTAAAGGAAGTTGCCAGAGACAAAGATGGACGATTCGGCCACAGAGGGCGAGCAAGAGCAAAATCCCGAACCAGAACCTGAAAACCCGGAAAGGATTTTGCCAAACCTCATAGTGTTGCACAGATCATGGGAGCCATCTAAGTTTGAGTGGATTATATTAATTGTTGCTGTGGCTTTCTCACATGGGATGCTAGTTACTCACAAATATGTCATGGATATCCAGTGGTTAAAAGATAGATATTCATTGTTGGGGGAACGTCTCTTTTACATATCATTAGCACCAACAAACATTATAGGTACCTCAATGCCCTTTCTGGCCGTAAACGGGACTTAATGTAATGTTATTGAGCTTTGAACATAAATGATAAGGCCTTATGGTAACGTTACGTTTAGTCACTAAACGGACCTCGGTGGATCAGGACCAATGTATTTTTTTCCTGGTAAAATATTTGAGATATGAAAAATATTGCTTTTTGTAAATGCGACTGTGTCTTGGAACTGCATGAAAATTGGTGGATTTTTTTGTAATTGACTAAATATTCTTGCTAACGTGCAACTTCTTTAAAAGGTTGCAAAGATAGTCTAGTAAATTGGCACACAGGGAGAAGGAGCGGCTCAGTGAGTTAAGGCGCTGACTCTGAAAACAATGACACTGAGTTTTAAGCAGGGGGACCTGGTTCAATTCCTGGTGTCTGCTCCTTGTGACTTTGGGCAAGTCACTTTATCTCCCTGTGCCTCAGGCACCAAAATCATAGATTGTAAACTCAAGGGGTGCAGGGACCCCTGCCTGCAAAAATGGTATGTGCAGCGCCACTTACAATGTCAGCGGTACACAATAAAACATATTATTACATGTGCATCTTCTTATCGAGTGTATTTTGCTAGTCATCCACTAGATGGCGAACATGTTCCTCTCTGCTCTATACTAACATGACCATTTGAACTAGTTTCAAAAAAGGGCTAAGGACACATGATCTGCCTATTTTTTACACAGCTCGAAGAAACAAAACAAGACATTTCTCTGCATTAACACGTTAATTGAAGAATTAAGTAAATATTCCATTCAATGTTTGTTTGTTTTGCACTGGTCACAGTGTGATGTACTTCCTATTTACAAACCTTTAGGACCACTACATTTTCATTTGCAAACTAACAGTTCCAATTTCTTAAAAAAATTAAATAAAATAAACGACTCCTGTTGTATTCAGAACATACAGTACGTCCGGGTTTGTTATATATCCGCTGAAGCAGATGATTGGAGATTTCCGCCGAAAGTTGGGGGCTTTGGAGGTGTAAGATTGTCTTTCCCTCTAAACTTTTAGCATATGGATGGTAATTACGGGGCAAATTGTTGAAAATATGTCTTACCGAGATAAGGAGATGTGTCTTAACACTGGAATAAGCTCGGAAGGTCCTTCTTGAACTTATAATGCTAAATCTCCCTAGATTCAGTTACCTGTGAAGTATTTTAAGTAAAAGAGGCGTGATTGTCCTATTCCTAACAACTAGTGTAGATAGACAGGTCATACGATGGTTTTAAGTTGCTTGAACTGCCCTGTTTAGGTTGACACTGAGTGATTATTGTAGCTCTTAGCTGAGAGAAGATGCATACTTTACTTGACGTCACGTCTCCATGGTAACGGGTGTCATTTGAGGCAGCATTGCCATGGAGACGCGTGGACAAGTACCAGTAAGTAATTTTACGGCTCTAACCACATGCCCCCCAATAAAGATTCGTGCCTCCCAGTTTGCACACCACTGCCTTATATTATCACAAGGAGATATTGTGACATCAGTGGTACTGCACAACATACTGTATGTAAATACCATGTTAGGACATTACACTTAAAGTTAAGATGGCTGACTGGGTGGTTTTATCTGGATAAATAGACAGCAGTTAAGCTGAGATAGAAGATCATCTTTATACCACCATGATGTAGCAAGCGGGGACAAGGAGAAGAGACGAGTTAAGATCTAGAGAGATGAGGATTTAACATCAGAAGATACCAGGATTTAATAGAAAAGATTAAGAAGATTATGCAATCATCAATGACTATATCCTAAACCTATTGGGAACGTCATCGCCATTTTTACTATATTTGTTTGTTGTTGTGTGCAAAGACTAGAATGCTGAGTGCTGTTATTCTGCCGTACTCTATAGAAAAAACAAGACATTTAACAGGTGGATATTGAATAAGCGCCATACAGTGGAACCAGCAAGCTAAGAGATAATGGGGAATAGCAGGGGTTGCAGACCTGTCTGAGACATGTGAATGTGCTCACACGTGATATTTATATTTGCTGTACACGTGAAGAAATAGAAAACAGCGGCGGAGCCTTAGAGAGGCGCAGAGTAGAGAGGAAAAAAACTTTAATTAACCAAAATGTAGATTCGGCGGCAGGTAAAAAATGTCCCCTAACGCGTTTCACACCGGCAGGATGCATTGTCTTTTTTGCCTGCCGCTTTCTTCATCTCTACGCCTCGCGACCTGTTTTTGTAGTGCTCCGCCGCGGTTTCCCATTTCTTCACCTTTACCTACCTGCGCAGGAGCACACACACACACACACACATCAAGGAGTTCCCGAGGGCAGTACGTCCCGAGGAGAGCACATCAGGCTCAGCGACCGTGAGCGAGACACTTTCACTTTTGGGTCATGAAGAGGTCAGTGTGGTTACCGGCTAACATCAGGGGCTCATGCGGGAGGGGTTAGAGCCGGCGACCCGCCTCACTAGCGGGCTTCCCCCTCCTCTCCCTCCCCCTCCCCCTCCCTCCCCCTCCACCTCCTCTCCCTCCCCCTCCTCTCCCTCCTCCCTCCCCCTCCTCCCTCCCCCTTCTCTCCCTCCTCCCTCCTCCCTCCCCCTCCCCCCCTCCTCCCTCCTCCCTCCCCCTCCCCCTCACACCGGAGACACTCGTCGTCACACGTTCATTGGCCATAACCTGACAATATGCTTATAAATGTTATACTCCTTCGGACCACGGGATATAATTACCGCCTCCTGCATTCCTGTATATACGGAAACACTCTAAGTGGGTTATTGTAGCACCGGCTACAGGATTTCTCCTACCCATTCACTATTTGCTGTACACAGCGGCGGATTTAAAATGTTGCCGCTCATAGGCACTTACTTTTTTTTACCGCCTGGGCTCCCTCCGCCTACAGGGCCGCCCCTCCTCCTCCACAACGTCATGTGATGATGCGTTTCCAAGGCTACGCGACGCCATGTGACACCACAGCACCATTTCATGCTGCAATGCTACAGAAGGAGGACGTATGACCTTTACAGAGGCCCCACGCTCTCCCCCGGCAATCAGTGGGGAAGAGAGCTGGGCCTCGGTATATGGGGGGAAAAAATGAAAATTTGCCGCCCTAGGCCCGAGCTTAGTGGGAAATCCGGCACTGGCTTTACACCGTATGGTGGCGGGTTTTTGCCACTTTTTTACTTATTTAATATGTAGTTGAAACCTATCCCAGCTTCAAATTGCAATGCCAGTATAACCAGCCTCCTCACACTGACGAGACCCAAAAGGTCCAAACCGCCGGCTCTGTGAGTACGGTTACTGGCTATGCACTTCTTTAAGGGCCCAATTGTACCAAATGCTGCAGGGCGGCAGCGCTATTATGTGACGTCACCCAGCGCTGCCGCCGAGCAGCATCGTGACTATACCAGGGAGCCCCGGTGTGGAGCAGGCAAGGAGGCGTGGCCATGAGCGGTCCGCCCTCATTGGCTGGAACCGCTCACGTGACGCGGGCGTCGCCAGCCAAGAACAAATCTGCAGACCGCGCCAGGAGACAGCCGCCCTGCAGCTCCACGCGGCGCGTACGCCTCAGCAGGAATGTGCGCTGCTGTTGTTTTTTTTTTAAAGTTGTTTTTCTGGCACACGGCACCGCGCACGTTTTCCTGTATAATCGCGGCCTTACCCTGTGCTGAAAGCTGTGCAATGCGGCAGGCAAAAGCTTATAAGTGTCCTTGTTAAAATGGATATGAAGTAAAGGGTGACACAGTGTGCTCATTTGCATGTCATTACCCAGAATCCCTAGCTGCAGTGGAAGCGCTGTATGCTAAGAGATAACGGGGAAATATATACAACAAAAGACAGGGGTGCCCAATGCTACATCCAATTGACAAAACATATACTGTATGGTAATAAGTATAAAGTTAAATACTTCAATAATAATATTTTCTTGGTTATTTAGTTAAACCCTTTGGCCAAAGCGTCAATTGGATGTAGCATTGGGCTCCCCTGTCTTTTGTTGTATACATTTGCCACACTCAGTAGCACTCCTTTTGACACACACACACACACACACACACACACACACACACACACACACACACACACACACACACACACACACACACACACACACACACACACACACACACACACACACACACACACACACACACACACACACACACACACACACACACACACACACAATGTGGTGGGTGGTGGGGTTTCATCGTACTGGGAAAGTGTGCATTAATTAAATTTCTAACTGGCAACAGTTGTTTGGACCCTCCTCCCAAAGCTGGCCCCCCTCCTCCCAAAGCTGGCCCCTCCTCCCAAAGCTGGCCCCCCTCCTCCCAAAGCTCACCCCTCCCCACCTTTTTAACTTGGGGTGTTCTCTCATTTTGCTGTATGGACAAGATCCATTGTGGTTGTTTCCCCTCATACAGAGATAAAAGGAAAGGTTCACAGTTTAGTGTTACGACCTGCATATTTGGTTACGCCTTGACGTTGGCATGCAGGCTTATAGCGCTTTGGCCAAAGGGTTAACTAAATAACCCAGAAAATATTATTATTGATGTATTTAACTTTATACTTATTATCATATTTGTTTTGTCAATCGGATGTAGCATTGGGCTCCCCGGTCTTTTGTTGTATATATTTGCCACGCTCAGTAGCACTCCTTTTGACACACACACACAATATATATATATATATATATATATAATAAAAAAATAAATAGATGATACCGTTCTGTGGCTAACTAAATGCTTTTATTTGTGCGAGCTTTCGAGATACACTGATCTCTTCTTCCGGCGATGTTACTATGAATGAAGCAAGCAAAGGGTATACTTAAAAACAGTGTCTCTTGGAATGTTATCTGTGCTGGTCCTTCCCCCGGTGTGGATGAGATTTATGGCTGGAGGTGTCAAAAGGTTCCTGAAAGTAAGTGATGTAAGAGTGTGTGTGTATCTGTGTGAATATTATTTTCATTTATATTCACACAGATACACACACACACACACTCTTACATCACTTGCTTTCAGGAACCTTTTGACACCTCTAGCCATAAATCTCATCCACACAGGGGGAAGGACAAGCACAGATAACATTCCAAGAGACACTGTTTTAAAGTATACCCTTTGCTTGCTTTATTCATTGTAACATCGCCGGAAGAAGAGATCAGTGTATCTCGAAAGCTCACACAAATAAAAGCATTTCGTTAGCCACAGAACGGTATCATCTATTTATTTTTTGATTTTATATATATATATATATATATATATATATAGTGAGTATAGTGTGTGTGTGTATATATATATATAGTGGGTGTTGGTGTTTGAGCGTGCTGGGAAAGTATGTGTTAAAAGATAATGGGGAAAAGCAGGGTTGCAGACCTGTCTGAGACATGTGAATGTGCTCACAAGTGATATTTTTATTCTTACTAAAATTAGAATACTAGAAGGGAGGTCTGTGCACGGGATCACAAACCCACCAAGAGAGTTGCGTTATAGGTGCACACCTAAAGAAATTATAACAACTTTTAATGGGTATATTAAAATGAGATGGCAAAGAAAAATCGGCATAGTGTGTAAATGTGCAAATACCTGTGCAAGTGGTCAAACAAATTAAAAAACCAGGAGGGAACATGGTGTTTGTGTAGTGACCTGTTAAGACTATAGAGGGGCTTGTGGAGCTCTAATAGTTAATAACCTCAATGTTGCCAAGTAATAGCTTAACAGGGACACAGCCAAAATTGTGACACACCCTAATGAGTTAACAAACTACACAAGTTACCTTCATCCTGCACATTAATAAACCGGGAAGGACTAAGATCTAAAACCTGTGTTATAACAACGAGGCTAGGAATGAAAGCAAGGGTAATAAACACCCGGTAACACCCGCTGAGTGAGAGTGGGCGGCCTGCAGATACAGTAGGGTGAGGCGCAGTACGGAGCAGGCTCCGTTAACCAGCTAGCATAGTCCCAGCGCAATCTCTGTATCTATTATTTCTAATAACAGTGCCTCAAACGGCTACTCTTCCATTCAATACAGCAATAGTGTGATGGGAGGGAAGTTACTTCGTTGCTAATCTGTGTATCTGTTGCTGTAATGCCAATGTGCTGCCTGCACCTAGTATCCCCCCTGATGAAGCTCTGTAGTGAGCAAAACCGGTAGGTGTCATGACATGATGACGTCATAACCAGGCAGTTTAGCATACTAGGTACAGGCAGCACATCGGCATTACAGCAACAGATTTACAGATTAGCAACCAAGTAACTTCCCTTCCATCACACTATTGCTGTATTAAAAGTTGTTATAATTTCTTTAGGTGTGCGCCTATAACGCAACTATTTTGGTGGGTTTGTGTTCCCTTGCACAGACCTCCCTTCTAGTATTGGAATTACGTTGTTTGCGTAGGTAGCACCCTTATAATATCCTGTCAATTAATCAGGCAATTTATATATCTTCATTACAATATTGTTGAGCAGTGCAGCCCCCATTTTTGTGTTACTAAAATTATATCATAAAAACTTGCCCCAATAGCTGACATATTTAGATGCCCAATACTGTACCATTTCTTTTTTAAGGCACTTACCTAATATTTTATTTATTTATAAAATATTTTACCAAGAAGTAGTGCATTGAGAGTTATCTCTCGTTTTCAAGTATGTCCTGGGCACAGAGTTATAATGACAAACACAAGGTTACAAAGAAATAGTTACATTAAGTGAACAGGGTATACATTATATACAATACATAGCATGCACAGTTAGAGATAATATATATTATAGGCGTATGTAACAGTTACAGATCAGATAAAAATATGACAGCTTTAGTTTTGAAAGAATTTAGACTGCTGGCGGCTGTGAGAGTCTCCGGTAGATTGTTCCAGTTTTGGGGTGCACGGTAAGAGAAGGAGGAACGGCCGGATACTTTGTTGAACCTTGGGACCATGAACAGTCTTTTGGAGTCAGATCTCAGATGATAAGTGCTGCATGTGGTAGGGGTGAGGAGCTTGTTCAGATAGATGGGTAGCTTGCGCAGAAAGTATTTGAATACAAGACAGGAGATGAACTTTGCGCCTAGACTCGAGTGATGACCAATCTAGTTCTTTTAGCATTTCGTAGTGATGTGTGTTGTAGTTGCATTGGGGGACAACCTGGCATATTGAGTTGTAGAGGGTATCAAGTTTGCCAAGGTGCGTTTGGGTTGCCGTGCCATATACTATGTCTCCATAGTCTACAAAATGCCAAGATCGCGATATTCTGTAGTAAACTGCTCTCTGTACTGCTCAGTGTTTTTTTACCTCTTTATAACACCGGTTTAACAGTGGGAGGAGTTATTTGCCTTGGCCAGGAGAGTGGTGAGGAGTAGAGCAGGTCTGGCAGCTCTGTGAGAGGATGGACAGAGATGGGAGATTAAACTGACCTGGCGCTATTTAGGTTTAGTTATGTTTCAGTATGATCACAAAATAATAATAATAATAATATCCCAATGTAATTGAAAGCAACTGGAAAGTTGTGAGCAGGATTAAAATACTTACACTGGGTTGATTCTTTAAAGATATTTTTTGGCTGGTCTTATCCTATTACACCTAACTGTCATGTAGCAGCCAAGTCTGTGTTTGTTTTTACAGATGTCTTTCTTGACGTACCCGTTTAACAAGTCCTTTCCTACATTCATTTCTTTCCTCCTGTATCTGTGCAGTATCAAAGTATATATATATTACACTTTCAAATTGTCACGTGATTAAATGTGAATTTTTTTTTTAATCTTTTGAACATTATTTCTGATGCTTCCATGTTAGTGTTTAAAAAAAAATTAGTGTGTGTGTATATATATATATATGTAGAGGTATCAGTACCGTGTTAGCCGAGCTTCAATAATCAAAAAATAGATGATACCGTTCTGTGGCTAACGAAATGCTTTTATTTGTGCGAGCTTTCGAGATACACTGATCTCTTCTTCCGGCGATGTTACAATGAATGAAGCAAGCAAAGGGTATACTTAAAAACAGTGTCTCTTGGAATGTTATCTGTGCTTGTCCCTCCCCCGTGTGTGGATGTGATTTATGGCTAGAGGTGTTAAATGGTTCCTGAAAGTTAGTGATGTAAGAGTGTGTGTGTGTATCTGTGTGAATATAAATGAATGGAGAGCCCACAGTGTATACAGTGCTTTACAAAAGGTGTGTGTGGAGTGGGAGTTAATATAAATGGTGTGGGTAGGTGTGGAAATGTGAGAGATTGTAGCATAACTAAAAGTGTGTTTAGATACTATGTGGTCCCTATTGGTGTATAAGGATGGAAAAACAAGGAGTATTAGTATGTGTAAGAGACAGCTGTGTGTACATACATATAGCACAGTATGTACAGACATGGCCTTTAGCGCTCATGGGAAGAGAGTTCACTTGTGTCAGTAATGACTCATAAAATTTCGATCTCTGTTTAGGCCACTGCTAAGTGTCCCGAACAGTTGCATAAATTTGTATTCATGCAACCGTCTCTCTTTCGGTGTTTTAAGATTACCTTTGAGTATGGCAACCCTCAGATCGTTCATCTTATGGCCAGAGTCAGAGAAATGTTCGCCGACAGGACTGTCTCTTGTACCGCGTGTGATGCTGTGGCGATGCAGGTTCATTCTCTTGTTTAGCCCCTACCCCGTCTGACCTATGTAGTAGCAGCCCCCTGGGCATTTCATGCACATGATGAGGTACACGACATTGCTGGAGGAACAGGTAATTTTTTTTTTTTAACTCACTTTGGAGGTACTATTTCATTAGCTGTATAAATGCATCTCCTTAAAGCTGCAGACCAAGCAATATCCTTAAAAAAAATTAGTTCTGTACTATGAGAAAATACTTGTAGCATTAAAAAGAACAACTGTGAATGACATTTTTAATGTATTCTAATGTAAAAAGCATTTTTTGTTTCTATAGCAACCATTTACAAAGTCACATCCCCTTCCTCTTCTGGAACAGGCTCTGGCACACCCCTTTTTGAGCCCAGCCCTCTCTCTTACCCATTCTGTTGGCCGGAAATCTTCCTGTGCAGGGACAAGAGATCTTCACCGCAAACTGAGTGGAGGGCTTCAAATCTACTTATAAAGGGGGCTGTACCAGCTACTTCACCGAACCCTACAAACTGAACTTAAACTGGGAACAAACAACATGTTAGGCTTGTAATGCAGAGCGCTCGGCGTTGCGCATGCACGTGGCACACGCGGTTCGTTTATATGTTGTAAGCGGTGTCGTGCGCGGCTAAGGGGCATGGCTATAGGCGTCACAGTGATAGCCGCGCTGTGATAGGCTTGGCAACGTCACGTGCCGCGGCAGCAGCGCGGAAATATAAATTTTCATGTATATGCTGTGATCTGCCGCGCCACCGCTCACTGCCGGGCGCGCGCGGCTGAAGTATAGAACGCCAGGCCTGGACACAGCCAATGCTAATTGACTCGCACGCACTATATTAAACGCCTTACTCTTAGTAGCTTGGGATTGTACATGGTGAATGTGTATTCAGCACGGTTACTGTTCAGTTACATTGCTTTGTTATTCCATGTGTTGTCTTCCTTCAGGCACAGGCACAGGAGCAGACGCGTCCTCGGACACGCGTTCAGGCAGGCCCGGTACTTCACATACTCCTGGTACCAGGAGGAACCCGTCGCTGGTACTGTACATCAACCACTACTAAGGCTCTTCCGCCCGCACTGCCAGCTGAACCTAAAACAGTTGGGCTACTCGGTCTCACAGGACGGGCACGGGCAGAGCCCCTCCGTCGCTGGGTACCGCTGCCACCACTTTTTATAAAAAATAAAAAACAAAAAGGTAACAAACTAAAAAACGAAGAAAAAAATATTAATAAAAAAAGAATATTTCACAAAAATAGAATTGTGTGTGTTTGTGTCTGTGTTCTGCGTGGTGTTTGTGTCTGTGTGTGTCTCTCTCACCCTCTCACTGCAGCTAGCTTCCTGCCTGTGTCCTGTCTCACCTTCTCTCTCTCTCAAACCGTTGTGCAGATAAGTGGGCGTGGCAGTGTCACGTGGCATTCAGTAGCTCCTGTTGTGATTTTTAACGACGGATTAATACGTCAGCGTTCCCCCCCCCCCCCCAAAAAAAATCAGCGGAATTGATTTACGGTAATCCCGCCGGGGGGTGGGGTTATTTTTAAGCCGCACAAATGAGGCACATAGGATTTTAACTAATTGGCAGGGATTGGAGTTGGAACAATCCAACTGCGGATTTTACATCGCGAAATAGATTTTGAAGGGAAAAAATGGGAAATTCTGGGGACAGATTTAGGACGTTTTGCCCATCTCTAGTGATTAGTATGGTGAGTATGTGTGTGGGTATGGGGGTGATTAGGTAAGTGAGTATGTGTGTGGGTATGGGGGTGATTAGGTAGGTGAGAATGTGTGGGTATGGGGGTGATTAGGTAGGTGAGTATGTGTGTGGGTATGGGGGTGATTAGGTAAGTGAGTATGTGTGTGGGTATGGGGGTGATTAGGTAGGTGAGTATATATGTTGGGGGTGACTAGGTAGGTGAGTATGTGTGTGGGTATGGGGGTGATTAGGTAGGTGAGTATGTGTGTGGGTATGGGGGTGATTAGGTAGGTGAGTATGTGTGTGGGTATGGGGTGATTAGGTAGGTGAGTATGTGTGTGGGTATGGGGGTGCTTAGGGAGGTGAGTATGTGTGTGGGTATGGGGGTGATTAGGTAAGTGAGTATGTGTGTGTGGGTATGGGGGTGATTAGGTAGGTCAGTGTGTGTGTGTGGGTATGGGGGTGATTAGGTAGGTCAGTGTGTGTGTGGGTATGGGGGTGATTAGGTAGGTGAGTATGTGTGTGGGTATGGGGGTGATTAGGTAAGTGAGTATGTGTGTGTGGGTATGGGGGTGATTAGGTAGGTGAGTGTGTGTGTGGGTATGGGGGTGATTAGGTAGGTGTGTGTGTGTGTGGGTATGGGGGTGATTAGGTAGGTAAGTGTGTGTGTGGTTATGGGGGTGATTTTAGGTAGGTGAGTATATATGTGTGGGAGATTAGTTGGGCGAGTATATGTGTGTGGGATTAGGTGGGTGAGTATATATATGTATGTGGGATTAGGTGGGTGAGTGTATATATATATGTGTGTGTGTGTGTGTGTGTGTGTGTGTGTGTTTGTGTGTGTGTGTGTGTGTGTGATTAGGTGGGCGAGTATACATGTGTGTGTGTGATTAGGTGGACGAGTATACATGTGTGTGGGGGATTAGGTGGATGAGTATATATATGTGTGTGGGGGATTAGGTGGGTGAGTATATATATGTGTCTGGGGGATTAGGTGGGTGAGTATACATATGTGTGTGGGGGATTAGGAGGGCGAGTATACATGTGTGTGGGGGATTAGGTTGGTGAGTATATATATATGTGTGTGGGGGATTAGGTGGGTGAGTATACATGTGTGTGTGGAGGATTAGGTGGGCGAGTATACATGTGTGTGTGGAGGATTAGGTGGGCGAGTATACATGTGTGTGAAAAAGAAAGTACACCCTCTTTGAATTCTATGGTTTTACATATCAGGACATAAAACAATCATCTGTTCCTTAGCAGGACTTAAAATTAGGTAAATACAACCTCAAATGGACAACAACACATGACATATTACAACGTGTATGTGTGTGGGTATGGGGGTGATTAGGGAGGTGAGTATGTGTGTGGGTATGGGGGTGATTAGGGAGGTGAGTATGTGTGTGGGTATGGGGGTGATTAGGTAAGTGAGTATATGTGTGGGTATGGGGGTGATTAGGTAGGTGAGTATGTGTGTGGATATGGGGTAATTCGGTAGGTGAGTGTGTGTATGGATATGGGGTGATTAGGTAAGTGAGTATGTGTGTGGCTATGGGGGTGATTAGGTAGGTGAGTATGTGTGTGGGTATGGGGGTGATTAGGTAGGTGAGTATGTGTGTGGGTATGGGGGTGATTAGGTAGGTGAGTATATATGTTGGGGGTGATTAGGTAGGTGAGTATGTGTGTGGATATGGGGTAATTCGGGGGTAATGGGGTAAATTCATGATTTATTTAACAAAAATAAAGCCAAAATGGAGAAGCCATATGTGAAAAACTAAGTATACCTTATGATTCAATAGCTTGTAGAACACCTTTAGCAGCAATAACTTGAAGTAATCGTTTTCTGTATGACTTTATCAGTCTCTCACATCGTTGTTGAGGAATTTTGGCCCACTCTTCTTTACAACGTTGCTTCAGTTCATTGTGGTTTGTGGGCATTTGTTTATGCACAGCTCTCTTAAGGTCCAGCCACAGCATTTCAATCAGGTTGAGGTTTGGACTTTGACTGGGCCATTGCGAGACCTTGATTCTTTTCTTTTTTAGCCATTCTGTTGTAGATTTGCTGGTGTGCTTGGGATCATTGTCCTGTTGCATGACCCAATGTCGGACAGATGGCCTCACATTTGATATACAGAGGAGTTCATGGTCGACTCAATGACTGCAAGGTTCCCAGGTTCTGTGGCTACAAAACAAGCCCAAATCATCACCCCTCCACCACCGTGCTTGACAGTTGGCATGAGGTGTTTGTGCTGATATGCTGTGTTTGGTTTTTGCCAAAGGTGGAGCATCTCCACTTTGGTCTCGTCTGTCCAAAGGACATTGTTCCAGAAGTCTTGTGGTTTGTTCAGAAGCAACTTTGCAAACTTAAGCCGTGCTGCCATGTTCTTTTTAGAGAGAAGAGGCTTTCTCCTGGCAACCCTTCCAAACAAACCCTACGTGTTCAGTCTTTTTCTAATTCTACTGTCATGAACTTTAACATTTAACATACTAACTGTGGCCTGTAGAGTCTGAGAAGTAATTCTTGTTTTTTTTGCAATTTTTCTTAGTATTGCACGGTCTGACCTTGGGGTGAATTTGCTGGGACGTCCACTCCTGGGAAGATTGGCAACTGTCTTGAATGTTTTCCACTTTTGAATAATCTTTCTCACTGTAGAATGATGGACTTTAAATTGTTTGGAAAAGGCCTTATACCCCTTCCCTGATTGATGGGCAGCAACAATTGCTTCTCTAAGATCATTGCTGAAGTCTTTCCTCCTTGGCATTGTGTTAACACACACCTGAATGCTCCAGACCAGCAAACTGCTAAAACTTCGGCTTTTATAGAGGTGGTCACACTTGCTGATGATCAATTAATCAAGGCCACTTGATTAGCAGCACCTGTCTGCTACTTAGCATCTTAATTCCTATGGAAGCAGTAAGGGTGTACTCAGTTTTTCACACATGGCTTCTCCATTTTGGCTTTATTTTTGTTTAATAAATCATGACACAGTGTAATATGTCATGTGTTGTTGTTCATCTGAGGTTGTATTTACCTAATTTTAAGACCTGCTAAGGATCAGATGATTGTTATTATGTCCTGATATGTAAAACCATAGAATTCAAAGAGGGTGTACTTTCTTTTTCACACAACTGTACATGTGTGTGGGGTATTAGGTGGGCGAGTGTATGTGTGTGTGGGATTAGGTGGGCGAGTATATCTGTGTGGGGGATTAGGTAGGCGAGTATATATGTGTGTGGGGGATTAGGTGGGCGAGTATATATATGTGTGTGGGGGATTAGGTGGGTGAGTACAGTATGTGCTGATAAAATATAGTTTTCACAATTGTCAGTAAAGATGATATAAAGTTATACAGGCAGTCACTCCTGCTACCCCAAAATTCAAGGGTAACCACTCCTCTTGGTCCAAAAGAACCTCAAAAATAAAAATAGGGGCGCAAAAATGTGGGGGAAATTTCTGACCACACCAGAAACGGGATATTCAGATGTCACAACTGGGAGATTTCCCTTCTCATAGACCTCATCAATTTCATCAACTGCACTTCAGCCAAATCATTAGCCCAACATGTAAAACCAACACACCATGGGTATCTCCAAATAACCCTTTCTTAGCCAACAACCACGGGACTAGCTACGACCACCGCAATCCTTTTACCCCACCAAGAAACCTTCACTCGCTCCTGGTACAAACCAGACTGACTCCCGTATGCTCTTTTTGCTGCTCTTTTCACTGCCCAGTGCACTCCCCCTGATGAAGCACAGCTTCCGTGCGAAACATATGTTGGGTAATAAGACGTCGCGTCATGTGACGCAAGTGAGGAAGTGAACAGAGGCTGAGTGAACTCAAGAAGACACGGCTTGTCTTGGGGCATTTGGTTCCACTAGATTTGTTGGTCCTCCGTGTCCATTGTATTTTGATACCATATGTTTTTTGGTTGCTGTGTCACGGCTCCGCGTTTACATCGCAGCGTCACGTTGTAACTGATACAAGAGGAGTCCTTCCCACTGGGAAACGTGCTAGTGCCTGCAAGCGGCTACTGAATCAGCTGTGTCTGTTTACAATGCATCAGCAATCATTTTTTCCTTGCCATATCGAACTGTAGTTGGTTTACACTGATATATACTGATACTAACATTTATAAGCATAACTATATACTGTCAGCTACTTTTACTATATACCACTAATTGCAAGTGGAGAGTATTTGTTACTTTATAGTACTGCCTTGAATATGTTATCTTACATACCAACGTACTAACTCTGTATCTTGAGTCATCTTGTCCATTGTATGGGTATTGAATACCCTTGGGGGCCAGTCTTACTACTTTCTTACCACTCACTGTGTTAACTCAGGATTTGGTATAAGGGTTTATTATACCTCAATGCAGTAGGATATACACTTATATACAACCCTATACATTTGGATTCCCCGGCAGTATCAACTAACTCTCTCTTTGTGTATCCATTGCAGATGCATAGAATATTACAATAGAGTTACTGATATCCATCACCACAACACACCGAGGATTTTATTTGTTCCTAGTGTAAATACTTATTTTGTGTAAATATTATCTATTTGGATGTAATAAAATTTTGTTATTTTGAGGTTTTTAAGATTTTGCTGGTCCAATTAAATCATTCATGATTGCTTATCAGAATTTTCTGAAGGACTATTCTTGTCCTGACTACTATTACAACACGTATTGAGTGTATTAATTTGGGGTGCTTCTGATCCCCTAGGATCAAATCGGTGTACATAATATGTTCTACCTTTTTTTCAAAGCAATGGGACATTTGTGGGAGAAGTTTGATACTCGCATTAACCGTTAAAGTGTTATTAGTTTAGACAGCTCGTACTTCACACGTTTTATTCCTCCCTCACACTACTGGAATGTGAACATTTAATTTTTCTTTTTCCCTGCAGGCAGATTTAGAATATATATGATTTGAATCTTCGTTGCGGGCGACCTTTTTATGGATTCTTTTTTTATTATATAAGGCTGCAAACGCCTGTTAATTAAGGACATTGCTTTACTGGTTTGCTCTCCCAGCATCTCACTGCTCCCCCAGCATCTCACTGCTCCCCCAGCATCTCACTGCTCTCCCAGCCTCTCCCTGCTCCCCCAGCATCTCATTGCTCTCCCAGCACCTCATTGCTCTCCCAGCACCTCATTGCTCTCCCAGCATCTCACTGCTCTCCCAGCCTCTCTCTGCATCTCCCAGCATCTCTTTGCTCTCCCAGCATCTCACTGCTCTCTGCATCTTACAGCTCTCTCGGCATCTACCAGACTCTCACTGCTCTCCCAGCCTCTTACTTCTCTCCCACCCACTCACTTCTCTCCCAGGCTCTCACTGTTCTCCCAGCATCTCACTGCTCTCCCAGCATCTCCCTACTCTCCCTGCATCTCCCAGCCTCTCACTGCTCTCCAAGCCTCTCAGTACTCTCCCAGCCTCTCACTAGATCACCCTACTCTCCCAGTCTCATCTCCCTGCATCTCACTGCTCTTGCAGCCTCTCACTGCCTATCCCTGCTTTCCCAGCCTCTCCCTGGTCTCCCAGCCTCTCACTGCTCTCCCAGCCTCTCACTGCTCTCCCAGACTCTCGCTGCTCTCCCAGACTCTCACTGCTTTCCCAGCCTCTCACTGTTTTCCCAGTCTCTCACTGCTTTCCCAGCCTCTCCCTGGTCTCCCAGCCTCTCACTGCTCTCCCAGCCTCTCACTGCTCTCCCAGCCTCTCACTAGATCTCCCTACTCTCAAAGACTCTCCCTGCATCTCACTGCTCTCCCTGCATCTCACTGCTCTCCCAGACTCTCACTGCTCTCCCAGCCTCTCACTGCTCTCCCAGACTCTCACTGCTCTCCCAGACTCTCACTGCTCTCCCAGACTCTCACTGCTCTCCCAGACTCTCACTGCTCTCCCAGACTCTCACTAGATCTCCCTACTCTCATAGCCTCTCACTGCTTTCCCAGCCTCTCACTGTTTTCCCAGCCTCTCACTGCTTTCCCAGCCTCTCACTGCTCTCCCAGCCTCTCACTGCTCTCCCAGCCTCTCACTGCTCTCCCAGCCTCTCACTAGATCTCCCAACTCTCAAAGACTCTCCCTGCATCTCACTGCTCTCCCTGCATCTCACTGCTCTCCCAGACTCTCACTGCTCTCCCAGCCTCTCACTGCTCTCCCAGCCTCTCACTGCTCTCCCAGACTCTCACTGCTCTCCCAGACTCTCACTGCTCTCCCAGACTCTCACTGCTCTCCCAGACTCTCACTGCTCTCCCAGCATCTCACTGCTCTCCCAGCCTCTCACTGCTCTCCCAGACTCTCACTGCTCCCCCTGTATCTCACTGCTCTCCCAGCCTCCCACTGCTCTCCCTGCATCTCACTGCTCCCCCTGTATCTCACTGCTCTCCCAGACTCTCACTGCTCTACCAGCCTCATCCTGCATCTCACTGCTCTCCCTGTATCTCACTGCTCTCCCAGCCTCTCACTGCTCTCCCTGCATCCCACTGCTCTCCCAGCCTCTCACTGCTCTCCCAGCCTCTCACTGCTCCCCTGCATCTCACTGCTCTCCCTGCATCTCACTGCTCCCCTGCACCCCACTGCTCTCCCAGCCTCTCACTGCTCTCCCAGCCTCTCACTGCTCCCCTGCATCTCACTGCTCCCCTGCATCTCACTGCTCCCCTGCACCCACTGCTCTCCCAGCCTCTCACTGCTCTCCCAGCCTCTCACTGCTCCCCTGCATCTCACTGCGCTCCCTGCATCTCACTGCTCCCCTGCACCCCACTGCTCTCCCAGCCTCTCAGTTCTTATTAGGAATTTATTCCATTTAAGAAAAAAGAAGAAACGGGGGCGTGGCCAGGGGCGAGTAGCTTTTTTTGGTCTGGTGAGTAGCATTTTTTGCAATTTGTCGAGCCCTGTACACGAGGATGGCGTATGGTGCTCTGAGAACATATCGGGATAATATTACACATAATATGTTCTATCTTTTTTTCAAAGCAACGGGACATTTGTGGGAGAAGTTTGATACTCGCATTAACCGTTAAAGTCTTATTAGTTTAGACAGCTCGTACTTCACACGTTTTATTCCTCCCTCACACTATTGGAATATGAACATTTCATTTTTCTTTTTCACTACAGGCAGATTTAGAAAATATACGATTTGTATCTTCGTTGCGGGCGACTTTTGTAGGGTTTCTTTTTTTATTATATAAGGCTGCACACGCCTGTTAATTAAGGACATTGCTTTACTGGTTTGTTTCCCTTGTCATTTGGTTAGATTGTTTTATTAGCATTAAAACACTTTAAAATAGGGAAAATTCTGTGAACCTGATTGTGACACAAACGTGACATTGTCTTGAGGTTTTTATTATTTATTTATTTATTTATAAAATATTTTACTAGGAAGTAATACATTGAGAGTTACCTCTCGTTTTCAAGTATGTCCTGGGCACAGAGTAAAACAAATAGTACATGGTTACAAATAGTTACATAATGAGCAGGGTATACATTATATACAAGACACTGCATGCACAGTTAAAGAAAATATAGACTATGAGCGTATGAAACAGTTACAGACCAGATTAAAGTGTGAGACAGCCTTAGATTTGAAAGAACTTAAGCTGGTGGTGGATATGAGAGTCTCCGGTAGGTTGTTCCAGTTTTGGGATGCACGGAAGGAGAAGGAGGAACGTCCGGATACTTTGTTGAGCCTTGGGACCATGAATAGTCTTTTGGAGTCTGATCTCAGGTGATAGGTGCTGCATGTGGTAGGGGTGAGGAGCTTGTTCAGGTAGCTGGGTATATATATTGTTATCTTTAACTGTGCATGCAATGTCTTGTATATAATGTATACCCTGTTCACTTATGTAACTATGTATTTGTAACCATGTATTATTTGTCTTAACTCTGTGCCCAGGACACACTGCAAAACGAGAGGTAACTCTCAATGAATGTATTACTTCCTGGTAAAATATTTTATAAAGAAATAAATAATATATGTGATCGTTAAAGTTCTGTACTCCTTACTATAGCATCTATATCGAGAAGATCAAGGACATTCATCGGTCACTAACAAAATATTGGTACAATTTGTTCAGCTGATGACTGATTTTATAAAATGGTCATAATTGTACGTCCGAAAATGGTTCAGTCAATAAAGAAATATATTTAAACCAAAACATGTTACTGTTATTAGTACACTTTGGTCCTAGGATGGACTGAACCCTTAAACACGTCACTGTTGTTAGTACACTTTGATCCTAGGAAGGGACTGACCCCATAAACATGTCACTGTCATTACAACACTTTGGTCCTAGGAAAGGACTGACCCCTTGAGAGCTGTGGAATCCATTTTTAACCCTTTTGCATGCTGGTCGGGTTGCGTCACCAGAGTCCCACGTTCCCACCGACACTCACGATCACGTGATCGCTGGGTCACTGATGATGGAACAGAGGGGGAGGTGTCCTCTCCTTCAGTTCCACTTTGTGACAGATCCACAGGAGCACAGAACGTGATCTCCCCTCCAAAATCGAGCGGGGCCTCTAGGACGTAATATGACAAGGAGTAAATGCTGCACACCATAATATAATAAAGAGATTGAAACAGTTACCGGTGCTCCCATCAATGTACGATCGGCTGCATCCAATCCACGGCATACAAGAAGGAATGAAGATGGGGCACATGGATTTCAAAAAAAGAAATCATTTATTAAAGCATACACGTCCTCTAGGACGTAGCCATTATATTACGGGGGGCCCTGCAGTGCCAGACCCCATGACGTAGTGACTATGTCTATAGGGCACCCAACGGGTTAAACTGTACTGTGCCTTTGTGGAAGCCCAGAACATATATACCATGTACTGTATGTAACAACACAAACACAGAGGCAGAGCTTACAACACTTAAATAAAGTATGTATGTTTTAAAGCAAGCCTATCTGGTATACTCCTAACATCATCCATCCCCCCCCTTAAACCTATTGGGGTGAACTGTGCATGCTATGTAACATCCCCTGACAAGCAACCCCCCCAAACATGAATGGGATCAGCTGTGCGGCTGGACTATACTCTACCCCGAGGCCTACTCTGTCCCACAATAAGCAGCCACTTTACCTTTTGTTTCAACATTGTCCCTCATTCCCTCCAGATTATAAGATCTCAAGATCAGGAATGCCCTCGGTACCCTTTGTATGTCTGCCCTTATTTGTATGTAACGGTTTATGTATTTACCAAACGTCCTTACCCTCATTGTATAGCGCAGAAAACTATGCTGGAGCTTTAAAGAAAACCAAAAAAAAAAAGATAATAAAAATATTAATAATATCCTATATTTTAAGTTTCATCTCAGAGTATTAACAAAACCCCCTTTTTAGAATGAGTACATTAAATATGTCTTAAAGAGAAAACCTTACGTAGGTCATTATACACTATATATATATACACATATACATATATACCTATGTATGACCCAGCACCTGACTCTAGCCTCCCCCCGTGTCATGGGAGCTGTAATAATAAGAGTGAGGTCATAGAGCCCTTTGGCTGTATATAAGGTGGGCCCAGGGCCCCCTGCTGTTATTGATTTGCTCCTACCTTGAACGTTACTTATCAAGATGGAGGGGCTGGACAACAAGGAAATGGACGTCATTATTAAAGAGAATGACCGTCTAGTGCTGGAGAACACAGAGCTCAGGAAACTGGTGGGGCTCCTGCAGAAGAACGTGGAGCTCCGGAACATCTTGGAAAAAACCGGCCGTAGGATTGACGAGTCATCGATACGTAGTAGGAAGGATTCATCGGCAAGTAAAGAGGATAAGGAGGATTCATCGTTAAGTAAGGAGTTAAAATCAACAGGTGAGTGAGATGGAGAGAAAGAGGGTGGAGGGGGGAGATAGTGGGGAGAGTTAGAGGAGAGAGAGTGGGAAGAGTTAGAGGGGAAATTGTGAGGAACAAAGGGGGAAGAGGCGGACAGATGGTGGGGGAGAAAGTGTGAAGAGGGGGGACAGAAAAGGGGCATCAGGTTCAGCAGGGGGGAAATGGAGGTAAGTGGGAGGTAAGGGAGGGAAGTGAGTGAGGTCATTTCAAGTGCCTGTGATGTCACGAAGGAAAGGATGGATGTCAGGTTGCCGGGGACAACAATATGCTGCTACTCTTAGTCTCTCCACCCCCCTCACCTCTCTCTCTCTCTCTCTCTCTCTCTTTTTTTTCATATCCCGGATAGAAGAAGGAGGTAATGGTAATGGCGGTGCAGGAATGCACACCCCACAAAGTAAGTATCACCACCACCTCTTTCATGCAGTGGGTGTACTAAAGATGGCTAACAATATGTAATCTACAAGCCCAGAGTACAGTGCAAAACCAAAATAGCCCCAACCCTGCCCCCCCCCCCCCCCAAATATCGAATGACCCCCTCCTGTCATTCGGAAGAGATTGATACATCGCTCCCACCTGAATACTACTGAACAGAACATATCCACCCTGTTATGACGCTTATTTGGCGTATTTATTCCTAGAGTAACAATGTAAGTGGCACGTTACGGTGTCCTAATCTCATTATGTTGCATGTTATATGTGACTTAACACGCTCTTTATGCCATGTGCTTATTGTGTTATAGCAGACAGTGAAGGGGGTCAATCAATACATTATTAAGGGCTTGATCTGGGTGTTTGAACAGGGTCACAGCCCTAAAAACTCAGGATTGTGGGACACCTAATCCTAATTTTCTAAAAACAAAGATTTCATGTCAGATCAAAGGGTCTCAAAAATTAGCACCAAGCTAGGACCAAGGGGTAGCGACCATTTTTATAATGAGGGGAACTTTATTCCAGTTAGTGTAATCAGGTGCTGTAGTTGATGCAGAACAGTCTATAGAAACAGTAACAAACATGGCTACCGGGCAACTTCCTGTCTGTGAGCCTATCAGTAACAACACAGAAAAAGGAAGCACACGGGCATCCATTTTTACCCATCCCAAAATCCCAATAATATATTCCACTATTGTAATGAGCAGTGGTGTAAAAAGCACTGGGGTCTTGTCACAGGCTATGGGAAATTGTGTGTAGGGCAGATCTCTGGCTTTGCTTTGTCTGCGAGAGTCTGTGCTGTGGTATTGGGGGTGCCACTAATAGTGTACCCTCACACCCGTGTCCTCCACAGACTCGCAGCAGCTGCACCGCATGCAGCGCATAATAGGGGAGATCGCATTCCAACTAGACCGCCGCATCCTGGCGTCCATCTTCCAGGACCGCGTGCGCCTCTACGGGATCACCGTCACCAACATCCTTCAGAAAATCACTGAGGTAAGAGTGACACGCAAACACAACAACACATTATACACACAGAGGCACACAGCACAACACATTGCACACAGCTCAACATGTAACACACAGCACAACACACAGGACAGGGCTGCATTAATATCCCTGATGTGTAAGTTTCAGGACTTCAGTCGCCTTGTTCACCAACAATTTCCAGTACAAACCATATAGATCACCAACTTTTACTGACTTCTCTTATCATTGCCCTCAAACCGGCACTGATTCATTCCAATTTTCACAATTGTGTGCGTTTGCGAACTTCCAATATTTTTGAGGGCAACATAAAACAAATAAAAAACAAACATTCCCAGGTTGAGATGAGGACACTTCTCTTGTGTCAGCCAAAGTGGGGAAATGAGCAATGTGATATTGCACTCGTGTGACCTTCTCCCGTCGTGTTCTTCCTTCACAGACATGCACCGAGGACAAGTCAGGGCAGCTTGACGAGGCGAAGAAATCTGAGCTTATGAAAAAGTACCAGGAGGTCATGGAGAAGCTCAAAAAGCATGGCTACGAACCGAAAATACACCCAACCTTCGCAGAGTACATTGTCAATGTGTACGGGATCATCAAGGAGTACCCAATTCCCGGCTCCATCGACCTGCAGCACCTCTTAGACCCAGTGAACCTAAAGAAAATTGCCAACTCAACTGTTCCAGCGAGTGATCTAAAGGACGTTCTCATCCTGCTGGAATGTCTGTCCAACCTGTCCAAGGAAGATGGGAAGCCAGTGTTTGTGTGGTGAGGAGGTGAAGGCAGGACCAGCGGTCTCACCCAACAGCGACAGCAGAAACATTTCCAAGGGGCAAAGATACAGAGAAGAAAACAATGATAATAAGACCACAATGATAATAAAGACCAAGCCCATGCAACCGGTGTCTGAGAGTCATGTGTATAAGGAGAGAGTGGGACGGGAGAGTTGGGGGGGGGGGGGGCTGGCAGAGAGGAAGAGCATAAGCTAAGCCCCCGGTGTCTGAAAGTCATGTATAAGGGAGCGGGAGGGGAAAGGTTGCGTGAGGAGGGGAGGGGGGAGGAGAGAGGAAGAGCATAAACTAAGCAACCCAGTTGTTTGAGAGTCATGTATAAAAAGGAGAGAGGGGAAGAGAGAATGGAAGGGTAGTAGTGTGAGGTGGGGGGGGGGTTAGAGAGGGAGAGGAAGAGCATAAGCAAAGCACCCGGTGTCTGAGAGTCATATACAGTATAAGAAGAAGAGGGGGTTGAGAAAAGGGGAAAGGGGCGGGGGGGAAGAGCATAAACTAAGCAACCCCCAATGTCAAATGACGCGTGTTGCCATGACAACGTGATGTCACAGCAACATGCATCGGCAATTTGCCATGACACCGGGACGCTTTATGGCGCCGAGGCGTCCCGTGATGCCCTTTGGTCATGGCAACGGAATGCTGCGTTATGTCAGGGGGAGATGCCGCCACCGGGAGATTTTTCGGGTAAACCCATAGCCTAGAGATACGTAGCCGAAACCCGTAGTCTCCAGGTCAAACCCGGAGTGGTGACAACCCTGAGCGTGATGTACAGTATACTGTAGGTTTTCTACATTACTGTCTGATCTTATTTGTACTGTACAGTATATAACTTTGTAATCCTTTACTTTCCCTGTACAAGCGCTGTATCACATTTTGTTATATTAAATCTAACATTTAAAGTACTATCATTGCGCACTCATTAAACATATCACCGTTGAAGGGCTTGCCCTCATTTGTGGACACTACTTTGGATTCTTGTTCATTTGTATACTCCTCCTGGACGGTCAGTTGTTGAAAACGCCTCACACACCCGCGCACACGCTAAAAATGTACGTGACAATCATAGAGATTGATCATGACTAAATATAATAAGGATTTATAATGTGCCTGGCAATTTTATCACTGAATTCCCCAGATCCTGAATACACACAATCCATATGAACACAATGGTAATTCTAGTATTTGTTGTGTTGAGGTAACCTGCAAAGTGTGCCTGGGGGCTCTGGCTGCTCCCATTGTTTTGCAATCAATCATAAACCTATTTGGAAATTAAATGTTTAAGCGTTTCCTTTCCAGAGACCCAATCTTCCCCCCCCTCCCCGATGATAAGAACCTCAACCACCTGTGCTTCCAACCGGTTCCATAGTTTGATTACAGTGGATACAAAGGTCCCTCTTGCCTTCACTTTTATGTATCCTGAGAAATACATACATGTCACCTTAGGGCTGAAGGCTCAGTGAGTAAAGACACTGACTTTGTAAACAGCGACACTGAGTTTGAAGCAGGGGAGCCTGGTTCAATTCCTGGTGTCAACTCCTTGTGACCTAGTCACTTTAACTCAGGCACCAGAAACATAAGATTGTAAGCTCATCTGGGCAGGGACTGTGTCTGTAACAATCCTACATGGGCAGTGTACCGCACACATTTATAAAAAAGCTATGTAGGACTAAACACAGCATCTATCAATACATGCAATGACAATAAGGTTCAAAATACATAAGAGACTCATGAATGGCTCATAAATCACTGCATCGGGATATGGAATTACAACGCAGCCAAAATGCAGAGGAAGGAGATAAATATTCACGGGCACAAAAAGTGCATCTATATCAGGTCCCGAACATCCAATGTCAGGGAGCAGAAAGGTAATCATGTGAATCCAGAAATTCAGTACAAATAATCATACGTGTCAGCCCCAGAAAGTCCACGAACGTTAGACAGCATAACACATGACTTCTCCACGTGTATCAGCTGCGTAGAGCCGTCCATGAAGCCTAATAATATTAGACGCAATAAATTAGAAGATAGTGGGAAAACCATATACAAAAAAAATCTAAATGATCTGGCCCTGTTGTAATTGTGAAGCGCTTTGAGTCCCATTGGGGGAAAAGCGCTATATGAAATAAAGTTATTATTATTAATTACTATGGGGGTTATATAAGGCATGCGTGCTCAACTCCAATCCTCAAGCCCCCCCCACCCTCCCCAACAGGTCAGGTTTTTAGGATATCCCAGGTGACTCAATTTGTCCTATCTTCAGCACAGGTGACTCAATCAGTCCCTGCTTCAGCATAGGTAGACTGAGCATCTGAATTAGCCACCTGTGCTAAAGCTGGGATATCATGAAAACCTGATCTGTTGGGGAGGGGGAGGCTTGAGGACTGGAGTTGAGCGCCCCTGATATAAGGCACTTCAGTTGTCACTGGTACCCAGCAGCCTGATGCAAGGCCCATGGAGACCAGAAACAAACCAGCTACATGCTTCTGAAAAATTAAAATGCTGCCTTATTGATTGAGTGCTGCCTTCTACTCCTTTTTATTGTTCCTTATTTCTTCCCCTTCACACTGTAGCCCAATAACCCCACCCAATCTCATATCGGGTACCCTAGGGTGTTTCTTGGTCTGGCTACATGTCTGAGTGTGGTGCATACCTGCTGGCAACAGGAGGGCCTGAGTGACATGGGGGACATGTGGGTGACATGGGGGACAACAGGACAGGTTTCTGGGGTGAATGCCTTTGTTCTTCTTCAATGGTGCAGCGCCTCCATCTGTAGTAGGCCCCAGGGATACAGGGTGGAATCCCTACCACAGAATCCCTACCACAGGGATGAGAGATTCCAGTCTCCACACAAGGTCTCTTCCAAATAGCAGCAGCTCTTTATTGGCGTCTCTCAACAGCATACAATCAGGTGCAGACAGAATACAGCCAGCTGTACTCCTTCAGGATGTCCCTGCCTCCACTCTGAGCCTCAGGGGCACCCAGAGTGGGGCTAGCTGTTCCTTCACCCCCTAAGCAGGGTGAGAGGTACTTGGTCCACCTATCTATCAGCTCTACTCATCAGGCTCTAACCTTGTTCTTCACTCTACTAACACACACTAACTAGACTAGCTTTTTAAATAGGAAGTGCACTGCTCTTTATGGTTTCAGCAGGCACCGCCCCTGTGTTTCTTGATTGGACACAGGGTCAGGTGACCTACCTTCACCATCTCAGGGCAAGTGCTTGAGATGGGGGAAACCCATGATAACTCCTGGCAAACCTGCCCTTAACAGGGATTACTGCACAGGAGGAGGATAGAAATATAGCCCATAATCTTACCAGGGCTACAATACCTTTTTTCCCAGTATGTGTTTTTTTCTTTTTTTCCTGAGAAAAATACACATTTAGAAGGGATTTCCTCTGCAAGATCACTGTCTCTCTGTTCAGTAAACTGACTACAGGCATACCCCGGTTTAAGGACACTCACTTTAAGTACATTCGCGAGTAAGTACATATCGCCCAATAGGCAAACTGCATCTCACACATGCGCCTGTCGTCACGTCCTGAACAGCAATACCAGCTCCCTACCTGTACCGAAGCTGTGCTCAAGCGGGGAGACTATAGAGACTGTTACAAATGCGTTATTTACATCAGTTATGCACGTATATAACGATTGCAGTACAGTACATGCATCGATAAGTGGGGAAATGGTAGTGCTTCACTTTAAGTACATTTTCGCTTTACATACATGCTCCGGTCCCATTGCGTACGCTAATGCGGGGTATGCCTGTATACTATTACCGATTTTATATATATATATATATATATATATATATATATATATATATATATATTTACCATGCATTATATCCCCTCCTACCAGTGGTCGAGGTGGCTTAAAAATAAGTAATGGTGCGGTCTTTAATTTAATAAAGAGCCTTCGTTATTCAGCGTGGGGACAAAGCTCTTTGGACTGTATTTTGGAAAGATTTGAGCACTGTACACGCAGGATACGTAGTAACAGGAAGCGGTTTCTCAAATATATTCCTATTTCTTTCAAACGAAAGTGTGAAACTGTAAGTCTGTAAAGAAAAAGTACGTGTACTTTGGGTGTGCAAATAAAGAGTAGGGGGGCTCTGCACCCCCCCTGCCCCAGAACACTTCGACCAATCCCTCCTGCTATTTTCACACTTGTTCAAGACTCGTGGTGAGAAACTAAGCAACAGGAGAATGAATATCCACCTCCCCTGCCTCACCAACATAGCTCTGACCGGCCGGCTCTGATTCCTTTTCCCACTGTCCTATGTCTGATTCTCTCAACCCCATTGGTTTTAACCATTCGCTGCCAGTGCGTCCTGCACTGGCAAGGGTTAATCCTCCCATCTATGTATTTGGTAGGCACTGTATAAATACAAAGTCTAGTATTTCCCAAGCTCCAGGCACTAAGCAGTGCTACTTTATATCCTTTTGCCTTAGACATGTATTGTTTCTAAAGAAAATACAAACATCATCTTATGACCTAATTCATTTTTTATGGCACTCAAGGTTAGAACCAGAAATACAGGTTTCAGAGGTGACGAGTTTCCTTCCTGGTCGGACTTTTTGTTTTACAGTTCCCCTCTTACATGCTGCTGCACCATAATTGTTGTTGCTAAGCCTTGAAGGCAAAGGGTCAACATGAAATGTTATATGATAAAAAAAAGAAAAAGGTTCCTCAAATAGACAAGTACGGTAGCTGAATGTATGAAGTTACGTTTAAGAACATATTTGAATGCCTAATTAATATATATATAATGGAAATATTACTGTATGCTCATTTGCATGTCTTAGACAGGTCAGCAACCCCGCCTTTCACCATTATCACCCTGCACACAGCACTTCCACTGCAGCAAGGGATTCTGGGAAATGACATGGAAATGAGCACACAGTGCCACTTTTTGCTTCAAAACCATTTTAAACATGGTTTCCTATAGGCTTAAGCTTGCTGCATGGTCACAGCTTAAAGCTTTAGCCAGGGTTAAGATGCATAGCCAGTGAACCCACCCACAGACAGCCATTTCGACCTTAATGGGTGTTTGTGGAAAAGAGTACCCACAGAAAGCCACTGCACAACTGAGCATTCGGCTAATTGGAAAAAAAGAGCAAGAGTCCTGGGAGGGTCGGGGCAGTATAGTATTCTTTAGGTATGGTGAAAATATTGCAAACAGCAGATCATTTCATTTTTTTAAAATATGGTTTTGCCACGATCTTCTATTTTATCGAGCCTAATATTATTAGGCTTCATGGATGGCTCTACGCAGCTGATCCAAGTGGAGAGGTCATGTGTTATACCGTCTAAAGTTCCTGGGGCTGACACGTATGATTAATTGTACTGAATTTCTTGTTTCACGTGATTACCACGCTGCTCCATGACCTGGAATGTTCGGGACTTGATATAGATGCACTTTTTGTGTCTACAAAATATCTCTCTCCTTCCTCTCTATTTTGGCTGAGACGTAAATCCATATCCAGATACAGTGATTTATGAGGTATTCATGAGTCTCTTGTGTATTTTGAACCTTACTATCATTATATGTTTTGATACATGCTGTGTTAAGTCCTATATAGCTTTTCAGCCTTTCATTATTATCTATTTTAGGATTGACGTCGTATCCGGGTATTGATTTAGGTAATAGTTGGAAACTTGGTTTCCCCTTATGCCTGAGCTTGACTGACATAAGTTCATTAATTGGTTCTTTCATTAGGATTTCCTACTTTCCCTGACGAAGAAACCCATCAATAGGAGTTTCGAAACGCGTTGGAAAGGTTTTTGGCAACTCAGGGACACCGCAGCAGTGCTATCCAGGTGGTGACGTCAGCGGAGGAGGCGATCGATCGAACTCTGTCGGCAAGGAGTCCACGAGTATTTCAGGCGATCCTCCCGCATCAACAGGCGGTTGCACCCCACGGCGAGCGGTGTCATCTGAAGATAAAGACCCTAAACCATTGCGCATGTCCTACTCATGTCCGGTGAGTAGGATTTCAATTTTACCACGGCGGAGCAGCTCATCTTCCTTAAGCACAAGCGCTTGGAAGTTTTTTATGCCTATACATCTGTTTGATTAATTGTTTTATATTAATTGTTTTATACCCATTGTTTTTTTAGGATAAATGCTCTTATTATACCTACCATATTATGTCCCTGGGTAATACACTATTGTAGTGTTTTTTGCCTTTCTTTGTCTTCCTTTTCTGAGGTTTACAGCACAAGACAAGAACTTTTGCACAAGATTCTACTTCCATTCTTTCCTCAGCGCCATAGGTTTCTTTTCTGCAGACTTCTCATCTGGTTGGGAGATACCAGATCAACCTTTCAGGCAGCTTAAGTACTACCTTCATCGTTCTCTGTATCACAGGTTTTATTTATTGTATTTCACTGTATTTTGTTTGCACGAGCGCTATTTGCACTTATTATTTCACCATTCAGGATTTCCTACTTGCTTTAATATATGGTCTCGTCCGGATATTTTCTGTCTACTTTTTGATATTTAATAAATTTAAGTTTTGTATGACTAGATTGGATTACCTGTTTTGTTCACACACTATGACTATGTTCTTTTCAATCTTCTGTCATTGGGTTTTTGTTGTTTAATAGTGTCTAATATTATGTTTGATGCCCCATTAATGCCTTTAGTCTGCTCAGTTGTAGTAACAATACAGCAACCAAGGGGTTAACGCCGGTGAGGTCAGCTGGGGTGACCTGGCTTGTGCATTTACAGTATGAGCCAACAAAACAATGAAAAACAATGTATATCATAGTAGTGACTGGAGAAAGTGTGCAGAGGTACCCGAAATGTGACCTGTTCTCCAGATTATCTTAAAGCAGCAGTCCAAGCTGCCGGTTTTGAAGTGAAACTTCTTTGCTGGCGCCTACAGGGTTTTCATGCGCAGTGGCGGCCGGAGTCTGGCACACATGCGCAGTGGCGGCCGGAGTCTGGCGCACATGCGCAGTGAGAAGAAAAGAATGTGAAGGGCGCAATCCAAATAAATACTTTATAAATCACTTTAAATGATCATAAACAAGGCAATACAATATTGTGCACTCACACAAAACAAAATTATTAAAAATAAAAATTGATTAAAAAAAAAATGATTTAAAAAAAAAAGAAGAGAATATAAAGGTATAATTAATTGCCTGATGAAAGTCTCATGCCGATCTTCTCCGCTCTGCTAAGCTGCTGTGCTGGGGTAGTTGTCTACTGGGAATGATCCTCAGTTAACCCCTTGTCCTGGCTTGTGCCAGATCCCTGAAGAAGCCATTCACATGGTGAAACGCGTAGGAGGAGCCTACTGAGGGTCACAAAGCATTGAGCATTCCAGCAATCACTGCTTCTGAGCCCTGCCTGCTCATTTTGGGACTGAACTTGCTAGCCTTGGGAATCCTTCCAGTGCACACGGACCGATGTCTGACGTCACATCCATACTCCGACGTCACGTCCAGACTCCGACGTCACATCCGGGTTTCACGGAGGAGAAGTAGAGCCAGCCAGCCCCAGCCAAAGCAGCACAAGCCAGGACAAGGGGTTAACTGAGGATCATTCCCAGGAGATAACTACCCCGGGCACAGCAGCTTAGCAGAGCGGAGAAGATCAGCGTGCCACCCCTCTCCCACCCACGCAGGCACATACACAAGAGGCAGGAAATATAGTTTCGTGGCGGGCAATACCAAATATGACTGGTTGCCTCAGTTGCACACTGAATGAGACTGCCAGGGACCCCCGCTGTGTTAATCCGATGGGCCATTAGTCTGTCTGCAGAAATGTCACAGAAATGTTGCAGCATTACTGGGAGATTGCCCCAGATTTTCAAAGGCAAGTGTTCGGATACTCGCTGCTGCATCAGTATGTCAGATATTTGTTTCCCCCTCAAAGATTAAAATTAGCCCTATCAGGACAGATGTCCAGACGTATTAAAGTCGTACGAATGCAACGGCGAGGGTAACGTTCTAGGGAGAGTTTAAGCGTATTTTATACGCTCGCATTCAGTTAAAATCATGCTCTCACCAAGCCATACATGTCACATGAAGGTTAATGAGTGGGAGATAAGGAACACTCACACAAGGTTGGCCTGTGCTGGTCACACTAGCGGTGTTGAGCATAAATAACATTCATTTGAGTATCAAAACTAAAATTCAACATAGAGTGTTATCTCCATAACATGTGAGTTCTCATATTACAAACTCCAAGACCTCTTTGGAGAGAACTGATATTGTTCGTGGGTAAGGTATAGTTTCTCTGTTCTTATATTTATTTTAATTAGTACTGACTTTGGTCAGTTCAGGATGTTTTATTCATAAAGGTGATTTATAGTAGCACCTACTTATAATAAAAGTTACAGTATGTTTTACATTATTTGAGTTGTGAATGCAGATATTATGAGGGACCTTTCCTTGCTTAAACTTACCCAAATAATTCCCTTTCTTGCACCCACATTTCCAATGAGGCTGAGCGGATCACGTGTGGATTGTATATCATTTTTTTTTATATACCTTATTTTTTTTTTAAACGGTCTCCATATATATATTACACCTTTGTATCATTCCTTTTCTGTAAGCAAGCACTGTACCACTTTTCCTATATTAAGTCTAAAATTTAATAAGTACAGGCATACCCCGCATTAACGTACGCAATGGGACCGGAGCATGTATGTAAAGCGAAAATGTACTTAAAGTGAAGCACTACCTTTTTTCCACGTATCGATGTTTGTATTGTACTGCAATCGTCATATACGTGCATAACTGATGTAAATAACGCATCTGTAACAGGCTCTATAGTCTCCCCGCTTGGGCACAGCTTCGGTACAGGTAGGGAGCCGGTATTGCTGTTCAGGACGTGCTGACAAGCGCATGCGTGAGCTGCCGTTTGCCTATTGGGCGATATGTACTTACTCGCGAGTGTACTTAAAGTGAGTGTCCTTAAACTGGGGTATGCCTGTACTGCCTTTGGGCTCTAATTGAAACGAGTACGTTTTTGAAGAGATTAACCACATATTCAGACACATTTTGCTACATTGTTTGCTGTTGTTAATTACATATTTTGCCAGTTGTCAGGGGACCAAGGACTCCTGATGGTAAACGCTTCAATGATTCTTGATGGTGGCAGCTCAGTTTTAGTGCCCTGCGGGGAGGTAAGTGAGTCAGTTGGATAGCTGGATGTTTTAGCTCCTTTCACATACACAAGTCACGTGCACACAGGCTTGGCATTTTTGACATATAATACAAACTGTTCTTAAGTACATACCTGTGGTATGATGTTGAAACAATGAATGTGAATTCTGCGAGGAAACATTACTCTGCCTCGATTTGGCGTTCAGTGTGTAAATATACATTTTAAGATTTTTTTCCTCCACAGGTAGGGGCGAATTGGAAGTGAAATAATGCCCGGGGCATTTCAGTAACCTGCTGGCCCTCTTCCAGCGGCGTCATGTGACGTTGCGTTGCCACAGGGCCGGATTGTAGTTTTGTGGGGCTCGGTGAAGGGGCTTTTGCGGGGCCGGCGGACCTTTCTCATCCTCAGACGTGGCCGCGTCACGTGGTATCACAACGCTGCGGCGTCCCTTGACATGACACCATGCGGTGTCACGTTGTCATGGCACGGAGGGAGAGATGCTGGGAGATCCTGCCGGACCAGGTGAGAGAAGGGAAGAGCGCGGGTCCTGTGTAAACGCGTCGCTCGATGCGATGGCACCGATGGAACCGCCATCAAGCTGGCCCTGCGTTGCCATGACAACGCGGCGTCACGATGAAGGAGGGCTGCTTCGGAAAAGGTAACTCTTACCCGGCAATCAGTTTCATTGTTGTGGGGAAGAACGCAGGGCCTCTGTAACTTCGGGCCGGTGCGGCGGACGCGGTGTGGCCGCTGCTGCGGTATGCCCATAGCGCCGGTACTCCGGGGCAAGCCTGAACACCCGATACGGCAACGCACCCATGTCCGCAGGTATATAGAGTCATTACAACTTACTCATAATTGTTATTTTTACAAGGTGTCAGAACACACTATAAATCCATAACAATACTCACATTTACAGTGCTGCCAATAATTAGCAGTCTGTATAGACATTGGGAGACAACGTGTGGTGATTGTCTTTCTTCTGGAAATGAGGACAACATTAAAACAATTTATATTAAAATAGCCGTACGTTCTACAAGCAGCAAAATGCAGGAGATCTCGTCAATGAAAGAATTCAGTTGTTGACGTAAATGTTTGACAAGGTTAATTCTGAAACCAGACGAGAGAGGCCTGGTGTGCAGTAACCACGAACCCCCGAGGGACACGGTGTCTGTCACGTTCTCATAGTCAGTGTGGGAAATGACAGCACTAGACAAGGCGGCAGAGAGGGGGAAACAGTGCGAATGTAAATCGGCGGTGGATGAGTGATGCCATTCTGTGGTAACACTCAATGTGTTCCCGCTCAAAACGTCCATCCTGATTTGAATGATATGATTGCATTGATGCACATGAACAGATGTAACCAGACATACTGCTTTGGGCAGTGGCGGATTGCCAATATCGGCCCGGGGCGATTTGTCTCATACCGGCCCACCTCCTCCGTGGCGTCATGATGACACATTGCCATGTGATGTCATGTTGTCATGGCAGTGACCGCGAGTCACCATGACAAAGCGACGCTGAAGGAAGAGATGCTGTTCCGGAGAAGGAAAGAGACACTTACAGAAGCCCTGTGCTCCCGCCCCCCTACACTTCCCGCTCTCTCTTCCCATTTACACTCCTCCATCTCTCTCACTCGAACACACACACACACAACACACCACACACCCCCCAACAATCCTCACCTTGGGGAGAGATGTCCTCAATGCCTCTTCAGTCCTGAGTCGGTCCCGCGACGCCGCAGCTCCTTCCTCCAGTCGGACGCCGACAGGAGGAGGGAGAGGATTGCAGACAGTGACCGCTGGGGCTGCTGCATGGGGAGCTGGGGAGCCGCCGGCCACAACGCCTGCCCAAGCCCAATAGGACAATCCTCCCCTGGTCTTCTGCACCGCTGCCATGCGTGGTGAAGGATTAACGCCACAGCGGGATGGATCCCTCGGCAGCTCCATCGCGACAGACACTGTCCCCAGAGCCGCAGACTTTCATCCGCGGCGCAGAGGGCAGTAAGTCTTGCTACATCTGTATACATGTTTGTGTGAATAGTGTATCATTAATATTTCTACAGTACCGACACACTTTATTGCAGTGTGGTCGGTACCGCAAGCCGGGAGATTTCCCGGCTTGCTAGTGGCCGCCCCATGACGCGCGGTCACGCGTCTTCGGGAGCCTGCGCCCCCTGCACGCGTGTCCAGGGCTCCCCGAGGGAGCCCTGGTGTCCCGCAATCTGCGGGACGGCGGCAGGGGGTTCCGGGGGACCCGGCGGACCCGGCAGCGGTAGGGAGAGCGCCCCGATCGGAGGGCGCTCTTCCACTGCTTCGGTGCGTGCCCGTCACACTCGGGCGCGCGCCAGGCTACTGCTGCGGCCAAGAACGGGCAAATGCTCGAATAAACTTGGCCGCAGCAGTATATTTAAACTTTAGAGTTTACTTAAAGTCAATACTGTACAAGATTTTCTACATGAGCTGTAAAAATTTTTTGGCTCAAGCAGCGAAGTTTGCAGGTAAAATCTTGCACAGACTTTAACTACATGGGAAGTAAACATGGGAAGGATGTTGAACCAGGGAGTAATCTGATTGCCAATTCTTGGAGTCAGGAAGGAATTTATTTTTCCCCTTCTGAGATCTCATTGGATGACATGTCACTGGGGTTTTTTGTTTGCCTTCCTCTGGATTAATCTTAATATATAAAATCGAAAGGTTGGTACTAGCTGCGGTGAATCTGATTGGTCCTCAGCCTCTGGCCAATCAGATTGGTGGCTCTATGACGTCACCCGGCTCTATGACGTCACCCAACTCTCTCGCTCTCTCCCTCTCCCTCCCCCCCACCGGCTCCCGGACGGAGGGGAAGCGCGGCCCTCCTGACCCAGCCGCCAACGCTCACTTCCCTCCCTCCCCGGCGTGGGGACAGGCAGTGGGCAGGCAGCCTCCGGAAGGACCCACTTCCTCCTGCAGCTGCCCCCAGTAAGATGGCGGCGCACAGCGGACAGGCGGGGGGTGGTATTCAGTCAGGAAAGAGGGGGAGGGGAGTTAGTCAGGAGAGAGGGGGGGGGGAGTCAGGAGAGAGTGTGGGGGAGAGAGTCAGGAGAGAGAGGGAGTCAGGAGAGAGGGGGGAGAGGGAGTAAGGAGAGAGGGGGAGAGAGGGGGGGGGAGAGGGAGTCAGGAGAGAGAGGGGGGGGGAGTCAGGAGAGAAGGGGGGGAAGCCTGAACAGCTGTGAAGAGGGGGGGAAGGGAGTTGAGAGGGAGGATGGGGGAGGCAGAACATTACATCACGGGCAACGCCGGTTATATCAGCTAGTATACAATAAGTACGGATATAGGATAAAGTATCTGTCGTCTAAATTTGGCATAGGTTGAACTTGATGGACGCATGTGTCTTTATTCAACCTCATCTACTATGTAACTATCAAATTACGTAACACTGTACATGTAACAGTATATTTGGATCGCCTACTTGTACACATTTTAATATCCATACAAACTGCTTTAGTAACTGCATGAAAAAGCTTGTACAGAGTGCCGGATTTACAGCAAATAGACCAATTGTGTCTCTTGGGCGTAGGCTCAGGAGCCGGGCCCTCATTATCCTCTATCTGTTTGCACTTGTCTGGCATTACTTGTATGTCATTCTGTTTAAGTAATTGATGTCACTCTGTACCATGCTGCAGAATATGTTGGCGCTTTACAAATAAAGGATAATAATAATAATAATAATAATGACACACACGTTTTGGGGTTTCTTGAGCTTGCTGAGATTTTGTGTGTTTATTAGCCACAGCAATAGCAGCGGTAGGAAGGCATTCCCTTACGCCAGGGCTGCACAACACGGGGCCCGCCTGGCCTCTCTGTGTGGCCCTCGATGAGATTTAAAAAAAATTAAAAAAAACTTTGAAAAAAAAAGGAGGTGCAGGGGTGATTGGAGGTGCAGGGGGTGATTGGAGGTACAGGGGGTGATTGGAGGTGCAGGGGGTGATTGGAGGTGCAGGGGGGTGATTGGAGGTGCAGGGGGGTGATTGGAGGTGCAGGGGGGTGATTGGAGGTGCGGGGGGGTGATTGGAGGTGCAGGGGGGTGATTGGAGGTGCAGGGGGGTGATTGGAGGTGCAGGGGGGTGATTGGAGGTGCAGGGGGTGATTGGAGGTGCAGGGGGTGATTGGAGGTTCAGGGGGTGAGGTGCAGGGGATGTGATGTGCAGGAGGGGTGATGTGAGGTGCAGGGGGGGGGGAGTGGTGTGAGGTGCAGGGGGGGGAGTGGTGTGAGGTGCAGGGGGGAGAGTGGTGTGAGGTGCAGGAAGGGGGGGAGTGGTGTGAGGTGCAGGGGGGGAGAGTGGTGTGAGGTGCAGGGGGGGGAGAGTGGTGTGAGGTGCAGGGGGGGAGAGTGGTGTGAGGTGCAGGGGGGGAGAGTGGTGTGAGGTGCAGGGGGGGAGAGTGGTGTGAGGTGCAGGGGGGGGGAGAGTGGTGTGAGGTGCAGGGGGGGGAGAGTGGTGTGAGGTGCAGGGGGGGGAGAGTGGTGTGAGGTGCAGGGGGGGAGAGTGGTGTGAGGTGCAGGGGGGTGGGATGTGTGTGGTGTGCAGGGGGGTATTGTGTGTTTGATGTGGAGAGGGAGTATTGTGTGTGGGTGAGGGGGAGATGGGGGTATGAGAGATAGATGGGGAGTATCGCAAAGGTTGATAGTGAGGGGTTCTGGGGGAGATATGAAGATGATGAGGGGTGCTGGAGGAGATATATGAGGATGATGATGATGATGATGATGAGAGGTGCTGGAGGAGAGATGATGATGATGATGATGATTTTACCCGTGCGGCCCAATTTTTTTTTCCTTGGAGCAGTTCGGCCCTTCTCGCTTTACGAGTTGTGCAGGCCTGCCTTACGCTATCGTGATAACATTGCAATAAAATCTTTTCAGCAGCAGAAAAGACTTTGTTATCTGTCACCCTCCAGAGGTTGGTCAGCTCTTCTCCCCCTCTCCACGAGGGTTTAAGATTTCTGCGGCAAACTGGGGGAAGGGGTGGGGAACTCGAATGGTGGGGTTAAACCCTGCGAGAGCAAGCCCAGCACTGACTTTGTTTTTTGTTTTGACCTGGAACTCTCAGATCTTGCCGCGTATTAAACATTCTGCATTTTCTGCAAATGATCGGTGTGATTTCCTGCTTTTCGCAATTTGTCTCTGTGATATTGGGCCTATCATGGTGGGTTTTGTCTCAGCAGGTTGAAAAGCACCAGAATGAATTTTTATATACATATATATATATATATATATATATATATATATATATATATATATATATATGAGTTAAGTTATGGTGAGTAAAAAAAGTGACAAAAACCCTCCACAGGAAAGCAAATATAGCTGTATGCTCATCTGCATGTCTTAGGCAGGTCTGCAACCCCGCCTTTCCCCATTATAACCCAGCATACAGCACTTCCACTGCAGCAAGGGATTCTGGGAAATGACATGCAAATGAGCACAGTGTCACTTTTTGCCTCAATAACCATTTTTAACATTGTTCCCTATAGGCTTAAGCTTGCTGCATGGTCACAGCTTTGAGCACAGCCAGGGTTAAGGTGCATACCCAGAAAACCACCCACAGACAGCTGTTTCGACCTTGATGGGTCTCATCAGTGTGGGGTTGATTTTACTGGGAATGCAAGAGAGGCTTATGGGATAGGCCAAACCATAATACTGAGTTAAGTTATGGTGAGTAAAAAAAGTGACAAAAACCCTCCACAGGAAAGCAAATATGCAAATATAGCTGTATGCTCATCTGCATGTCTTATACAGCTATATTTGTAAGGGTGGCCAACACCGAGACGGTGGTCGGGCTCTGCCTTCAATGCGGGCTGCCCGGAGGCACTGTCAACTCGGCGGCACGTTGCCCACAATGCGGGACATTATACCTATGGCCAATGCCAACATTTATACCCATCCAATCGGCTGACCCCCCGGGGGACCTGGCTAGGCGAGCCGCCGAGTCCCCTGGCGCACTGTGGATAGGGCGTGCGAGTCCCGGAGAAAGGGGACTGGAGCCGGTCAAGTCGGCTGGGTCAGCCGCAACCGAGACAGTCGGGTCACCTCCTGACCGCACCGAGAAGGGAGAATACTCGGACGAGGATCTCCGTGAGCTAGCGGAGGTGACATCGAGGCCCAGGATAGAACCGGGGAGGACGACACCCCGTGGCGTGAGCAGCTGTCAGAAAGACAGGACGTCCCCCGCAGATCGGCGAGCCGAGAGACGGAGTCCCTCCGCCCCAGAATATGGCGGCGACGGGCGAGAGACGCCTGCACCCCTGCGGATGGGTAAGAGAAGTCCCTTCACTTACCTTGCCCCGGCAGACGGTGTAGGGAGTAGAGAGGCCATGCCAGGCCCAAGACGCACGTGCGGAGACGGCATCACTTCCGGTACGGACGACGGAGGAGCTTCCGGATGTCGTCATCGAAGAAGAGATCCCGCATGGGGGTCCAACCCAAGATGGCGGCGTTTCCGGTTCCGGGGAGGACATCACTTCCGGTGGCGACGGCGGAACCACCGGAGAGGACGCAGCAACGCTTCGGCGATCGGGGGAAGGTCCCCGATCACCTCAAAGGCCTGGGAGCTGGATGGATGATCCAAGGACTGAGGAGGGTTAGCTATCCTCATTGGACCAGTCTACGGACAGTCGGGAACGGGTCCTAACCCCGTGGGGTCCAATCGCTTGCCCCTACGCCCAACCCCACGCCCTAGCTAAAACCCCTGCCCCAATCACACGGTCCCCGGGTTCCCCGCCTAGTCTGGAATCTGTGGACATACCATTGGGGGAGGAGGGGAAACGGACTGGGGAAAGACTGCTCCCCGGTTCTATCCTGGGCTGTCTGCACTTAGATTGTTTTTTTGTTTTATTTTCCTTTTATGCTCCCCCTGGATTGCAACTGGAAAATAAGTATAGAGACAAGCAACTGCACAATACGTTTAACCCTACGCATTTCGTTCCTACCGTGGGAACTTCATAAGGGGCAATGAAAAATACAATGTGGGCATACTATAAATACACACACAAATACCGCCATTGGCTGATTAAGATAGAAACATCTGAGCATCACAGGTTGTTACTAATGATCTATCAGCTATGCGTTATTCACAATCTATAGTAAAATTAAAAACACACGTATATAAAAAATCATTATACACATGACCTAAAAAGCCCCCCCACCCCCTGTGGTGTCAGACCCCCAGCACCTTGCAGGTATCGCCGGGTCTGAGACAGCTGGGAGAGTTATCCGAGCTCTCCCCCTTCGGCGGACGTGGATCCCCTGATCAAGGCGGCCATTTTTTCCCACGATCCCCGTTATAACGCGGTCGCATTATGTGGACTCCAAGCACCACGTTATAACGGGGTTCAGCTGTATATATAATTTTCTGCTGAGGACTATTTTTGTCACGGGAACATTATTGGAACCTTTTCTTTTAATAATCATCAAGAAAAATATCCATGTAGACAATACAAACACTGAGACTAAAATAATGCTTTGTCTACCCCTCTTTACTAAAAGCTGCATTATTTATTGTAGTTTTAATGTAATTTACTTTCTCCGTTTAGTTTCTTTTTTTTCTCCCTACAAAACTACACCTGCTTCTCCCTCTCTTCAGGCCATGCTTCATCTTCCACCATGAAAATGAACCAGGAAAATCACATCCACTACAGCAGGGGGCCGCAAACTGGGGTGCGGGGTGCGGCAGTCACAGAGGCACCACACTCTTCCCCAAGCCATTTAAAATGAAATGCTGCGGAGCGAGCGCGAGGCCTCTCTAAGGCCGAGTCCATAGAAGGACACTCCGCGCTGAGCCCCTGCATCCTCAATGAGGATGCCTTGAGAGGGGGCTCACGCGAGCGTCCGCAGGCGTGCTGAGGCTTTGGAATTTTGAAAACATCCAATCAGCCTGAAGCAGCGTCAACGTCACGCAGACTTCAGCAGGCGAGCCTCAGCGTCAGCACGCCTCCGCCCTGATCAAGGCTCTATGGCCCCGGCCTAACTTCCTTTACCTGGGTCCGGCCGGCTTCCAGCGACGCATCGCCATGGTAACAAAGCGACACGCATCGCCATGGTAACAAAGCGACACGCATCGCCATGGTAACACAGCGACAAATTACCCGCAGCGTCACATGACATGGCAACACGACTTCTTGATTTCAGAAGACGCTGGACACCAGGTAAGGTGGGGGGAGGGGGGCGCGGGCAGGGGAGAGCAGGCGGGGGGGGGCGCGGGCAGGGGAGAGCAGGCGGGGGGGCGCAGACTGAAAAGCTTGCGCACCACTGCGGCCTATAGTGATTTAATAATTATTTTTCCTCTTGCAAATCTTTCTGCAGTTTCTTAAAAACAATTATAAAACAAATAACCCACAATTTGTTTGTATATGTAACTTGCTGAGTTGCATTGGGAGTGATTGCAAAGGGACTGCAGTTTAAGCAGAGGGCCAGGCGAGGTGACGGGCTCTGTGGGCGGAGCATGACAAAGGCCCCTGTGCTAATACGTGTTGGCAATGGGAGTGGCTAAACGGAAGCCCCGCCTCCACATCCTGCGGGAAGGGAGCTACGCAGCGAGATCACGCGCTCATCCTCAGCGAGTGGGCGTGGCCTCTCCCCGAGCAAGTGATCTTCCGTTTGACCACGCCTTCTCCGCAGATGGGAACTTTTGTAGGCGGAGTCACCGTACGGGCCGCGCCCACTGAACAAGCAAACACACGGGCTGTGGGCGGAGCTAGGTCTGTGGCCACGCCCCTCAGGTGTCAGCCGCTTGGAGCTGCCGCGCGTGCCGGTTCTGTGCGGCTGAAGAGTTCAGAGACTCGTGGCCGGTAACTAAGCGCTGGGAGGCCCCGCGCACCGGTTACTGTGTGACGTCACCTCCCGCTGCTATAGAAGGTTCCCCGCAGGGTCTCTCCTGTCCCCTCCTCTACCTACCCCCCTCCTCTACCTACCCCCCTCCTCTACCTACCCCCCCATCTACCCGCTCCCTTGTCCCCCTCTACCTACCCCCCCTACCTACCCCGGTACTTACCTACCCCCCCACCTGCCCCCTCTACCCGCTCCCTCCCTCCACCTACCTGCTCACTCCTCCACCTACCTGCTCCTTCTCTCTCCTCCACCTACCTGCTCCTTCTCTCTCCTCCACCTACCTGCTCCTTCTCTCTCCTCCACCTACCTGCTCCTTCTCTCTCCTCCACCTACCTGCTCCTTCTCTCTCCTCCACCTACCTGCTCCTTCTCTCTCCTCCACCTACCTGCTCCTTCTCTCTCCTCCACCTACCTGCTCCTTCTCTCTCTTCCACCTACCTGCTCCTTCTCTCCTCCACTCACCTGCCCCATCTGCTCTCTCTCCATCTGTCTAAGCCACCCTCTTCTCTTTCCCTCCCCACTCCTGTCTTCTCCCTGTCCCCTCAGTGGCTCAGATTGTGGTGTCTCCCCCCCCCCCCCTTGTTCAGCCCCCTCTCCCTCTTTCAGCCCCCTCTCCCTCTTTCAGCCCCCTCTCCCTCTTTCAGCCCCCTCTCCCTCTTTCAGCCCCCTCTCCCTCTTTCAGCCCCCTCTCCCTCTTTCAGCCCCCTCTCCCTCTTTCAGCCCCCTCTCCCTCTTTCAGCCCCCTCTCCTTGGGATGGAGGACACCGAGCTTCCCTCTGGGTTACTGGAGATCTGCGTACTGGTGGGAGCCCCTGGAGACAAGATCAGAGAGATAGACAAGGTAATGTGCTCACTAATGTGTTAACACAGCAGTAACTGACCTATTGTCCTCTGCGAAGTAACAAGTGGTAGAGCCTCTTCTAAAAGCGCAAGTTGGGGTTTTGTTGTAATGGGGACCTGATTATACAGCCAATGATGAGATTTGGGGTGTAGACTCGAAAGATTTGCTGTGCATCTCCCACCTGTATATGCCAATGTATAATAACTTTATTTCATGTGGCGCTTTTCTCCCAACGGGACTCAACGCTTCACAATTGCGGTATAGTGCGCGGTACGCAGCACACAGGAATGTTACAGACAGTCACTGCCTGGAAGAGTTTACCACCTATGACTTTGGTGCCTGAGGCACAGGGAGATAGTGACTTACACAAGCTGACAATGGGATTGTAACCAGGTTCCCCTGATTCAAACTCTGTGTCATTGTTTACAGTCAGTGTCTTTACACACTGAGCCCGCTCCTTCAATCGGGGTATGAAGGGTTTTGCCCCAAGGGCATCAGCTTGCATCTCAAAAGGAGGAGTTAGGGCTATTATATAGTGGCCGTGCGCACGCGCAGCACTTATAATTGGCTGAGGTTATTCAGCCCTTCTATACAAGAGCCGCACGCGCACAGCAGTGAGCATGCATGCGGCCGCAGCGGGGAAGACGGGGAATAGAATGATTTCGCGCCACCACCGGCGCTGAAATGTATATGTGTATATATATGTATATGTGTGTATATATATGTATATGTATATGTGTATATATATATATATGTATATATATATATATATATATATATGTATATGTATATATATATGTGTGTGTATATATACACACACATGCTTGTGTGTCTGCACAATGTTAAATATTTTATTTTTACCAATGTTTTTTTTTTTTTTAAATAAATTACACACACACACAATCACACACACAATCACACACACACACACACACACACACACACACACACACACACACACACACACACACACACACACACACACTGGGGTTTTGTATTTATATAGTGCCATTGATGTACGTAGCGCTTCACAGCAGTAATACACGTGACAATCATATAGATAACAATTAATATAATTAACACAAAGGGGAGAAGTGCTTCATGCATAGAAGTAACATTTAGGAAAAGGAGTCCCTGTTCCAAAGAGCTTACAATCTAATTGGTAGGTAGGAAGAACGTACAGAGATGTTAGGAGGGTGTTCTGGTAAGTGCGTCTGAAGGGGGCCAAGCTTTATGTATCGGGTGTTAATGACGGGAAAAGATGGTGTATTTGAGTCTCGACTTTAAAAATTAAATGTTAAAAATGTTGTCCCCTCCTAAGGGACACTGATGAAGATCCCTTAGGTCAAGGGTGCGCAACTCCAGTCCTCAAGGGCCACCAACAGGTCAGGTTTTCAGGATATTCCTGCTACAGCACAAGTGGCTCAGTCAAACACTGACCACTGTAAAAGACTGAGCCACTGATGGCGCCACCTGTGCTGAAGCGGGGATATCCTGAAGACCTGACCTGCTAGTGGCCCTTGTGGACTGGAGTTGCCCACCCCCTGACCTAGGTGACTGAAACGTCGGTGCATCTGTATTGCTTTACGCTGTGTGTGACTTCTCCAGAGCTGTGTAACTGGATTACTTGTCTATGAGGAGGCGTTCGTTGCACATTATAATGACACGCCCCACGTTCTGCATCTCTACGTCACGTTTCTTCCCTTCACTCTGCGTCCCACAATCTGCCAAGTTCTGGGTGGCGGAAACCTGACGGTTTCTAAAACAACCTGCAGCAGGTGTAAGAAAGGGGTTCTTACCTTTTGTCCCAATTCGACAAACGGAGGAATGCGTCAAAACACACTTTCTTGGATCCTAAATGTCCTTGAGACACTCTTCTGATCTTTGGCCAGCTTTAATTTGCACTAAATCACAAAAGTGTATGCTTCATTTATTTAACCCCTTCAGGGCCTTTTCACATATTTCACAAAGTTTAGTCCATAGGACAATAAGACATTACATATATTCCGTGTAGTAGGTACCTGCTAAACAGAGTCTACCTTGACGTGATTGGCAGGCTTGAATCTTATTTTGATGAAAAGATGCAACCACATGACTCCTTTGTCACATAGACTTGGGTTCTAAATGTGAACATGTCACAGTATATAGTAGCCCAATTTGGTAGGAGCGCAGGAATTGTTCTCTTGTTTTCCACACTTTGCTGATCTGACAGTCCTGTCGCATGCCTAGTGTTACCCAGACAAGTGGATTGTTGTTGCCCTGACCTGACAATAAATAAGACATATATATTACAGGGGAATTTAATCCAAAACTGGGATAAGAGCATCAAATATATCATTTGTGCTTTGGAGTATGAGGCAGCTGATCTACATTTTTTTTTGATGCTTGAAAGGACTACAGTTTTAAAATGGGCAATGCTTCATAGGATCCAAGTGTACTGGGGTCAGTGACATGTGAAAGCGGTTATATTTGGGTGATTGGTGCCTCTTTGATTAAACTGACACCTAGAAGTCCCCTATTGGAAGGGGTTTGATTACCTCTGGCTGCTCTCTTTTGTCTGATGTCACTGTGTGTTGAACAAGAGTTTGCACAGACCCCCCTACCGCCCCCTTCTCCCTCTTATCTTTATTGTCTCTCTAATAAGGACAGGGAAGGATAGGGTTAAAGAAAATATGTGATTGACGAACACTCCTCGGTTCAGAGGCCCTAAGAATTGCAATTTGTTTTGCATTTCCAACTAAATTAAAGCAACCAAATAATTACTTTTAGTATGTTTACATTTGTCTAAGAAAGCTAATTAGCTACCTGAGCTTGCACCTTTTTATAGAGCAGCGGTCTCCAACCCTACTTGCCAACATTGTGTGCCAGATTTAGTTTGTGCTCTTAAAACTGCAGTTCAGGCAATATCCTGCATGTGTGTTTTTTTTTAATGAATCAGTTCTGTAGTAAGAAAAAATACTTTTAGCATTTTCTGTTAAAAAAAAAAAAAAAAACAACTTTGAAAGACCAATTTTCTTGTATTCTATTTTAACAAGCACGCTTGTTCCTATAGCAACGATTTACATTTTAAAGATGTCGCCAAACTTTGCCGATCAATAGACTGAGAACGCATTGACCGGCTGCTATGCAGTTCTTTAGGTAATTAGAGATTGCCCACATGAAACTATTGAAGTAAAAAAATAAATTAAAAAAAAAAGACTGAACTGAAGCTTTAAGAAGCTGCTTTTTTTTTTGCCCTATGTGACATTTTTACCCTGTTTGTGAGATTGTAAGATTTGTGCTATGAATGTGCAGAAAGATAGGTGCAACTTATCACTAAAGTGCAGTTTCTTCACACTGTGTCACACACTAACATTCCGTATGTATACACCTTAAACCACAGACACACAAAATTGTATATATTTATTTGTGTCAGTTGGAGTGCTGCTGGGAACGGGAACTAATATACAATAATAGACAAAGTCCCAATGCACCCAATATGGCAAATTATTTCGTTCATTACTATATGTTTTTTTTCAATGTTTTTATATAGAAATCAGAGAACATTGAAAAGTATATATGATTGAACAAAATAATTTTTCATATTGGATGTAGCAACACGAACAAAAACCCAGCAACAGCTTCAATAATGAAAGTGAGGTGCTCACTAGGTACAACGAGACATATACACGAGAACAGGAAACCTAGTTTCAAAGCACTCAATCACTAAATGATTTATGAATTAGTTAATCTTTTAATGTCATCAAATGAATATAAAATAATGGGTTTTAAAATGGAACAACACTTTCAGTGACTGTGATCGTGTTTTCAGTGCTATAAAAGCTCTGATGATCATACAAATGTATAGAATTGATGTCTAGGACAAGCCATCAATATGGTGCTATGAATATAGACCCTCCCTGATATGGGGTTCAGAAGGGACGAGTACACACGCACACCTTATGATTGGCTGCTAAACGAGACCAATATCGCGGTCTGTTCAGCCTGCAAAATATCTCATGTGGTGGCTCATACTGATTAAGGCACTGGAATATGGTAGCAAAACACACCTACATGCTGTAAAAGACGCCCTGTTCATGTGCACATGCATATCACACAGTAGGAATAAGGTAAGTAAATCCAAGTAGGGTGCATAGACTATTTGTTAATCAGACGTATTCCTCTATCCACGTTGAACCAGTATTATTATTAGCGTGGATGCACAGGGAGTAGGTATATGTGCTTGTGTGATAGGGGTGTAATAACTTTAAAGCCATACGCTGGTGTAATCATCAGAACATCGTGTACCCACACGGATATTGTTGTCATATCAGTGCAGGTGACCATAAGAGGGTCCGTAGCACACACAATGGTATACTGTCAGAGACACCCTGGAGGTGCGCTTATGTGCAGTGCAGTATAGTATGTAGTAAATGAAATCCTGTTGGGATATATAGGCTGCTATTCAAAAGCGCACTCCATTAGCCACGTTGATCCAGTGTTAATAGTCAGTATGGATGCACAGGGGATCAGTATAGACGTGCTGTAATAGTGATGCGATATAGGCGCGATGTGGTATAGGCCTGCTGTAATAGTGGCACGATATAGGCGCGCTGTAATAGTGTCGCAGAATAAAACACTGCAAAACCAAAAAAAGAAATGCTATAAACAAGAATCCCTATATTAATATAGCGAGGAACAAAGTATTGTTATCCTCCCAGGTGATTATTTACTCTTTCACTGCCAGGAAGTGTCATGGAAACGGATATGTTCCTTGACAAAGGGGCTTGTAAGAAGCTGCTGTACTGGGACATGTGGGGAATCTTTTACCAGTCCTCCTCCTTTCTCATGTGATCAGTGCTTGCATAAAAGACTTGTGACCCACGTGATTTAGTCACTAGGCTTTAGAATGTGCAGAATGAGGATATAGGAGGTGGAATGATTTGCAGAATTCCTCACGGGCTCCTGAATCACAGACAGTCTCGTACATTATCACCGGCCATTGAAGGGCTGAAGGAGCGGCTCGTGAGTAAAGACACTGACTCTGTAAACAATGACACCCGAGTGTGAAGCAGGGGCGCCTGGTTCATATCCTGGTATCGGCTCATTGTGACCATATCCTGGTATCCGCTCCTTGTGACCTCGGCTGGCAAGTCACTTATTCACTGTGTGCCTCAGGCGCCAAAAACATAGATTATAAACTCATCTGGGCAGGGACTGTCTGTAACAATCCTATGTGCGGTGTACCACGCACTATCCTGTAATTGTGAAGGGCTCTGCGTCCCATTGAGCAAAGCCCTATATGAAATAAAGTTATTATTATTGCTAAGGTATTAACGTCCTCAATGTATTTAGTTGGATTTATGGAAATAGTGAAGGCTGTTGAGCAAACAAAATGGAGACTGAGATTTTCTTCAATTGACAAGTGCATATAACTTGGTCTGTCTGCAGACACCATGGTACCGCAGGCTTCCAGGTACGAGAACGTTGCCGGCTTCGTTCCCCAATGAGTTGTGCTTGTTACGGCTCTGCCAGCAGTGGGTGTCATGGGGACCATGTCTGGTCTGGTTCTAACATAGGCCGATGTGTTTGCAGCGTTTCGTTGCGAGTGGATGGCCCTCGTCCCTCTGAAGGAATTACTCACAGTATACAATGAGGAAGTTCCCAATTTGGCATTTTGGGAGTCTGCTGAGATTAACCTCTTCCTTGCCAGATGGGCCAGTTGAGCAATGGCCAAAAATGAGTAAATAGGGAAGCTCTTTCCCACCTTAAACCTTTTTCACTGACTGCCCCGCACCTCTGGAATGCCCTTCCCCTCAATACCCTACTAGCACCCTCTCTATCCACCTTTTAGACACACCTTAAGACACAATTGCTTAAAAAAGCATATGAATAGCACTGGATAATCCTGGACACATGATACATAAAGCTTGGCCCCCTGCAAACGCACTTACTAGAATTCCCTCCTGCTGTCTCTATACGTTCTCCCTACCTACCAATTAGACTGTAAGCTCCTCGGAGCAGGGACTCCTCCGTAATGTTACTTTTATGTCTGAAGCACTTATTCCCATGACCTGTTATTTATATTATTTGTTGTTTATATGATATGTATTACTACTGTGAAGCGCTATGTACATTTATGGTGCTATATAAATAAAGACATACAATACAAGTGTGCCTGAGATTTGAGGTGCAGTCTGTGCTATTGGATGCAATATACTTTTTGTTGTAATGTAGGAGCAAACTTTTGTATCTGGTATACAGTGACCATATCACTTCTCTCTGTTCTGTTGGTGCATGAAAATTCTTGAGGGGTCAACGGCGCGTTGCAGTATCCCCCCATAAATGTAATGTGGAAGCGTTTGGTGTAGTTTAAATGTGTTTTGTGAGTGGAGGAAACTGGTCTAATGGTTGCATCCCAGGTCTCCCACTTACTTTGCTAAGGCAGCCCTGTTGATAGTCACAGGCAGGCTAAGCGGACGAACTACTTCCCAGTTATCTCCGGTCAATGAACCTGCCCTGGGGGAGGGCCATGTTAAATTTGGCAGCACAGAGCGTGCCTCTTCAATTCTTATGAGGGGCAAACTGGTGCATGTTGGTTAATACGTTAGTGTATGGGGAGCAAACTGGGACACATCTTTGTTTTACTTTTGAATTTGATTCACTGCCCCTGACAGAAACGGAGATCACATGCAGTGTGGGCTCCTAGTTAAGGAAGTAACCCTCTTTATTCCCCTGTGCCTCAGGCACTAAGATGAGTTAAGCTTCCCAGGCAGGGCATGCAAAATGCCATGTATAGCACCGCATACACTGCAGTGTTACATCAGAAAAATAATTAAAGTTTCTCTTCTATCTGATTCTTAAGAACCAATGTTTCACTCCTACCTGGGTTAGGTAAAAAAAAAACTTTGTGTTTTGTTTGAAGCCTTTCACTGTCCGAGAGGCCATTCTGACGGCTAAGGGGGTTGATTCTTTCTAAGGAATCCAATTACACTGATAAGTTACATATGTAGCCAGCCTCATTGTTCCTAGTAATAACTCTGCATCTCCCATTACAACTCCGAACACCATCATTTGCACAGGATTCAATGCCAGTGATGGCGTATTAAAAGATACAGTATCCCACCAGAGGGATCCATGAAGCTAGCTACAGTACATCTGTGTGTGTGTGTGTGTGTATATGTATCTCTCTATCTCTCTCCTGGCTTCCTATCAAATCCCGTATCACACACTCAATACTCCTCACTTTTAAAGCTTGACACTCTTCTGCTCCTCCTTACTTCTCAGCCCTAATTTCTCGCTATGCACCATCCCGACTCTTGCGTTCATCAAGGATGTCTTCTCTCTACCCCTTTTGTATCTAAAGTCCTCTCCCGCCATAAACCTTTCTCACTGACTGCCCCACACCTCTGGAATGCCCTTCCCCTCAATATCAGACTAGCACCCTCTCTATCCACCTTTAAGACCCACCTTAAGTCACACTTTCTTAAAGAAGCATATGAGTAGCACCGTGGCTAATACTATGCACATGATACATAAAGGCCCCCTCCAGACGCACTTACCAGAACACCCTCCTACTGTCTCTGTACGTTCTCCCTACCAATTAGATTGTAAGCTCTTCGGAGCAGGGACTCCTTTTCCTAAATGTTACTTTTATGTCTGAAGCACTTCTCCCTTTTTATGTGTTATTTATATTATTTGTTATTTTAATTGTGAGATGTATTACTGCTGTGAAGCGCTTTGTACATTAATGGCGCTGCATGCATATATACAGATACTGGGGATGGGGAGACCCTCGCTCAGCTTGTGTACTGGTGCAGAATATAGATGGAGGGGTGCACTGCTGGGGCAATTAGAATACAGATCCAAACCAAGAAAAGAGGTCCCAGACTAAACGGCACTCGGGCTCCCTAAGTGGAAACGGAATATGGTTCTCAAAATATTTTTAATAGTAACAAGTATAAAATAAGTGCTCCTAAACAACGCCGAATGTGGTTGGTAAACCAGCAGCAAACTGTATCATAAACACCTGCTATAATGGTAGGATTTTATGTTATAATGGCCTGTCAATATGAAAAGACTAGCATATGTATCCTAGTTGTTAATGCACCCATGTGAAGTATCACTATGCACTGTTGTAGCCCCCTTTCCCCTGCGTCAGGGCGACTACGTGTGCTGCTAATACCTGCGCGGCAAACAGGAGGCCTGATCCTCCGCCACAGGGAGCCTGGGCTGTGTATATCACTATCTACTAACTGCGCCTCCACTTGGGAAGGCTCCTCACACAGAAAGATAGCCCCTCCCAAGACAATATGCTCAGTAATACACACACAAAGTATGGGTAACAGTATTTACTGGAAGGTACTAAACAATAACCATGAACACACACAATATACATATACAGCATTGCTGTTACCGACCCGTGGTGTATTCCCACAGTACTTGGGTGCAGGCGCACCAGTTTCCAGGCCACAAAGGCCTATCCCGCCTCCAAGTGTGGGACAGCGCTGCCCCACGATGTGTTGGTGCACTTGTGGAAAATACCTGCCCGGAGCTCCAGCCCCGGGGGTCGCTGAGTAAGGCTAAGTAAACGGTCAGTCTGTTCCACCGAAAATCCGCCAACCCATGGGGTGGCCTCCAGCCGGAACATCCCACCTTTAGATGTCTCTGAGATGAGGGCCTGGTCTGGTCCCAGGTGCAGGCCACGCACACTGTGTGCGTCCGTCACGGTACAAGGGTACTAGCACGAACAGGCTAAAGGGAGCATCTCTATCTGAGGGGGCCTTCCCTATAGCACCACAAGCTAGAGATGGTAGGGGCCTAGCTGGGACTTCTCCCTGGACCTTACCTATCCCCTTGCTGTCCTGCGTCCGACTGATGTGCTTCCCTGAGTGCGCCCAATGTATCCATCTCCTTGCAGGAGATTCTGGGCGCCCTATTGGCTGCTGCGTGCCATGTGATCTTCGCCCCCAAGGGCTGCTGGGGCTTGTAGTTCCCTTTGCAGAGCTATTTCCTAATGGCCGCCACTATATCCACACTGCGCATGCGCTATCCTGATGGCTGCCAGTTGCTCTGCTATCATGGCTGCGCCCTGCGGCAGCGCTCATCACGGGTCTCCGGTGACCCGCTAGCCAGCACCAACCTCCATGCACCGGAGGTAAGAGGAGGGGGGAGGGGGGGAAAAGCAGCTGAACCGGTGGACCAGAGGGGACCTGGTTACACTGTATTTAAACATGCACAATGTACCTCAGTCACATAAATGTAATAGTAGAAAGATGATTAATGATCATCCAGGGTACCAGATGCTGTCTCCAATGACTTATGTTAATGTGGTTCACTACTACCTAAACGGATCAATGTTAGGTATGCCCCCTGTCGGCGTATAGTGGTATCAGCTGTCTGTTCATTCTGATGGCGGTAACCTTATGGAGGATTCCCTCTCACTTCCGTAAGTATGGATCCACAATTGTAAATACTGGTTAACTGCCTATCAATCTGGACTTATACAAGTACTTAGTAGTGCCAGTGGGTTCATATAGGGATCTGTATCACCTGTTTAGGGTGGATGTATAGTATATGCTTGGGTACTCAAATCAGGGACAAAGTCAGAACTAGTATCTTTGCTGTTGATAGTGGTACAGGAATCCCCTTCTCACTTTCCCCAGATAGAATTGGGGAATATATTGTGACTAAAGGTCATCCGTTATTCAATATAGTGCAACGGGTATTAACCCTTAGAATCTGACATGGGGATCTTGTATACCCCTCTGTTGAAACAAGACATAGGTTGATAGATTTCCGTGTATGTTAATTTATATCAATGACTGTGGTTAAATACCAGGGCAGCCAAGTCGCTGATTACTACGGGTTCAGGGTGGTGTCAACCACAAAACCTGTGGGAAAATAGTGTCTGTAGTACTATGGTAGTTTATGTATGCGCCATGGTGGACATGTCCCCGTTTGTATCAATATTGTAATACACAGAACAAGTATCAGGGACAAAGGGAGCGTTAATGTATCTAAATAGTATCAATTCATATATGCTAAGTAATGTATTGCTAGACTTGGCTCTCAGCCAGCATAGTGTTTTTACTGAGCATTATGCTGATCATACTTGCATGTAAGAGCTGTAGGGAGTTGATATTGTTGGCACATGTATCGGAAGTTAGCTCTGTATAAGTAAGATAAACCGATCATGCAATAAAGGCACGGAACAGGATTAAAACAACGGCGAGTTTAAAATTTTAAAAAGCCAGACGCATTGTCGCCGCCTGCCGGTCATGCCCTAACGGTGGTGCCACGGACCACTTCCTCAAACAATCGCTCACTAAATGTAAGTTAAAGGTACCAACATGCTGACGTATGTTACATGTGCTTTTCAAAGGCGAAACACAATCTATGCGTCTAGGGTTCCAAATGCCGGTATTTATACCCATAGTTGGTTCTGTGTACGCCCAGTTAACTCATTGGTTACCTTTGGGAAGTGTGTTTAATAACAAAGTCTGAGCCCTGCCAGATTTCTCACACTGCTGTAGTTTACCTTGATAGATTCATAGTGTTGCAGACTGCCATCAGGTTAGATGCTGCAAATATCTTTATACATACTGGAGAGGCCTTGTATGCTGCCTTAATATCGCAAGTGTATGTGCAACTGTAGTAGATACTACCTCACCCCTCACTCCTCACCCCTACCACATGCAGCACTTATCATCTGAGATCTGACTCCAAAAGACTGTTCATGGTCCCAAGGCTCAACAAAGTATCCGACCGCTCCTCCTTCTCTTAACGTGCACCCCAAAACTGGAACAACCTACCAGAGACTCTTACATCCACCACCAGTCTAAGTTCTTTCAAAACTAAGACTGTCTCACATTTTAATCTGGTCTGTAACTGTTACATAAGCCTATAATATACATCTTCTCTAACTGTGCATGCAATGTCTTGTATATAATGTATACCCTGTTCATTTATGTAACTGTATTTTAACCACGTATTATTTGTCATATTAACTATGTCCAGGACATACTTGAAAACGAGAGGTAACTCTCAATGTATTACTTCCTGGTAAAACATTTTATAAATAAATAAAATACTAGGGGCAGAGGGCCAATAGAGTTAGACACTATGTACATCCTTCTTTTCTTGTTCGCTTTTTTTTTTTTTTTTTTTAAATTTTATTTGAGTTTAGAAAAATAAAGGATACAGAAAATAGAAAAGGGGAGGAGGGGAAAGTACCACAATTTTAACACAGGTATCATAAAATATAACAACGCCCTGACCACATCACTGCACTTAAGATAACCAGCTTTCTGAGAGAAAAAAATAAGTAAATAAATATACAACCTTCCAACCACATTGAATTAGTGATATATTTCCCCTTGAATTCCAGGGTTCCCATACTTTTTGACATTTTCTTGTATTATTTCTCACATACAGTAGGCTGTTAATCTTTCCATAGATTGCACCACATTTACTCTCAAAATAATCTCTCTCCTAGAGGGGGCTCGAGACTTTTTCTAGGCCCCTGCAATTGCACGTCACTGTTACCCAGTGTAAATTGTTCAATGCCCATAAACCTTAGGACGTCAGGATTGCCCTCATGACAGTTGTTGACGTGTCTTTCTACTGGGGTGTCCATATTGTTCTGTATAGAGCCTAGATGATCCAAGACTCGCCTCCTAAGCTGGTGCCTTGTCTTGCCAACATAATTCTTGTGGCATCTAAAGACAATAAGATAGATCACCCAGTGGTGTGACAAGTAATGTATGTTCGGATACTAAATGTTTGTGTATCGTCCCAGTTCTGGAAAGTCTTTTTTTGGTAGCATGCGGTTACAGGCTTTACACTGAACATTTAAACGAGCCCTTTGGTTTCTCAGGGAGCCATGTAGGTCTCAGCCTGGGCTCAGAATGACTATGTACCAGTATGTCCTTCAGATTCTGCGATCTGTGGCTCGTTATTGATGGATGGGTGTTCAAGACCCCTCTCAGATCCTCGTCCGCTAGTAGGACATGCCAGTGTTTTTTCAGGATATTCACCACTGAATTCCACTGTTGATTATACATTCTGATACATCGGATAATTGTCCTCTGAGGGGCCACTTGTTTTTCCTGTAAAAGCTTATGTCTTGGAGTATGTTTTGCTCGTTTTAAGCTTTTCTGATAACTCTGTTACTATCTCTCCTTTCAGAGAACCTCCTTGTCATTTTGTGCTGCCTGATCCTCAAAGTTCACCACTCTATCAAACATTAGCAGCTGGAACTGCACTCGGGATACTTATCTTGCTGCACCATCCCTTGATGTTAAATTCAAAAGAAGGATGTACATATAACTCTATTGGCCTTCTGCCCCTAGTATCTACTACAGTTGCACATACACTTGCGATATTAAGACAGCATACAAGGCCTTTCCAGTATGTTTAAAGATAATTGCAGCATCTAACCTGATCGCAGTCTTCAACACTTCAAATCTATCAAGGTAGACTACAACAGTGTGAGAAATCTGACAGGGCTCAGACTTTGGTTACCTCTGGGAGGTGTATTTAACAATGAGTTAACTCGGCGTACACGGAACCAATTGCACTATGGGTATAAATACCGGCATTTGGAGCCCTAGATGCATAGTTCTCGTTTCGCCTTGAAAAAGCGCGTGTAACGTACGTCATGTTAGTACCTTTAACTTACATTTAGTGAGCGATTGTTTGAGGAAGTGGTCCGTGGCACCACCGTTGGGGCATGACCGGCAGGCACTGACAATGTGTCTGACTTTTTTATATAATAAAATAAGTATACATGGGAAGGATGTTGATCCAGGGATTAATCCGATTGCCAATTCTTGGAGTCAGGAAGGAATTAATTTTTCCCCTTAATGGATTTTTTTTGTTTGCATTCCTCTGGATCAATAAGTAAGTATAGATATAGGATAAAGTATCTGTTATCTAAATTTAGCATAGGTTGAACTTGATGGACATATGTCTTTTTTCAACCTCATCTACTATGTAACTATATGTATGTCCCTGATGCTTGTTCTGTGTATTACACTATTGATACACACGGGGATATGTCCACCATGGCGCATACATAAACTACCATAGTACTACAGACACTATTTTCCCACAGGTTTTGTGGTTGACACCACCCTGAAACCGTAGTAATCAGCGACTTGGCTGCCCTGGTATTTAACCACTGTCATTGATATAAATTAACATACACGGAACTCTATCAACCTATGTCTTGTTTCAACAGAGGGGTATACAAGATCCCCATGTCAGATTCTAAGGGTTAATACCCGTTGCACTATATTGAATAACGGATGACATTTAGTCACAATATATTCCCCAATTCTATCTGGGGAAAGTGAGAAGGGGATTCCTGTACCACTATCAACAGCAAATATACTAGTTCTGACTTTGTCCTTGATTTGAATACCCAAGAATATACTGTACATCCACTCTAAACAGGGGATACAGATCCCTATATGAACCCACTGACACTAATAAGTACTTGTATAAGTCCAGATTGTAAATACTAGTTAACAGCCTATCAATCGGGGATCCATGCTCACGGAGCGGGAGGGAACCCTATTACAACTGATTGCATACTTGGGTTTTTTACCCACTTATAGCATCTTGTTTCACTTTGGGATGGGCAGCCTTAACTCTTCAGTGTATTTTGGTAAACTTTCAGATATTAAAAAAGGGCATTAATGTACAACAGTGAAGCATATGTCAGAGAAAGGGAAGTGCTAGAACAAGAGGTTGTCTCTGAAGCTGGAGGGTGGCAGGGTAAGGGGAGATGTGAGAAAGTGCTTCATGGAAAGACTGGTGCATTTGCGGAATAGCCTCTCAAAAGAGGTGGTAGGGTCTGTCATGATAATATCATGAGATATTAGGTATTTTAATCCCTCTAGTGCTTCAGGGCTTAATGAGCTACAGTTTGAAGTTGAAAATACAATGTGTGGGGTTTCTGGCTTGTCACGAATCTGTGGGAGCTTCAAAGGGGCTTGGTTGAGGTTGGGTGCTAAAAGTACAAAGAGGGTTTATGGTATGTTAACACCTTTTGCAGGCCTAGTGATAAAAACTGATGTTTTCTAGACAAAAGGACATGTTTTGCCAGACAGTGACTCGGACATTAAACAAAATGTTTTTCAAAGCAATCTCTGGAAGAGGTTTATGGATTGCCAGGGGGTGGGATGTCCTATGTCATCCCAAGATATGAAACATGAAATCAGAAACTTGACAGCGATGCTGACGTATACAATTTTTATGTTTTGCATTTGTGACAGGCTGACGAGCGCAAGGGGTCAAGATATGGGAGGTCTGGCAGGTACCGGAAAACAGATATTCATTTGTCGCTCAGGTTTAGGATTAAGACATTCATGTTTGGTCTCATTGGGTCCGCCATGAGCGTCTGAATGTTTTGCTGTAGCTCACGTGTCTCTTGTGTATCAAGGAAAGTTAAGAGTGCGTTTAGATATTGAAGTTAGTTTAATTTTGTAGGAGGTTTTTTTTTCTGTCGTAAAACAGACAATCTCAGCTGATTTACGACAGGGGGTGGGCTTATGTGGTTTCCATGGGAAGAAAGAATATTTAAGTCTGAGCAAAGATTATGAAAATTAGATTTCACCAGAGGAGTGTTTTAGACAAAACATGTGATATCTCATCTCCTACACCAGTGACCTCTCTGGGGGAAAACATATGGTGATGTATAGGTTTTCTTTAATTTTTTTATTTTATTTTTTTTAATAAGAAACTTTTCTGCATTTATTGTAACTGTATGTTTTTGTAATCTTTTTTTTATTTATTTTTTCCTTCTGTTACCCAAGCACTGTGTGTATGTATACTGTATGTGTATTCTCCTGGAACCAGGGTCACGAGTGATGTATTGCCTTCCCTCTTCCAAAGCACAACAAGTCCTTTCGTCTTTCTTAGTTTATTGGGGGAAAATCACAGGAAGAAAGGTACTTGCAGATGTAGTGTGGATATAGAGTGCTTCTCTGTCTGAAGTGCAGTGTATCAAAGATAAGGCAGTGTAAAAACAGAAAGGCCTTGCTGGGGCAAATAGCAGGCAGGTACTCACTCAGAGTCCAGGGTGAAAAGGAAGTGAGGAGCAAGGGTCACACTAGAAGGGAAGTGAGACTATACTAACTGTCAGCAACGACAGGGTGTAGGAATAGCCCACTCTCAGCTAGGAGAATAGGAGATGCAGGCAACCAACACTGACTAGGGCTGTGTAAACATGTAACAATAATGTTGCCTTTTCACATGCAGCTAGCTGCTGGGACAGGGAAAATAGCAGGCAGCTAAACTAGGGAGATATGAATCCTATGAGCTGCAAAGGGAGACAGAGAATATGGAATCTGGTTCCAGGACTTGTATTAACCCTGATTGCATATCTAAGTCGCGTGTCCACTTGTGTGCTGTTCGTGACAGGTGGAATATTGGTACAGATTTAGGGGAGATGTTCCCTCGTTTAAGGGACCTTTTGCGGAGGTGAACAGTGGGGCCGTTTGTGAACGGAAAATAAGCCCTTGTCCCATATGCTGGTCACATGCTCTCAGGTGGGCCGTACTGGACAGGGACTAATACAGTAAGGGAATTCAAACATGCATGGGTTAGACCAGGGGTGCTTAACTCCAGTCCTCAAGACCCCAACAGGTCAGGTTTTCAGGATATCGTTGCTTCAGCACAGGTGGCACAAGCAGAGGCTCAGTCTTTGATTGAGCCTCTGAGCCACCTGTGCTGAAGCTGGGATATCCTGAAAACCTGACCTGTTGGTGGAGAAGGGGGGGGGGATAGTGGGTCTTGAGGACTGGAGTTGGCCACCCCTGAAGTGAAGTAGAGGCTATGGATTGAGTGTGAAAAATGAGCAGATCTTGAGGACTGCTCATTTTTGACACTTAAATCATAGCCTCTACTTCACTTCGGTGGTGGCCAACTCCAGTCCTCAAGACCCCCCCCCCTCCCCATCCCCCAACAGTTCAGGTTTTCAGGATATCCCAGTTTCAGCACAGGTGGTGCAGGCTTCGGCTGAGCCTCTGAGCTACCTGTGCTGAAGCAGAGATCCTGATATCCTGACCTGTTGGGTGGGAGTTTGTCTCATGGCTCCTCAACTCCAGGTCTCAATGTGGCTATCCTAAATAGGAAACAAAGCCAAGGATCAAATGGGGTCCGAGGTTTTACAGCAGATAGAAAAATGGGCAGAAACGGTGGGCCGAGGGGTCACGTGTAAACTGGGCCGAGGGGTCACGAGTAAACTGGACCGAGGGGTCACGTGTAAACTGGGCCGAGGGGTCACGTGTAAACTGGGCCGAGGGGTCACGTGTAAACTGGGCCGAGGGGTCACGAGTAAACTGGACCGAGGGGTCACGTGTAAACTGGGCCGAGGGGTCACGTGTAAACTGGGCCGAGGGGTCACATGTAAACTGGGCCGAGGGGTCACGGGTAAACTGGGCCGAGGGGTCACGTGTAAACTGGGCCGAGGGGTCACGTGTAAACTGGGCCGAGGGGTCACGTGTAAACTAGGCCGAGGGGTCACGGGTAAACTGGGCCGAGGGGTCACGTGTAAAAAAACAGTTGGTACTGGTAGAAAAATACATAACAATGTTGCTGGTCCCTCTTACGCGTGAGCCGTTAAATGATGATACCTGGGTAACATAGGATAATAGAAAAAGAAAACTGAGCACTACCAAAGGCTTTAGTAAGTCGGGCAAAAAGCGCACCCATGAAGAAAAAAAGTATCACATTTACTGGGTCACTGGTAAAAGCAGCATATTGGAACACGGCTCACACCTACGCGTTTCGAGCAATGCTCTTTATCAAGGTAATCTAATATAGGAAAAATAGTTGGCAAGTTGTACTAATAAACTAGGTTGGGTAGGTAGAGCTGCACCTTTATTTTGGGTTTCGTCTGTAAGAAACCCTGTTACATTTACAGTTACTGCAATAAAGTAGCAGTTTAGTTGCCAAAATAAAATCCCGGTTGTATGTTATCCCAGGGATGCGCAAACTGGGGGTGAGAAATTTTCTGGATGGGCGTGGCGGTTACAGAGGCCCTGCGCTCTTCCCCAAAGCATTTAAATTATATGGCTGGGGAGCGTGCGAGGCCTCTGCAAGTTCCTTACTTTGTCTCCGGCGACGCGTCAAATGAGGCCGGGCGATGTCACATGACGTTGTGACATCAGAAAATGCCTGAGCAAAGGTAAGGGGGGGAGAGCAGGCTGGGGGGGCGCAGACAAAAGTTTGCGCACCCGTGTTATCCTATTGTTAACCTAAAAATGAAGCTCGCGGGCTGCGTTCTTGGAAGTAAATCTCCAAGCACACTGAATCTGCAGGAGTGCAAATTAGATTGATAGACGGGGAAAATGAGCTTGATTCACACACGTGTCCATTAAATGAAAACCCTAAGCAGCTGCTGGGGGGTGCAGAGGGTTTAAAAGTAGCAGCATTTTCGTCATATCTCGTACGTATTTGCATTCAGCATCTGCTTTCTCTTGCTGGTTTGTGAGAGATTAGGTGGTGTGTGTACGATATATAATTGTTTGTTTACACAAGCATTAACGTTGGCTTTCATAACAAGGTTATAATTAATTTTCTTATTAATCACCTGGTCACGCCTTCTTTTTACTAAAATATACTAATGCGAAGGACAAATACTCTTGGGATTTATTTACTGGCCTTTGTAGTGGGAGACCCAGGTTCAGCTTTTGGGGAAGTTACAGTTGCTCATGTAGAATGGATTTTATTTGGGGATTAATTTGTCTGTATAATCTCATATACAATGCTGGGTATCCGGGCAATGCTATTGAAAATGAAATACGTTTTGGTTTAATGTACATCATTGTGCTTGGATTAGTGGGTGAATAATAGTACTTCCATCAGTAATGTTGAAGGAGATAGTAGGTCCAGGTTTGGGAGGAAGTATTAGGAGCTCTGTTTTTGCCATGTTAAGTTTAAGTCGGCGGAGGGCCATCCAGGAGGATATAGTAGAGAGACATTCAGAAACTTTAGTCTGTACAGCAGGTGTAAGGTCAGAGGTTGAAAAGTAAATGTGTGTGTGTCATCAGCATAGAGGTGATATTTGAACTTAAAGGATGTGATTAGATCACCTAGAGAAAGTGTGTAAAAAGAGAAGAGGTCCCAGGATAGAGCCCTTGGGTACCTCAACAGAGAGATCGGTGGAGGAGGTGTTGGTAAAAGAGACCCAAAGTACGATGGTAGAGTTAAGTGGAGATTCAGGATAGAGCTTTGTTATGAATACCAAGAGTATGGAGAATGTGAAGGAGAAGAGGGTGGTCCACAGTATCAAATGCTGCAGAGAGGTCAAGTAATATGAGCAAAGTATAATGACCTCTGTCTTTGGCAGCATGGAGGTCATTAGTTATTTTATTGAGGGCTGTTTCAGTGGAGTGAGCAGTGCGGAAGCCAGATTGTAGAGGGTCTAGGAGAGAATAGGTGTTAAGAAAATAGAGCAAGCAAGAGAATACAAGACGTTCAAGAAGTTTGGAGGCAAAAGGCAGGAGGGAGACAGGACGATGGTTAGAAAGACAGGTAGGGTCAAGCTTGCTGTTTTTGAGTAATGGTACAACTGTCGCACGTTTGAAAGACGAGGGAAAGGTAGCAGTGTAGAGGGAGGAGTTAAAAATGTGTGAGAGTGTAGGGATTATAGTAGGAGCAAGAGGTTTTAGGAGATAAAAGGGAATGAGGTCAAGAAAGCAGGTGGTAGAGAGAGAAGAGGAGATCAGCAATGACACATCCTCCTCTGTGACGTCGGAAAAAGAGTCAAGGAGGGCAGGAGGAGAGTTAGGAAGAGGTGTATTATGGGAGTGGGATAGGGAGGGGACTTCTTGACATATGGATTCCACCTTTTCCTTTAAATAGTCGGCAAAGTCCTGAGGTGAGATGGAGGAAGAACAGGCAGCAGAGGGTGGTCTGAGTAGGGAGTCAGACAGGAAAGAGTTGGCGTGGGTTAGACTTGTGTGGGTCGATTTAGTGAAGAAAAGTAGGTTTGTTTAGCCTGAGAGAGGGCAGTGTTGAAGCAGGATTGCATACATTTATAGTGAAAGAAGTCTGCGAGAGTGTGCCAAGTTATTAAGCATAGTACTTCTATTTTTACATTAAATACATTTTAACATAAAAAAATTGATAATGTTTTAGGAGCACGAGAGCACCATGTTTATTTTAAGATGTTTTGTTTTTAAAACAATATTTCTTACAAAACAGGAAATAGTTACATTATTTAACAATGCAGTTTGTGACCAGGATTAAAAAGGGAAGCTATTGGTTTTCGACTGGCTAGTACTTCCGCTTTACTATTATTAACCATGATGGAGAAAAGAAAAAGCTGTAGCTTACCTTGCTTCTCTGGACGTTAATTGGTAATTACATTTCTTTGCGAGTGTTTGAAGAGAAAAGTGATGGGCAAAGGTTAAAGAAAACACCGAAAGCTGCAGTTCAGTCAATATCCTGCATGTGTGTTTTTTTTTTAATAAAGCACATGTCAGTGCAGGAGTGCTCATGAATATTCATGAGCTTCCACTGAGAGACAGAAGCAGAAGAAAAACAGATCCCTTAACTAATTATGTCACCAAATTTTGCAGATCAATACATGGAGAACGAATTGACCTGCAGCTATACAGTTCTTTAGGTAATTAGAGATTGCACACATGAAACTATTGAAGTAAAAAAATAAATTTAAGAAAAAAAAGACTGAACTGCAGCTTGAATTGACAGAGTACCAATATATAGGAGTAGAGAGCTCTGCCTGTGCAAACTCGTATGAAATAAAGTGACAATAGACAAATGGGAGCAGCCAGATGAAATCAAAGTCCTTTAAAGTCTCCGCTCACCATGTGAACTACTACTAAGTAACTAAGAAATTGTTTAAAAAGTAGCAAATCAAGCAATATCCTACATGTGTTGTTTTAATAAATAAGTTCTATAGTATTAGATAATACTACAATTTTATTATTTTTTAATTAAACTCTTAATGCCATTTTAATGAGGTTTAATATACTGAGTATTCTTTGATTTCTATAGCGGGCTTTAGCACACCTCCCCAGCAGTGCAAGATCGTAGTAACACTTTCCTGTTTGTGATAATTTGTTGCCAAAATTCCCAGCAGTTTGAGCAACAAACTAACAATATTTAATGTTACCTTAGTAATATAAGAATATATTGTAGCTGCTGAGTTACACTTGACTGAAGGATTGATTGAAATTGAAAGGCAGCCATTTAGTGAACCCTGCGAAGCAGGATCTTTGCTGATCGATCACAGGAGGACGAATTCATCAGCAGCTTAGGTAATTCGTTTTCAATAAAGTTAATCAAAGGCTGCATATACAGTAAAAAGATTTAAAAAAACAAACACTTTTTAGGATTTCACAAAGTGCTACTTGGAATGCCTCTTTTAAAATAAGTGTAGCAGCTAGATTGTCAAGATGCACTGCAAAGGAGAAACTCCTGCTCAGCTTAATAGATACGTTTTTAGATAAAAATCAAGGTGCAAGCAGGAAGGTTAGATGGTCATAAAGGCACAACAGAGCAAGTTCTGCATGGTTGCACTCGGGGTGAGACTAATGAACAAGTTAAAACTTAATTTTTATGGGTATCACAGTAAAATAGATATGCACAGAAAAAACATGACACACATGTAAGGGTAAAAAATAGTCCTGGGTGGGTCTGAACAATATTCCGCTCAAATAGCTGATTAGATCAGCCGTGTGACATCTGCGGTAGTGAGATCCTAGTTCCCAGCTTCTGCAGTAGTTAAGTACAGAAGAGGTTAATGTCCTGGTTTTGCGACAGATAGCTGATACCACATAATGCGCATTAGGCTATTGATGTAAACCCTTTATTGGCAAATCAAACCCATGTTGGGTAGCCAGAGTGGTTGGTAAATATAGTTACTAGTATTGCTACTTCTTATCTGGCAACAATGTGTCCAGTGAACTGCATCATTGTAGTCAGACGCTTATCATGTATGCATGTAATAGTTCAGTCTCTGAAGCCCCTGGAGTCCCTGGTGCGGGCTACAGTTGCTCATACGAGGAACGTTAGCGCTTACACAGGGAGGCATGGTGCAAGCTTATAACAGCTGACTAAAACATTGTTTTTTTTTTAAGTACCTGGCTGTATTTACTCTGTACTACAGGAAATTGCCATCAGCAAACATCTGCCTGAAATGTTAGGAACTTATCGTATCACTAAAATGTCTAGGTTTCAAGTTGTTACTGAAGTTACAAACTGCACATAAGGCTGAGGCCCCAGTACCTCCGCTGCATGCGTGCCCGCGAGACTTGCGGCGCGTGCAGCCAATTCCCCGGTCTGCAGGGAGCTGCAGATCAAAAGACGGGGGGGCGTGACGGGGGAGGGACGGGGGCGCGGCTGTGACATCACCCGGCAGGTTCGCCCTCATTCGCTGAACCGCCGGGGGGCGTGACTTAGCGCTCTGTCGCGACTCCTGATCACAATTCTCTTGCGAGCAGGAGTCACTGTCGGCAGAGCGCCGCCCCCCCCCCCTCGCAGCGGTCCCGGTCCCATTGTGCAGCAGCTATTGTCCCTGCAGCGTCCCCAACAACAGGCGCTACAGTAGCCAGCGGGGACCAGGCCTAAGGTCCCTTATAAGAAAAACAACTTTAAACATTTTAACCTATTGAGTGCTGAATATATACGCATACACTGATTGATTTATATAAATGATATATATATATATATATATTAATCAATCAGTGTATGTGTGTATATTCAGCACTCAATAGGTTAAAATGTGTATATATATGGTAGTGGTACGTTAAAAGCGGTTTGTTGAGAATGGGGCAACACAGTGACAAACATAGAAGGCGTTGAGATACAGTCTCAGGGTGGGAGAAGGCGTTGAGAAGTACCCCCAAACACCTACTCTCCGTTGAACAAACTTCTGGGTCCTACAAATTCTGTCTGGCTCCTAAGTTTTATATAGTTTTGCCTGCCCCTACCTTAAGGTTCCTAATTATACTGGAAAAACTCAACTTAGCCCTAACAGTATAACGTCCCCAAAACGTAGGCCTATAATAGGCGTTCACAATGCTATAAAATATTTGTTTTTATTTAGTTCAGTATCGGCTAAAGGTCCTTGAAAAGAAAACACGCAATATAATAAAACATAATAAGCACCTTTAAAGCTGCAGACCAAGCAATATCCTACATGATGTTGTTTTTTTTTTAATCAGTTCTTTACTATGAGAATATACTTAGAATGTTTTATTTTTTAACTCTGACATTTTTTATGTATTATAATGTAACAAGCCTTTTTTGTTTGTATAGCAACCATTTACAAAGTCACAGATACTGAGTCAATAGTCCTCTGCAGTCATTTAGTGAACCCGCTAGCCGAATCTTCATCGATTTTACAGGAGAAGGGATCGATCGGCACCTTAGTGAATTCTTATGGTGTGGATTGTATTGATGCACACCCCCCAGCGGGGAAACCGGCAGCTTGGAAGGCTGCTTTAAAAACCTGTGTTGTTGTTGTTGTTGTTTTTTTACTCCATTTTGGACATTTATATAGGTTTCTTTCGTAATAACCAATTGATAAAATGAGATGCAGCGTGTTCTTTCTCGGGCTCCTGTATGATACGGTAACTTTGTTATTTCTGGAAAACAAGTGTCACTGTTCTGATTCCGCCAAAATATAACAATGGGAAATGTTGGCGTAGCAGAGGAAGCTAGAATAACACTGTGCACATTTTCATCCGAGATGTAGACACATGAATTAACCACAGACAATGGCATCTGAAAAATGGTTTGCTTGGCTAGAAAACTAAAACAAAAAAATATTCTTAAAACAATGGATTTTCATAAACTCTAGTTAATAACAGGGATTTATAGATGTAATGCTAAACAAAGATTTAAAATGCTAATTACTAATGAAAAAAAAATATAATTTATGTGATTCATTTGCTTGTGTAAACTCAATAGAATATTTAGTTGTATAACGTTACAAATAATCTGCGTTTACATTTCCTTCCCCTCTCAGATTGCTCAGAAAGGAATAAGAAGCCTGCAGTCAGTCGAGCCAGAAATCCTTTCAGTCTTCGTTCCTCCTTTTATTTTGAAAGAGGAAACCCAGAATACATCCACCAACAACAACTTTCACCGCGCATTAAAGCGACGCTCTTTCAGAAAGAAGAAAGAAAAACCTAAGGCTGAGAATGTGCCCGGGTCCAATACGGGCCAGAAAGAAGCAGCCACTGAAGATATAAGTGTGCCCAAGGACGTCGACCTTATAGGTTTACCGCAGCTTTGTTTTCCAGGTATTATATTCTGTTTTTTTTTATATATGGACCAAGGGAGTTGCCAGCGCTGAACCATGGCTCCAAGGAGCCTCCAATTGCATGAGATATTGAATATTTTGTTTTTGCCAACAAGATGGCTGCCTGGGTCACCAAATCTCATGAAGTCGCAGCTTTCTTTTGGCCGCTGGAGTAGGCCGATCCCAAGGGCCATATTGTTTCTCCTGGCCAATACTTTTTGTAAGAATGTCAACGTTAATTATCTCCGGGAAGGTGGGGAGGGTCCCTGTAGTTTGGTGGGGTTCAGCTTCCGGGAACTCACTGTTTCAGAGAAGATAAACATATGTAGAAATCTACTTCGGCTGCTTCATATATCATGTTTTTGGGACATTTTGCTTTAACTGAGTTACATATTCAACAACTAATTATTCACTGGGCATTTTGTTCTATTTCAGATTTTTTTTCTATATTTCCGATAGATCTTTTAAGTGATTTCTCATTTTGTTTGATTAAGCTGGCTCTTAGGGATGTAACTAAATAGTGTTTATTCAAGGTGTCTGCTGCCATAGATAGGGAAGGGGTTAATATTATCTGTATGTGTAAATGGCGTCGTTCTGTGCACTGTGGAAATATAGAATGGGTCAAACTATAAACATAATGTACCCAGATTTAACCACACCAAAAAAAGATCAACTCCTGTACCACGTAGTAAAAGATGACTTTATCTGTAGTACAGTAGTATACCGTTCATTCAATGTTTATTCAATGATGAGATAAATAGCTATATTGCGTTTCATACTCTTCCAAACACTTTTTATAAAGGCGTTGCTACAACCCTAGCGGATTTTTGGTGGTTGTGAATAGGGCTAGCCCATATTTACTAAGCAGCCTATTGCCATAAGACACCTTCTGGTGCTGGAACACGCTCTACGGGTTGTTGACTTGAATGTGCTATAAGGTATCTTATGGCAAAAGACTGCTTAGTAAACATGGCGCTATATGTGGTCACTAAGCAGCTTTTATCCTTTTTCACCTCCAAGATGTCTTTAAAAAAGAAAATAAATGGTATGACCTTTTCTTGTTTTGTCCTTAATCCTCGTAAACCTAATGTAATCAACAGGAGGCCTTCATGTGACACTTGAGCCCAAAGAGGAGCATTTTCATTTTTTGGTTTTTACTGACGTTTGTGGGAACAGAACATATGGAGTCGTGGCTCAGTATTACAGATCTGTTCAGGTATTCTGTGACTTTAAAATAACGAATATATTAATTATAAATTGCATTTAAACGGGTTACATGAAATTTAGACGCTTGCCGTTACTATTTGCTGTCTTACCAACTCTAGTTTTACCCACAAATTAGTTTGAGATACCTGGCTGAGTAACTAGTGTTGCTTATGGACATCTGGACAGTACAAGCAATGACTAGATACTGCCACCTTCGTCTTGCAATATTCCTGCCTACCCTTGTGGGGTCTGTTTACCAAAGAACAATATTAAGTACAATATTCTGCTTTCTACATGTACTGTATGATCTCCAAGTTTTTTTTTTCTTGGGGGTATGTTCACCGTATTGGTTGTAAGTTGTTATATCTCAATGTTCCCATAGGTTTAATGGTGTTTTTCAATGTCCGTAGTCCTATTATTTAATAAGCAAACACTTGAAGTAAATTAGCTTGAAATGAAGGCTTGTTAACAAGTTATACAGTAATAGCAGGTATGCTTTAATGCAGTGGTTCTCAACCCCAGTCCTCACACCTTTCCCCCCTTACCCCCCCACCCCCCACCAACAAGGTCAGGTTTTCAGGATATCCCTGCTTCAGCACAGGTGGCTCAGTCAGAGACTGAGCCTCTGATTGAGCCACCTGTGCTGAAGCTGGGATATCCTGAAAACCTGACATTGTTGGGGGGTGTTGAGAACCCCTGCTTTTACTGACAACTTGTCACGCTGTTACCCCCAATACTGAGGTGGAAAGTGAGTAACCGCGCACCTGCAGTAGTGAGAGCGTGCCCGGAGTGTGGATTGGTTGTGTGGACAAGGTCAGGGGTACCAGGGTAGGTAAAGTACTTGCCAGATCCGGGCGTAGAGAAGGTGCCGTTGTAAGGTCCGAAGCCAGAGGTCGAGGGTAACAGAGTTCCGGGAAGTGGAGGTCCAAGTGCCAAATTCAAGGGGTCCGAGAGGTAAACGTTGTCGAGTGGAAGCCGGGGTTGTAGAGCCAGAGAGGGACGGAAGACAAGCCGAATCGGTAACGAAGCTGAAACTGAGAGAGAGCTAGGCACGGTGAGTAACGGCACAAGGCAGACGAACTATGCAGAGCGAGGTTGGAGAGGAACCACGGGGGTTATAAAGTGAGGAGGACCAAAGGGAGGAAGGGGCAGAGCAGAGGCGCGCCCAGGAGCCCTTTGTGATAGGGCAGGGGTTAATGGCCTGGTTAGTTGCCGGAAGGAGGTGGGAGGAGCTGAGCCTGAGAGCGGAGCTGGCCGGAGGGTGGAGTTACCAGGCCGGTGCAGTGCATAAATTAAGTTGTGTGGCGTGCGCCTTGTAAGTGGCGCAACCACGAGTCTGGCGTTGGTGGCGTGCGTGCAAGCCGCGGAGGAGCAGGCTGAGGCGCCAAGCAGGGACGGAGGAGACCGCAGCCAGCGGTACAGGTAAGGAAGGGCAGCGCCGAGGACGGCGTGTGCCCGAGTCCTGACACTACTCCATGTGTTTGGAAGGAAAATAAATGATCCCATAAATTCTACAGACCTCTGTTCTCATTTACCGATTTCTTTATTGGTATTTTGTAAAGGTAAAAGGATCCAAGACGAGCATAGAGAGGTGGAGGGTAAGAAGCTGCATCTATAGGGAGAGTTAATGCTTTTTGGCTTCTCATAGAACAAGTAGACAGACGGTTGTAGAAATGTAGCTGACGAGATCTATTTATCGGTGCAGAAAACGTATTGTTCTCAATCTCTATCTTTCCATCTTTTATGTCCGAACATAGCAATTATTTGTGACCATAACGCAATTCTGTTTGTCTGTAGGATGGAGGTGGCTTGTCGAATGGACAGGTGTATTGGGATTCTTCCGTGTGTACTACGAAGGCTTGTGGCAGCTTCATTCCTTTCGCCCTTTGTATTATATCCAGGTATCCATACTACAATGCGTTCAAGGATTGTCTGTCTTGGTAAGAAACTTTTTATTATTATTATTATTATTATTATTACAGTATTATGATGGCAGGTTTAGTAATGTATTCTGATTTAACGATTTCCTGGATTTAAAACGAGGTGCATTATCTGGACTTCAAAGTTCTGTTAAATTTGGCACAAACGGTTTCACCTATTTTTGGTCCTACTGCAAAAAAACACAAACCCTGTCTTTTGTGATCCACAGTAATTATATTTCTGGTTGCAGTTTCTGTGGTTAAAATAAATAGCTTTATATAAACCTACTGTATACAATATTTTAAATTAAGTTCACGGCTACCTGTGATCTAATGGGATTAGTTGAAGAGCCCTGTTTTTGTGCTATGCTAGTCATCAAATCCAGTCCATCATTCCCCAAGCTGGGCTAGGCCTTGGATTTAGCAGTTATAGGTTGTATGCCAAGGGTGGTAAAATGAAGATAGATATGGAAATGAGATGTTAACGACATGAACATTAGACATAAACGCCATTAAGGAATGATTAAAGTGTCATGGTTAGCACTTTCCTTTTTTTTTAATGTAAATTTCTCATTATAATTTTCAGCTTGCTGGTACAACTGAAATCCTGCAAAGATATTGATATTGATGATCGTGTTAAAGAATTTTCAGCAAAATTGTCTCTAATACCAAGTCCACCACCGGGACCCCTAAATTTGGTAACTAGTCCTTGTCATTACAGTAAAGTATTGAGGCAGCCTTGCCTATTTATCGTATGGACAAAAAAGCTGCAGAGCGTTTTGTAACGTGTTAAACATTTCCACCGGAGTACGTTCTTTGTTCATGAAAAATGGCCCCGTACAGCCAAGGAAAGGACGTTCCACAGACGTATTACCATTTGTCTTTCCCTCTGTCAATGGCACGGAGACGGGACGTTTAACCTCCATGTGACGTCTCGATTCCGTTAGGAAAAGGGGTTTCAAGCACCCATACAAAGGATTTTATTTTGGTCTATTTTAAAACTCTTAATTAATTCACTTCAACTTAAAATAGATCTATATCCATCATTAGGGAATGGCTGCACACTTGGTGTTAAGTATCCTACAGAGCGTGTCTGAGCTATAAAATAAAAATCCAACTTTAAGAAAAGACCGAAATGAATGCAAAGTAGAGGGTGTTTATTGACCTAAAACACACAGGAGCTCCACACGGACTCCTGTGTGTTGTGTCAATTAACACCCTCTATTTTGCATTCATTTTGTCTGTGTGGTGCAGATAATTAGACCGTTCTGGTCTTTTCTTCAATGTGTGTGTGTGTGTGTGTGTGTGTGTGTGTGTGTATGAAACATGCAGTGGTACTTGGATCTCTTTACACAAGTACTGTATTTGGATGGGTTAGGTTTTATTTTACTTGCATTGCTTCTTTTTAAGTTTCTATTCTATTTGTGATATATTTTTGGCATCGTTCTATAAAAAATAAAAAAAAGCTTTTTACAAATTCAATAAAGAGAACCATAAAATAAAGAAAACTTTATATCCGAGCCAAATACAGCTAAACCCCGTTATAACGCGGGTCTCGGGGTCCACCCCGAGACCACCGCGTTACTAACGGGGTCGCGAGAAAAAAAATGGCCGCCGCGCTTTAGCGCATATTCATCCCGCGGGACAGGAGATGGGAGCGGGCATGTCCCTCCGCTTCCCCCTGTCACCGCGGGACAGGCCGCGGGGCAGGAGATGGGAGCGGGGATGTCCCTCCTGTCCCCGCTTCCCCCTGTCACCGCGGGGCAGGAGATGGGAGCGGGGATGTCCCTCCTGTCCCCGCTTCCCCCTGTCACCGCGGGACAGGCCGCGGGGCAGGAGATGGGAGCGGGGATGTCCCTCCTGTCCCCGCTTCCCCCTGTCACCGCGGGACAGGCCGCAGGGCAGGAGATGGTTGCGGGGATGTCCCTCAGGTCGCCGCTTACCTCAGATCCCGCTGCCTGCATGGAGGTGGTAGCGGGGGGTTTCTTCTCCCCACCGCTGTCCCTGGCGCTCCCGCTGCCTGCGCGGGAGGAGGGGGGGGAGCGGGTGGTGGTGCTGGTCGCGGCCTTTCCTCTGCTCTGACCCCACCCCCCGTCTGTGTAGAGTGAGAGAGTGTGTGTGTGTATGTATATATGGGAGAGAAAGTGTGTCTGTGTATATGGGTGTGTGTATGTGGGTGTGAGTGTGTGTAAGTGTCTGTTAGTGTGTGTGTAAGTGTGTGTAAGTGTGTGTAAGTGTGTGTAAGTGTGTGTGAGTGTCTGAGTGTCTGTAAGTGTGTGTGAGTGTGTGTGCAGTGTGTGCAATGAGCAGTGTGTGTGCAGTGTGTGTGCAGTGTGTCCAATGAGCAGTGTGTGTGCAGTGTGCAGTGTGTGTGCAGTGTCAGTGTGTGCAGTGTGTGCAGTGTGAGCAATGAGCAGTGTGTGTGCAGTGTGCAGTGTGAGCAATGAGCAGTGTGTGTGCAGTGTGTCCAATGAGCAGTGTGTGTGCAGTGTGCAGTGTGTGTGCAGTGTGTCCAATGAGCAGTGTGTGTGCAGTGTGTGCAGTGTGAGCAATGAGCAATGAGCAGTGTGTGTGCAGTGTGTCAGTGTGTGCAGTGTGAGCAATGAGCAGTGTGTGTGCAGTGTGTGTGCAGTGTGGCAGTGTGAGCAATGAGCAGTGTGTGTGCAGTGAGTGTGTGCAGTGTGTTCAGTGTGTTTTTTTTTAAACGGGAGCCACGGGAAAACCGCGTTATAACCGAATCGCGGTATAACGAGGCGCGTTATAACGGGGTTTAGCTGTACAGTACACTTACTCCTTTTCATGTTTTATGGGCGAACTCATTTCCATTTGTGATCAGATTGCTGGTCTGCCATTAAAATAAAAAAAATCAGTTGTTTTTCAGATTATTTAATATTTAGCATTAATAGGTGCAATAAAATGGGAATCAAGCCCTAGATTCACTAAATGTTGATAAATATATATTTTTTTAGGAGATGTCGATGTTCAACACCAATTATATTTATCGACCTGCTCACTAAAGCCCCATCGCCAGTGGGGAAATGGGGCTTTTCACCGCAGCATAATGGCAGTTATTTTTAACGAGCATATGTAAATGAGTGGTTAACACCAATATCACCTATTCACTAAAGTCTGATACCTGGCAGTATTGGAGTACCGCCAAACAATACTGCAGATTATCACCTACCCCAGACTGGTGGGAGGACCGTTTTGCCTAAATAATGGCCACTACACATACTGTTGACACGTATACACAAGATCAGACTAACCAACCTAGAATAGGTCATGAGGATACAGTGTGTGATGATAATGCGGACCCTGAAATACGGATAGGGATGAAATTGATCAACCCACTAGCCCAAAACGTAATTGACCTTTTATGGAAGTTAAATAGAGTTGAGTGATATGTGGGCTGCAGCACGAAGAACTTTGTTTAAATGAACAAAGAACAGAGATTTTGGCTCTTTGAGGGGGTTTAATACTCGTTCCTGCTGAGTTTAAATGATTACAGTTCTGTGTAAAATGAAGAATTCTTTCACAATTTGCTTAGAATTGGGACTGATCACTCCATTTGTAAGTCTTATAGCTGTGATTTGCATTCTGGATCTTAAACTAAAAAGATTATTTGCTAGTATGCAATCCGATTTCTTCCCCTTATCGTAAAAAAGCTGTTTAGTCCACTTGAGAACCTCTCCGTTTCTTCCATCTGGATCTCCTCAAGCTTCCTTCTAACTAACATAAAAGATTTATAAAGTTTTTTTTTCTTTAGATGGATTGTCTTTTTGTTTCTTCTTTAACTACACAATTATTTCGGTTACTACCAATTTAGATTTGGCCCTTTTTATTTTTATGAGTGGCAATTGAAATTATTTTGGCTTTGTGTGCTTCACAAAGGGAAGTGGGGGAGTCAACAAACCCCTTATATAGTATAAAATATTATGCTAATGCCTTTCTAATTGCAGTCTCTATCTCGAGGTAATTAAGTAAGGAGTTGTTTAGTCTGCATTGTGGTGGTCTCGTCCTCACAAATGGGGTTGGGAATATCCAATGGATAGGTCACGTTATTGGTCCAATTGTGGCTTGGGCTACTCCCCCTAGAATGTCTCTGGAGACTAGTTTATGGTCAATTGTGGAGTCGTTGTGTAGGGCCAAGTAGCACGTACAGTCCTCCTGTCCTAGATTCTTAGCTCTCCAAACATCAACCAGGGAGAACTCCTCTATCTCTCTAAATGCATTTGTCATATAGCTCACATTTGTAGAGTGTGATTGGCCTGGGGTACGCAATTGATCTATTTCTGGGTTTTGTAACATTTTTGAACTCTCCCCCAATTATTACTGATTTAATTGAAGTGGAACTAGCTATTTCTAGGATATGTCTCAAGAATTCCGCCTGTTGTTCATTAGTTACATAGTTACATAGTAGATGACGTTGAAAAAAAGACATATACAGTACCTCCATCAAATTCAACCTATGCTAAATTTAGGCGACAAATACATATCCTATATTTGTACTTGCAGTATATTGATCTAAAGGAAGGCAAACAAAAAAAAACCAGTGACATATCATCCAATGATATCTAATAAGGTGGAAAAATTAATTCCTTCCTGAATCCAAATACAGTATTGGCAATCAGATTACTCTCTGGATCAACTTCCTTCCCATGTACACTTATTTGGTATATCGCTGTATATCTTTCCTTTCTAAAAATATGTCCAACCTTTTTTTTGAAGATATCTATTGTATCTGCCATCACAGTCTCCGTGGGTAATGAATTCCACACTGTAACTGCCCTTACTGTAAAGAACCCTTTCCTTTGTTGCTGGTGAAATCTCTGTTCCTCCAACCTTAAGGGATGACCATGCGTCGTTTGTACTGCCCTTGGGATGAAGAGTTCTTGTGAAAGCTCCGAATATATTTGTATATAGTTCTCATATCCCCTCTTAGACGCCTCTTTTCTAAAGTAAACAAATCTAATTTAGGAGCATATAAATTGAGCATGACTTCAACCCCTGAAATTAGACCGTGCACCATTATATATCTGCCGTGTCGATCACTCTTGAACCACTGCAATTGCAAAGGGACATCATGATAGATCAGTATCGCCACTCCCCTCTCTTTGCTACTGAAAGAACAGAAAAATGCTGTTGGATATTTTCTCCTGAAAGTGTTTGAGTCTCTTGTACATTTAAAATGGGTTTCTTGAAAGAAGATTATATCTCCTTGCATTCTTTTGATCTCTCTAAGGCTGCACTTATAGTACGGGCGACGGATGACGTCGCCGTCAGCAACAGTTGTAATTCGCTTTCCTTCGACGTCACGAGCGACCAGGTCTTTGATTGGTTCAGATGTTGTCAAATGTGGTGACAGCCTCTGAAAAATCAAATTTGACCGGCTTCAGAAATTTGCGTTGCGCTTACTATAAGCGCATGTGGCGGCGGCAATACATTTGTTTTTCCGCGACAATTGTCACGGCGACGTCGCTGGCACAATAAGCACAGCCTTTGGGACAGCCTGCTTTAAAAAAAAAAAATTCAAAGCCTGCTGCTGTAAAGAAAAAAGCTTCCTCCATATGTGGCCTGGGTTTCCTGTTTTAATGTTCCACAGAACAGCTAAGTAACAAGAGAGTTTGATATTTGATGGTGTTTTCCAGTTCCTAATCGCTATATAGGTATACCGGGGTCTTCATTCCATCAGCTGCAGTTATTATTCAATTACAGGGGCAAGCTGTGGTCACGTGATTTACCTAGGTTCACATAGCACAGAAGTTAGTGGCTTTAATTGGGGTTAAAATTGTCACCTTGGTTAAAGACCAACCATTAATCACCATCTCCAATATACTCATCTTAACATTTTTTTCAATACACTTTCAGTGTAGGTCTTCTGTTTAGGCTTTAAAAAAAAGTGTGTACCATTTATATCTATTAAGAACTACTAAACGTGATCAGTTGCACTTAATCAGTTCTACTCTCCTCCGGGACCAGACTACTAGAATAATTCAGCCAGCATTTCTGCTTTGTTACGTTAATATATTGAAACACTTTACCCAACCCTCTTTAGTTTATTTATTAGTTTATTTTAACAGTCGGAGTTGTTTTGAGGTTTTTTTGTTTTTTTTTGGTTCTGTTTATTCTGGGCCACATTCACGCACTTTAATTAGCCCATGTAAAACGAAGTAAACCTCAATTAACACATGTTGATGGTATTGGTATTCACTAAAGCAAATAACATGATGTTAGCCAGGCTTTACGCCTATAAATTTTTTTTTTAATGCCCGTTATTCCAAGTGACTTGTAAATGAGCTTATCACAGCCTTATTCATGTTCGGTTTACTACGGGACATTCAGGTTAACATCCGGAACTATCGCTCTGTTATTGAAGTCCTACCTAATCACAGCAGGAATGTGAAATGTGAGAGTATGTAAATATGCAAATAAAGTATATGCAAAAATTATTTAAAAGTTTGTGTTTGCATATTTTGCCAGGTATCATTCCAGGTAGCATTAGTCTTACAACGTGGGGCATTGGCTAATTTACCCATTTAAATCCATGCATGCACCAGGGGTATCGGGAAGGAATTGAGAGCGGCACAAAGAGACCAAGAAGAGGAGGCAAGAAGATTTTGGATGAACAAAGAATATATCATCTGTATTTTAATCACATTAATATTAATATTACACAGAAACTAGGCAGATTACAAATGAAGACATCATTTAATATTTCGTATTATCTGGGGCCTGCACACTGCAGATATAACCCTTTCATTGCTGAAAGGGCATGAAACGCAGTGCGGTCATTTGCTATATTGGAAGGGTTGTCAAATGAGCAGTGGAGATCTTGTAGGGCAAAACCTCAGATCATGTGAGAGTTGGTCACTTGCTCATGAACTATCATGAACTAACACACCATTTTTCTCACCCTCCCTGTGGATCGTTGCCAGCAGTCATATTAATATTGACCTATTTCATTTCAGGTGTTCATTATGAAACCACTACAGATAGTTTTCCCATCAAGAGAAGACCCAGATAGCCCAATAATTGATTTGGATCTTCACCTTCCTTTTCTCTGCTTTACCCCGAAGCAGGTGTTGCAGGTAACTATTGCCATGTGGTGGTTTCTATCTGAGTAAGATATATTGTATTATACATTCATTTGAAGAAGGAAAACCTGTTAAATGGTTTGTCATTGGAGAAGGAGGAATGTAAATGCAATGATTCAATGTAAACAATATTATGTTTACTTTCAACTGTCTGAAGCTTCTTCAATGAAGTGAGTACAGCTACCCCACCTGTCTCTCCAAATGGTAACACCGAAGCCCACCCATAATAGCCTCTGAATCAAATACTATTTGAGAATCCCCTACAGTGGGTATGGACTCTCCTGTTGAGTAATTTTGGTGCATGGGTGAGGCAAGCAGGACACATCATCCTCGATCATGGTTGTTTTCTGCACATGGAGAGATTATTTTGAGGGTTTTTTTTGGAAACCGAGATACTTGGTACATTAACGGTGTATATAATGTGTGTTCATTTGTGCAGAAGGAAAGGACTATAATGCGTTCTAACAGATGTTAAAACTTTTCATGAACAATCACTGCGTCCGCTGAAATGTTAGAACGGTTGTATCACCCAGTTAAAAGTTTTGAGTCTGTAGTTCTTTATAGCCATTATCAATGCATGCAACATCTGAATATGACTAATTATGTGCTGAATATGCCATGTTTTGTGTTGGAGGTTAATCTTTACAACCAATGAACTGTTTGTGTGTGTGTGTTAATAGTGTAGACCAGTGTTCCCCAACTCCAGTCCTCAGGGAACCCCAACAGGTCAGGTCTTAAGGATATCCCTGCTCCAGCACAGGGGGCTGTCAAAATGACTGAGCCGCTGATTGACCCACCTGTGCTGGAGCAGGGATATCCTTAAGACCTGTCCTGTTGGGGTTCCCTGAGGACTGGAGTTGGAAACACTGGCATAGACAGATTTTGTTAGAATCCTTTATATGTCAACACTTCTAACTTGCTTGCCACCATTACAAACATTGAGCGATCCATGTCAGGTTGTTGCCTTATAAAGAAACGATAATACATTTGACTGTTAATATTGTTAGATTTTTGTATTCGTTATTTCATTTCCTTCCGTATTTACACAAGATATGTTTTTGTCAGATTATGTCTTGTATTCTAACAGAGCAGAAAATTGTCTTCTTCTCATCTGACTGGGCCTTACTGACACTTATTGCCGAGTGCTTCATGATGTACCTTCACCCCATTCAGTGGCAGCACACGTTCGTGCCCATTTTGTCACGTCAAATGTTGGACTTCGTCATGGCTCCAACATCCTTCCTAATGGGATGCCACCTTGATCACTTTGAAGAAGTCAACAAGGTCCGTAAGTTGGTGATTTCTCATGGGAGCTATAGTTTCCTGAAACCCAGATCTGTAATATCTCCAGCGCAGGAATTGCTTTTCCCTTAATGTATAAAGTCAATGCTGTTATCTTCGTGTAACTGACTGTACGTTGCATTACTATGTAATGCCAGCGGTGTTGCATACATTAATAGAAACTGACTCGCGAGTAGCCCATTCTTTGCCACATCGTAGTATTTCAGCACCACCTGTTTTATCGTTAGTTGTCATTTGTTTCCCTCTTATCACCGGGGCGTTGGTGTGCTCTCCGGATATTATGGACCTTCTATAAAAATTTGAGATACAATTCAGAGGGATAGAAAAAAATATATATATATTTTGAACTTGAATATAGAAAAGTTGCAATTGAGCTGAAGTAAAACAAAAAACAAAAGAGTCCAAAAAAAAAGTACTGTATTAGATTTATTACCTGTTCCACTGCCAATGTAGTTTCCATGTGTGTGGTTGTAGGAATTAAAGTTTTTGCGTTCAAAACTGTTGAAACAAATGTTTGAGTGTCCGTTTTAGGGCTGTAACCTGGAAAACATGCATCATTTGGTGAATAACAATCGTGGCTTGCAGTTGGTACTGGTCACATGAATATTTGGCAATGTGACCATGCCAGTCATATTTATGTGAAAACGTTTTTTTCCTTCCAAACAGCTGTTCTGCATGTAATATGGATATTTTGTTTGTATTGAAGGAAGCTGAAGATTTAGTTTTAATTAGCATCGATAGTGGCAACATCTCCTACTCCAAGGCTGGTAAAGAAGAGCAAGAAGTTCCAGATATCCCTGTTGAAGCCGCTGAAACGTTTATATTCAGGTAAGCAGGCGAACAGAAAGGTGGGAGAAACACCCCTGTCAGCACCTCGTTATTGATAAATATCAGGCTTAGTTGTTGGAGAATAAGAAACGCAGTATTGAGAATTCCCTCTCCCAGTTGATTTGATTTAAAAAAATAAATATATATATATGTGTGTGTGTGTGATATATCTATATATATATAGATATAGATATATATCACACACACAATTATATATTTTTTTTTAAATCAAATCAACGGAGAGGGAATTCTTAATACTGCGTTTCTTATTCACACACACACACACACACACACACACACACACACACACACACACACACACACACACACACACACACACACACACACACACACACACACACACACACACACACACACACACTTTAAAACACTGTCTATCTCTTCTCCTTCATAGCGGTGGGCAAAGGCAATAGCTTGGTAGCCTGTCTGGCAATGAAGGAGCTGATAGCACATCTGTTTCTTCAGACCTTTACTTTACTAATCCTGGTTGGCCTAATGGATCCCCAAGGACGGCTCTGGGGACCCCAGCCAGGAGAGGAAAATATGATCGCAATGTTTTATAGTATGTAACCTATGGTTGAAAGGAGAGAATAAAGATATCACTTTTGAGCACATTCACATGTCTCCGACAGGTCTGCAGTCTTGCTTTTCTCCATTATCTCCTAGCATACAATGCTCCCAGTGCAGCCAGGGATTCTGGGAAATGACATGGAAATGAGAAAACCGTGTCTACTTTGGTGTCACCTTTTTGTTTATGTAGTTCAACGTTCTAGTAGCCGTGTTTTGTCTTGGAGCAGTCTAGATTGGTTGTTTGTCCCAATATTGGGGTTGTTCATGGACGAAACAAAATGTACAGAGTTTTCAAAACCTCATAGGTTTCTTCAAGTGTATACTAAATAAGATTTATGGGGAAGTTGTATCCTTAAATTTATCACAAGCTACAACTAATCTTAATTTTCTCCCTTCTCTAGTCTAACGCTGTGTCTTCCTCCTGGTGTTTAAGCCAAGAAGAGTTGTAGGAAATTACTCTATAGTTGGCGTTGCTCTTGTGCTTACAATCTCGTCTTGAGTTTTTTCTGTTGCATAAGAATATAATAAATTGTGACATATGCAACCAATATTTTGACTTGTTTGTTTTTTTTTTGTCTCAGAGTTGAGAGCCTTCAGTTGCACTATGACCTGGAGCTTTCCCACCTCCGCTCCGTCACAGACATGGCCGATGCAAGAATGCGCAGGAAGCTCTGGCAACAGAATCTGAACTGGGAAGTGCAGGAAATCGCATTGCAACTCATTGTTGACATATTCAGGTAAGAAAAATCTAGCCGACCTAGTCTTGGATAATCACATTAAAGCAGCATTGTGTTTAATTATTCTATATTCAGCGTGGGGGGAGGGAGGAAGTGGGAAATGCTTAACTATGTTCTATGTAACACTCCTGGAGCATGACCCCATAGTCTTATTTCAAGGGGAGAAGCACTTGAAATCCCTTGTAGCTGGCTTGATGGTACAGTAGGGTAAACTGGTAGCTAGAAATGGCAGTGGACGCTATTAAATGAGTGCTTACAAAATATTTACTGACTCTGAATGGTATCCTCTTTTAGTGGAATCTAGCTAAACATTCACATATATTCGTGCATGCGTAGAACACGTGACGTATGTATTGCAGACCTATGGAAACACTATTTTACCTGGTTCAAATCACAGAGTTTTTTCCAAGCTACTTTATACATTTTTGATGATGCAAAGAAGATTAAGGGGTATTGATGAGAATATAGATGTACGACTGTCGGTGCTAAAAACAATAAAATTATTGTTTTTGTACCTTTTTTTTTTTTTGGTTAAAAAAAAAAAAAAAAAGCTTAGATGAGGACTATTGATACCCCAATACAGCATTTAAATACTGTATGTGAAAGTTCTGTTACATCCCAGACGTTATATGAATATTGATATCAAAGCAAAAAAACGAGACCTACAAATAACATGTATAGGTCATTTTGTTTTCTGTTTTCGATATTTACGTGACCTATATAAATGTTATTTCGGTTGATGACTACTTAATTGCTCTTTATTTTCTAGGGATGTAAAAAGTCATCTTAACTATGAACACAGAGTATTCAACAGTGAAGAGTTTCTAAAAACAAGAGCTCCAGGAGACCAGCCATTTTATAAGATGGTAATTGATTTCTTGTCTTCCCCTCATAGACGCATATAAAGGAGATAAGACCGCTCATCCCATATGTACATTATATAGTGAAAATGAATTTAAACAGGTGCTCAGAGGGAGAAAGGAACTATATTAACAGTGTTGATCCCAGAAGGATCAAAAAGGTTCCCTCTATTAGTAGCACTCTATGTTGGAATTCAGTAGGCGGACTACAGTGGTCCAACAGATCATTTCTGTGATTAGGTCTATTGACCTATAGGGACCGGGAAGATCAGGAAAAAATAATAAAGTTTTATTCAAATATTGGTTAAAAAACACATATATAACATTCATACATTAAAATAACCCCGGTGGCAAAACATGCAGTCTATAAAGGTAAGTATTCTTTCCCATTCATAGGTTCAGACTGCTGTCTAAGCGTCTATTTTAAATTGATCCAAATTTCATACAGGTCAGCAGTATAGTTATAGCGTAATAAGGCTATATGCAGTGAAGATTTATCTCAGAATAGGACCGATCTAATCCATCAATACAGATTCCTTCATACAGTATGTCAACATTCATAGATACTGTCCTCCCTGTATCGCATGTATAAGCATACTGGTATGTAGCAGTAATCTCAGTATAGTACCACATATATGTACCAGATATGTGTACTAGATATCTAAATCCCCTCATAGAGTAAGATTTTACATAGTGTAAAATATCCAGAGAAAGTTTACATTTTTTCCCATCTATCTAATACATAGGTAATTTTCTCCATTGTAATTGCATGTATTTATTACATGACTATACTGCCCAACATGTAAAAACTCAAATGTTAGATATCCTGTGATTTGTAATGTCTCTTTGTGTTATTGATTGTGGGGCTATTTACAATTATATATGTGCAGTAGATAATATTACAAGGATGATATTTGAAGTAAAGAGATGTGGCTAACTCCTAAAGTTAGACTTGAGGGATAGATGATATGACAGACAGCTGTCTTGGGCTATCTGAGAAGGATTCAGTGTTAGACCAGTTTAATTTCCAATAAGTGACTTAGATTTACTACAAACCACTTTTAGTAAGAAATGATCTGTGATATTTGAGGACTTTGACGAAATGACTTCTTATAGTAATTTGTGCTCCATATTTGAAGACACTAGTCAAACATTGTCACATAGATCTAGAAAGACGTTATGCGTTATTCAGAGGGAACTTCTAATAAGAAACGCTGCATATGTGGTTTTACTCTGTATAAGAAGACTAGAATATCAGATCAGTCAGAAAGTATAAGACCAGGACACAGGAGGATTATACCTGGGGAAGAGTCGGACAGGACATTGCAAGCAGAGAAAAGAACAGATAACACGCAGCCTCTTTGAAAACCACATGGCACTTGTTACTGCATGTGAATTACCATATATCTGCTATAGGTAAGTAATAACTTCAGGCAATAATCGTCACTTGTGTGTGCAGAATTATTATATCTAGGTAAGATATAATGTATTGAAGATTCAACATCAAGTCAGGAATATGTGGGGGGTAATAAGAGGAAATGTCTTAAACTTCATCATGTGAGTGGGAGACTGGTCACAGGAGCTCGGACGAACAGAAATATTGGCTTTTATTCAGTCCAGAAAACAATGTGGCCCACAATATCAGAAACCAAATGGCTTCTTTCTGCAAAACAGTCCAAATCAAATACACGTGTACCTGAGGTGTTGGGCACAACCTGCCTATCTATGCCTTTAGCAGTCATATGTAAAGTCAGAGGCCTAGAGTAATCAAACAGAGTTAAAACTGAGTTAATATTTAATTCGGTCAACAACGGAAAAGGTGCTCTTACTGTAATTGTATGCCCAAAGTCATCAAGATTGTGATAATTTTACAGTGTGCGATATTTTATTACAATGGGGTAATTAACAGTATCGATAATAAGCAGTTGATTACTGCATTGTGATAAATTGGGGGAGAATGTCATATTGCTACCATAGGGTTATGCAGTATACATTATTACATAACCCTATTGTTGAAAATATATTAACCTCCTTGATGCCAGTGACTACCAAAGTATATCAGACACCGAAGGGGTTAATATTATAACAGAACTGCACTTCATACACCCTTTGCTACGTAAGCGGCTAGTCAAGCATTGCCATGCAATGCCTTGCTGATCTCCAAGGCAAACAAAGAGTTAACCCCTACTACCATATTTCTTTCTGTACCATGTGTTTCCCTATCCCTATATTAGTGATGACATCACAGATTTTGTCAACAAAGTTCCCCCTGGTTGGCAAAATCCATGATGTCATTGGTTGCTGTACCATGTGTCCCTGTGACATGTCTTCTGTAACGGACCTAGCCAATATAAAAGGCCAGGGCCTCGCAGAAGACCCCGCGAGTCAGTGAGGGGGCCACATTCGATGGCAGAAGATTAAAGAAAGGAGAATAGAGAAAAATACTCATCTGAAGAATCTTCAATAAACCGGGGATCTAGCAAGCGTAATGAGACCTGTAGGGGACTAGATAAAGGATACCAATCATTACTCCTCCCCGGAACTAGAAAATGATTTCTCACCAGGGACTTCCCTGAGAGAACTATTACACAAAAAATGGAGTGACATCCCAATAATCCAAAGAAACAACACTAATCAAGGTCACCATAATAACGTGAAAAACAGTCAGGAAAAAATTGAAACTATCCTACACAATCTCGAGATACATACCAATCCAGGACAACCCCAAATTCATACCAGGGAAAACTCAACCATCATTCCAAATATGGAAACAAAAAGGCATCACATGTTTAGAGCATATGAGCAACATAGGAAAACAGGAATACATGACATTCCAAGAGTTTGCACAAAAATGGGACATCCCCCAAAATCTAATGCACGCCTTTTCATACACATAACTAATCAGCTTTTGCAAAAAATTGGCAAATCATAAAATAACAGTGTTAAAAAAACAATAAAATAGACAAGTATTTTAATTTGAAAAAGCAAGAAAAAAAGCAAACTGTCAGAACTATACAATATCATAAAGGACCAAGATACGGGAAAAACACACGCTAACACACTTAGAGCATGGCAAAAGGATTTCCCAGAAATACAAAACATGGATCAACTAATAAAGGGCATCACAAGGGTACACAAGATTTTACCATCAGAGACATGGAGGGAAATGCAATACAAAATAACACATAGGGCCTACATAGCATTTGTTAGACAGATAAAAACAAAGACAGAAGACACTACGTTCTGCCCCAAATGCAAGACACCTAAAGCAGATCTTAAACCTTGCCTCTGGACATGTATACATATATCCAGATACTGGGACCAAGTGCTAGAATACATAAAAACAAAATTAAAGATTACATGGGTGAAAGATCCAATCCCTATGGTTTTTGCGAACATACAGAACTGGACAGAGGGCAGACAAATCAGCAGATCAGTGACTAGACCCACCGAAGTTATACTTCTAGCCGCAAGAAAGATCATTATGCTAAATTGGATACAGCCACACCAGCCATCATTGGAAAACATACACGACACACTATACAAACTAATGACGATAGACAGACTTGGAGACTCGCATAGACAGAAACAGAACACTGGGAGACTTTAATCAAAGATGGGGCTGGTGCCTTGAAGACAGAGATATGAGGACAAAGGACGGCACAGGATAAAAGACCTAGATAGGGGAAGGCGGGAGGATAAAGGAAAAAGAGGGGATATTCCAACACAACTACATGAGTTTGAGTTTAAAGTTAAAATAGATAAGGATATGAGTTGAAAAAAAAATTAAAAATTATATACTGACAGTCTTGTTTAGAACACAACAAGGACGATAATATAAGTACCAGAACCACACAAAGAGGAAAGCAAAAGAAAAAAGAATCGAGAAGCACTGGGAATGTGGAAGGGGGCGGACGCGATCCCGCTGAGACACAGAAAACGGCAAATAACAAAGGGGCTGGATCTCATACAGGAAAGGGGAGATACCACAGCAATACAAACACAAGCCAAACAGGATCCCATGGGGGATAAATGCTATAAACCAAACTGCCAAACAGGTGGGGAGGCGGGATAGCGTCGGCCCCAAGATATTACTGACCAAAAATAAGGACCAGGACCAACGCAAATCAAGAGGGAAAAGTATATGATATGTGGTCAAAACATGGGACACATTGTGATCATAAATGTCAAAAATGATTGTCTATATGTTGAAAGTGAATTTAATAAAAATAGATTTGTAAAAAAATAAATAAACCGTGGATTCGGGTCGTCAAGTTGAGGATCCCCAGTGGCAGGCACCTGAATGGGGTTGGATTACAAATAGGCCATCGGGTCTGGATTTATTTGATGGTTTTTTGAATTTCTAGGTTTTTGGTGGCCATCTGGCCTTGGCCTTATTTTTTATGGTTGGGCATCAACGTTTTTTGTTTTGTGCTTTTGGTTCTGGGGTGCTCCCACCCCTTACTGCGGAGAGCCTTCATCATGGGTGAGCCTAGGTAGCCACAGTGACAATCAATGGGTTAATGTTTGTTTTCTTCTGTTTATATAGAGTATTGTTAATATTAATGTAACTTGTGATTTTGTCATACTTATAATGGCCTAAAGACCTATTGGCCACATTTGGCTAATAGGACTATTGGTCATTACTCTACAGGAGGTGGGGGATTGATATTTCTTGGGAGTAGAGGGAGCGGGTGTAATTGTCCCGGGGAGAGTGGTTAGGATCACTGGGTGTGGTGGGTAGCGGTTAACCACCTGTTTGCCATAGCGGTTAGTAAGTCATTGCATGGCAATGCCTAACCAGCCACTTGGATACCTAGGGAGGGTAGGTTGTGTAGTTTTAGTTAAGTATTAACCCCTCCATACCCCTTAGTGATCAGCTAGTCATGGACATTCTATGTGGTCAGCTAGTCATTGGTTACGAAGGGTTTAAATGAATAATAGTTTGTTTAATCACCTATTCTATGGGGGTTTCGCTTATCTTGCCCAGGTCTACAATGACCTAGGCAAGATAAAGGTAATGTCAGCCTGGAGTAGGTGATAAAGGACAGTATTTTTTTGGTGTTATCATGGATCTGAGAAATATTGAATATTGATGATTGACATGAAAATGACTACTACATTTGCCCTATTTTGCCCATTTGGTGCCGGCCCCCGATATTTTTATCGAATGTGGTTAGAAATGCATTGTTGTGCTTTTCCTGTCCAATGTTGATGTCTTGCACCATGAAATTTTTTTGGGGGTGGGGGCTGTAATACTGTATTTTTTGGCTAAGAATTTCTCTCCCTACGAGAGAGTTGTCTGCCAGACTCTGCATTTTAAAGAACCCTCCCTCCCAGAAGTCTGTGTTAATCCCGTATATTGTTTGTGTATTGTCCCATGAACATGTTCTGCTCTTCATTTCAAATTGGTATCTTTAAATGATTTTCTTAATATCCAGCTTCTGACTGCTTTAGACTGCACTGGCTCTGAGCAGAGCTCCATTTTAAGCTTCCAGACACCTATTATTTAAAATGCGTATATCTCCTGAATTGAACATCAGATTTAAAAAAAAACAAAAAAAAAAAAACACGCACTTGGAAAGGACAAGAAGAGATCTCTTTAATTTAAAAAAAAAGCCAATCAGCGCCGACTGCTGCATTATCATATATATGAATTAATATTAACGTGTTCCTATAATCCCATTACTTGTCAAATGTATTATTTCCACTTGGAGATTTCCCTAATTGCTCTTAAAGGTTGTGATAAATGCCGGTTAGAAAAAATGATGAAGGGAACTTGGGAAGAACACACACTACAGAAGTGGAGATACACAATAAGCAAACCATAAACAACATTTTGGGGATTAATGGGATATAACAACAAAAGCCTAGGATTACCTAATCTACCACAAAATAGTATGTATAAAAAAATATATATATATTTGTTTAAACGTGTGTAAAAAGTGTGTCCTCCATTCTATGAATGTGTAATGTATATATGTGTATTTTTTTTGTAGGTATTGGAGGCGTACACCTTCCACTCATTCCTTAAAGCCCGCCTGAATAAAAGGATGGATGCCTTCGCTCGGATGGAGCTGAATTCTCAGTCTGAGACCGATGGGTAATTCAACGAGTTTCTGTAACGAGTTCAACTGAAGACTGTCACCCATATAATAATGACGACACCAACGGTTTAAATCTTTTAAAAAACATTTTTTACCTTGTTTTAGCGTTTGCAATGTTAAATTATTTTGCTTAAAGCGTAACAGCAAATCACACAATATACAGTGTACTGAGGTATGCAGCAGCACTACCAAAGCTGCAAGGATCAGGTTGGGAAACCTTTTACCCTATAGACGAATATTGTTTTGCCTCTCTAGAGAGGATATAATTGTGGTCACATACATGACTTGCTCACAACACGCAAGTTTAGCAGATGGACTAATCTGAGCCCCTGACTTATGTTTGTAGGAGCTTCTGTGAAACCCAATCATTGACTTATCTGGCCATATAGGCATGCACTTGCTTCTGTGTATTATACTGAACACTCTGTATGTTTTTCTTAGACGATTAAGTGCATTGTTCGACAGCCCAAGAAGAAGGCCCACAGAGAAAATGACTCGCTTTCGTCCGGAGCATATGTTTAGTAAAAAATTGGTGATAAGCTTGCCAAATCTGCAAGAGGTCAAGATGACCGAGGCGCCTGCAAGGCAGCTCTCGTTGAGAAGAGCTGACGAAGATAATGGTGAGCAGAAAATGAAGGGCGTCTATCTGAAACTCAATGAGCCAATTGATTTCTCTTTCTATTTGTACTAATTCTTTTTGAGGATTGTCATTGGTTCACGACTCCCCCTTTAGACCAAGGCTTCTAATCCTTGTCGCTCATACTTCTGCTTCCTCTCACTTTGTTCTGGGAAACCCAGGGGGAGGGGTGGGGAGAAGAAAGGTAACGCAGCACAGATCTGTTGGTCAGGAAGATCAGTAATGAGTCTCAATGCATTTCAGCCTCTGATAATCCTAGTGTTTTATTATTTATTTATTTATAAAATATTTTACCAGGAAGTAATACATTGAGAGTTACCTCTCGTTTTCAAGTATGTCCTGGGCACAGAGTAAAACAAAATAATACATGGTTACAAATACAGTTACATAAATGAACAAGGTATACATTATATACAAGACACTGCATGCACAGTTAAAGAAAATATAGACTATGAGCGTATGAAACAGTTACAGACCAGATTAAAGTGTGAGACAGCCTTAGATTTGAAAGAACTTAAGCTGGTGGTGGATATGAGAGTCTCTGGTAGGTTGTTCCAGTTTTGGGGTGCACGGAAGGAGAAGGAGGAACGTCCGGATACTTTGTTGAGTCTTGGGACCATGAATAGTCTCTTGGAGTCAGATCTCAGGTGATAGGTACTGCATGTGGTAGGGGTGAGGAGCTTGTTCAGGTAACTGGGTAGCTTGCCCAGAAAGTATTTGAGGTGTAATAAATGACATCACAGAAGATGGTCAAACATCTAAAGAACATGCTATATCTTTCCCGATATTCGAAGTGGATGTTAATTATGTAAGATTTCCTTGTTTGGTAACGTGAAGTATGGGGGAGGGGGCTTACTTCAGTGTACCCCGAAGTGACAGACCGCAGAACATCCGGTCTTCACTGAGCAGTAACTGAGGACTAATACTATAAATACAAAGTGGAGTAACTATGACCTGCAAGTCATACGATAGCGTTACCTGGTTTACAAAGTACATTTTATCTCCAAACTCACCAAATTTTTTTTTTAATGTTGGTCTGCTCATCCTTGCTTACTAAAATTATATTTGACCTTTTTCTCTTCCAGGATTAAAAATACCAATGAAATCTGTTTGCACAGTCAAGTTACCTGAAATTCACTTTCCTCTTGTGAGTCGTTGCGTGCAAACCTACTACACTGAACTAAATAACAATCTCAGCAAAGAAATTAATTGCCTTCCCCCCGAACACTCCGCACTTCTTGCCCGATATTTTTACCTCCGAGGCCTGGTTTATTTGATGCAGGGCAAACTGCTCAATGCCCTTTTGGACTTCCAGAACCTGTATAAAACCGACATAAGGATTTTCCCCATCGAACTGGTGAAGAAAGTGGTGCTGTCCCTGCCGCCTGCAGAGCGGGAGCAAGCCGATCGCAGGCCAGAACTTAAAAGGCTTATAAGCCAAGTCATGGAAAAGGAAAGGGAGGTGACCAGGGTGGACGACCACGTGAAGAATTTTGAATTGCCTAAAAAACACATGCAGCTGAACGATTTTGTAAAGCGGATTCAAGAATCTGGAATTGTCACAGATATCGATACAATACATAGGCTGTTTGATGCCTTAACAGTAGGTAAGAGAACAGCAAGGTGTTCTGGATTTTAAATGGCAAATGAGCAAAAACAGAAAGTTAATCCCTGCGCTTCTCCCCTTGGGATAGCAATAAATGGGGAAATAAATATACATAGTGAAAACTAAATCTATAAGACAAAGGAGACTTTTGGTTACATCCTTTGAGCAAATAATGCCAAGCCTGCTAACCAACGTCAAGGTTAGTCTCAATAGCAGGTCCCTATGCTAGATGCATAGAAATGTTCAAATATACCCTGAAGGGGTTAATAAGCTTATGCTTAGTATATGTAACTATGTGCCGTTTAAAACTGGTATATACCAGTGAAGATACTTACAGGTATGTTGGTAAAGTGAAAAGGGAATTTACAGGGACCTTACTGGGAGATGATATACCTTGAAAAAGGAGGGAATGGTCTCCCACAGGCTGCTCAATAAGCAGTTGCAGGTGGATTGGATAAATACATTATTCACACCCTAATAGTGGTGCCCACCAGAAAATGTAAAACAAATATATATTCACCGCGCTTCTCCATGTTTTCACTATGTAAATTTATTTCCCCATTTATTGCTATCCCAATGGGAGAAGCGCAGGGATTAACCTTCTGTTTTTGCACATTTGTCTGGCCAATCCTTTCACCAGCAGCATGCTCCCTACACGGAGAAGCGCTGTGAATATATATTTGTTTTAGATGGCAAATGAGTTCTAAAAAGAGCATTCCCTCCTAAGCTTTAAAGTGACGCCTATAAGTATATTTACTGTTAGACTTGGGAGGGGTTTGATTTCCTCTGGCTGCTCCCTACTGTATGTATTTGTATCTTTATTTATTTATATATATCGCCATTCATGTACATAGCGCTACACAGCAGTAGTACACGTGATAATCATATACATACTAAATAATACAAATAACACATAATGGGAAGAAGTGCTTTCAGACATAAAAATGACATTTAGAAAAAGAAGTCCCTATCCCGAAGAGCTTACAATCTATTTAGTAAGTAGAAGGAACGTACAAAGACAGTAGGAAGGTGTTCTGGTGAGTGCGTCTGCAAGGGGCCATGGTTTATGTAAGAGGTGTATAGTATCAGTCACAGAGCTACTCGTATGCTTAATTAAGGAAGTGGGTTTTGTGTGATCAGCAAATGATTGTACAGCCAGTGTGCCCTCTCCCCACCTCCCCTTATCTTTATTGGTTCTCTGATAAAGACGTTGTGTGGGATAAGGGGAAAGCGAACACGATTAGCAAATACTTCCACAGTCTGAGGCACCTACAGTAAGAAATTTAACTGGCCGGCCTTGTGGGATTGTACCTTTCAGAAGATAAGTGAGCTAATGACAGGGATATGTTTCATGGGCTTAAACTTTGTCAGACATGTACAGGTGCAGCCACGAGTATCCGAACACTTGACTTGGAAAATGTGGGGCAATCTCCCAGTAATGCTGCAACATTTCTGTGACATTTCTGCAGACAGACTAATGGCCCATCGGATTAACAGTGCGGGGGTCTCTGGCAGTCCCATTCAGTTTGAATCCGATGGGCCATTAGTCTTTATGCAGAAATTAGTCTGTCTGCATCTGTAAGTATTTGAAAATAATTTTTCAGGAATAAATCTATTCCTTTTAGTTACGGACACTGAACATGAACATAGAGCTGGCTGACCGGGTCATTGTCTTGTCCCACCCCAGTGATAGTTATCGGCTATCTGTGCCCACTATATGTGACGGGGCCTGTTTAGAATAGACATATTAAGGGGCAGTAATATCCACTCTAAGCTCCAGGTGGTAATATTTACTCTGTCAGTATAAACTTTATCATCTAATAATTACAACTACTATAATCTAATAATGTAAAGATACTGTAAGATTCCGTTGGTTTTATTCCATAACCCGGTATTGCTGTTTGCTCAGTTTGGTTCTGTGCGAGTAGAGACGTGCGACCGTCTTTCAGTTCACTTTACGAACATTTTTTTTCGAGACTCATTACATTTGCATATTCGCAAAAGGTGTTTGCTAACATTTACCATGTTCCTGCAAAAGTCCAGTATTTAATACATGCACTTGAATACGGGAATATGTAAGTGCTGCTAATGCAAATTTAGCATCCGTTACCGTTTGCAATGCTGCTAGCGTCAGCTGGTTCTCACAAGCACTTCTGGTGTTGCTAATACCTGCCACCCATAGTATTCTTGCACACATACAGGCTGAGGGCATGTTGTACAGGATCTAATTGTGAACTGGGTAGAAGTTACTGCAGTTGCAATCCCACAAAGATGGCCAGTTGAATGTATTGGGGGTCTCTAAATCAGGAAGTGTCTGTCAATCGTGTTCTCTTTCCCCGTATCCCACACCATGTCTTTATCAGAGAACCCATAAAGATGAGGGGAGGTGGGGAGAGGGGGCTCTGGCTGTACAAGCACTTACTGATCACACATAAGGCCGCGATTATAGTGGGAGTGAAGACGCGCACAAGAGACCTCTCTCTTCTCTGAGGCCGGCCATAGAGCGCGCAACTGCGCAAGCGATTCTCGAGAAGACAAACAATTTTGTGTGTCGCACGACGGCCGGGTCACGTGTGCGGTCCAGCAAATGAGAGCGAACCGCTCACGTGATGTCATGGCCACGCCTCCCCGTCGCTGTAGATCACAGATCGCTTGGCTGACAGGCGCGCGACGCCATGCGTCTGTCGCGCCCACTATAATTGCGGCCTAAGGGAGCATCCAGAGGAAATCAACACCCTACCATTTCTAACTGTAAAACATCAATTATAGTTATGTACTGTATGTAAAAAAGGCTATCTATTAACCATATGAGACCCCCTAAACATGTCACTGAAATGAGTTCACTTTGGTTGTAAGAGGGCATACCCCTTTATGGTCTGGCTTAGGACAGGTGCCCTTGCTGGCTGAGGCCTGTTGTTAATCAGATCCCTACAGAATCACTGTGTAAAGTCAGTCAGTAATCATGATCTGCAGCCCCATGCTGATTGCTGTGGATGGATCGCTATTGTTTTCTCATCACTCAACCATTCCTTTACCTTGATGTTATATGATTAGATGGTCACACTGGGGTTAGTTGTTGTGTGGCGATTTACAAGCACTAGCTGTCTGCAAACAGTTCGACATTGCAGCCCAGTAGACTCTAAATTCCTATCCATAGATACCACATCGGTGTCACTCACTACCAACTCCAATACATACAGTAGTTACATAGTTACATAGTAGATGAGGTTGAAAAAAGACGTACGTCCAAGTTCAATCTATGCTAAATTAGACAACAGATACTTTATCATATATCTATACTTACTTGTTGATTCAGAGGAAGGCAAACAAAAAAACCCAGAACTCGTATCATCCAATGATATCTCATAAGTGGAAAAATACATTCCTTCCTGACTCCAAGAATTGGCAATCGGATTAATCCCTGGATCATCATCCTTCCCATGTATACTTATTTGGTATATCCCTGTATACTTTTCCCATCTAAAAAGATGTCTAACCTTTTTTTGAACAAATCTATTGTATCTGCCATCACAGTCTCCATGGGTAATGAATTCCACATTTTAACTGCCCTTACTGTAAAGAACCCTTTCCTTTGTTGCTGGTGAAATCTCCTTTCCTCCAACCTTAAGGGATGCCCTCGAGTCCTTTGTTCTGCCCTTGGGATGAATAGTTCTTTTGAAAGCTCCTTGTATTGTCCCGACTATATTTGTATATAGTTATCATATCCCCTCTTAGACGCCTCTTTTCTAATGTAAATAAATCTAATTTAGCTAGCCTCTCCTCATAAGTTAGATTGTCCATCCCCTTTATTAATTTGGTGGCTCTTCTCTGCACTCTCCCTAGTTCCATAATGTCTTTTCTTAGGATTGGTGCCCAAAATTGTACTCCATATTCAAGGTGTGGTCTTACAAATGCTTTGTAAAAGGGCATAATTATGTTTATAACTCCAATGTTAATATCCTAATGGTGTATTTCTGTTGTCTGTGCCCTATTTATGAAATTGCAGTGAATGTGTAGCAAATTTGCGGAAGAAGACACCTTGCTCACCAGAATTTGCAGCGCATTATTAGTTGCTAAAGCTTGGTACATATTTGCGACGACTGCAACATTTCCAAGAGGAACGAAAATCCGACATTTTTCCATTTTTGCAAACTTGTGGGATTGTACCTTTTAGGTGAAAGCACGGAGGGACCTCTGATAAATTCATAGCGTGCATTTTCTGTGGCTAGTTGTAAAGTTAGCTGCCTCTGTTATTTCTTATGCATTTCTGTGTAAGTTTAGGCTACACTTATAGTGACGGTGATGGCAGGCTGCGGTCGCTGGAAAAATCAAATTGAAATGACTTTCAGCGATCACGACCAAGCTGTCGCTCCGCGCTTACTATAAGCGCACGCGACAGCGGCAATGCATGTGTTTTGAAGCGACGTCGCGTCGCTGGCACTATAAGCACAGCCTAACTCGGTTTAAATAAATGCACCTATATCTGTATAGTGATGCTGTGACTGCTGGAGGACATTAACGCACCTTAACCCTTTGGGTGCACCGAGACGTCGCCGCTATTTCATGGGGTCTGGCACTCTAGGGCCCGTGACATTGTGGTTACGTCATGCCCTTAGCGTACGCATTTTCCAGGGCGATCGGATCCTGCGCTCCAACGCGATTCCATGCAGGGAAGTGAGGGCTCCTCATCCGTTTCCAGGCTAAGGGCCGCCACAATCACGTGACTGCTCTGCGGGGCGGGCAAGTGATTACCGTTTGCTGGCAGGGCTGTGGCACTGTGGAGCTGCGGCACAGCCGGTGCTCAAGGGCTTAATATAAGACATGGACTTGGATGTCATTTGGAAGTAAATGGTGTGCATCAGAGACGTTTATATTGAGTAAATCTTAATCATGCATAAGGAGAGCAGGAGCGATATACAGGTCTACAGAGTTACTCCAATTGCCTATACATTTCTTGATCAGAGAAGATGGATAAGATATACGATACCGTTTCTGAGACGAAATCAAAAGGCAGCACTCAGGTAAGTAGGCAAATAATTGATTGTATTGGAAAATGACACAAAAACCGAAGTTTCGGTCCCCCAACGGGACCTTTCTCAAGGTGGTGTTAAAGGTCCCGTTCGGGTACCGAAACGTCGTTTTTTGTGTCATTTTCCAATACAATCAATTATTTGCCTACTTACCTGAGTGCTGCCCTTTGATTTCGTCTGAGAAACGGTATCGTTTATCTTATCGTTACTTTATGGGATAAGCACCTAAATTGATAGATGTAACAGTGGAGTGCCTACTGTTTCTTGTGGTATGTATGTATATATGTACAGTATGTATGTATGTATGTTAGATGGTTGGTTCAGCAACCGTAAAGATGGAGGCACACATGTACAGTTGCCCGTAACACGGGCAGCATTGTCTGAGGAAGGGGCTGTGTCCCCGAAACACATCTTTGTCTGCTTAAGCATGAAGTTAACGTCAGCAAATTTATGCAACCTAACCGTTGTGCCTCCATCTTTTTTGTTGCTGCATAAGGAGAGAAGTGAGTAGGAGTAGCTGTGTGAGAGCAACATCTGTAGATGCATCAGATAGAACTGAGATGGGTATAGACACGTGATATGGGTACTTGAGTGAGTAACATTTTGCAGACCTCCAGGCAAAGTATTCTCATTCCAATATAATTTATATATGGCTCTTTTATAAAGTATTATATTTGTATGCAACATTATGAGACTTGTTGGTCTTAATGTGGTGTAGAGTTTAAGAAGGCATTATGACATGGGGGACATGTATGCATACAATGTATACTGTGTCCGTTTCTGATATTCTGCCAAACTCGAGTGGCATATAATATTGTATAGATGCTATTTTTCTATGACTGCATAATTATGTACTCTCTGGGTTATAAACCTAAACAACACTTTGTATCCTTCGCTTAAGGTCACCAGAAACAAGTGGACCCCGATACGTTCAGGGATTTCTACAATTACTGGAAGGAAACGGAAGCGGAAGCAGAAGAAGTGAATCTACCTTCTATAGTAACTGAGCGTCTGGATACAAATGAATTTGTTTACAAGCTGTCCAGCTCGGTCAAGACAAACTACGGCGTGGGGAAAATCGCCATGACACAGAAGCGCTTGTTTCTCTTGACTGAAGGAAGATTTGGTTATGTGGAAATTGCAACGTTTAGAAATATAGAGGTAATTGAGGTGTTGTCTAAGGCTTTGCTTATAGTGACAGCGACGTCGCATCGAAACCGCCGCGTGCGCTTGTTGTAAGCGCGACGCGACGGATTGGTTGCGATCGCTGGAAGTCATCTCAATTTGATTTTTCCAGCAACCGCAGCCTGACGTCGTGTCGCCGGCACTATAAGCGTAGCCTAAAATGTCATGAAGAAGCTGCATGCATAGCTATAAATACACTGCCTCCAGGATTGTGATCACTTCACCCCGATCAAAGAAGATCCAATTTATTTGAATGGGGCTGAAATGTTGCTGAGCGAGGAGTGGACAGCCTCGCAGCATATGGAGCAGGGGTCTATAAGTCTTTACTTGCTGAACTGCCAAACCATGTATAGTGACGCAGATCCCTCCAGTCTGTTTTAGTAAATAACCAATAAATATAAGGATCCAGCGCTCCACGGATTTTAAAGGTTCAATTTTATTGCGCCATACACCACGGCCGTTTCCACCTTAGTAGGTCTTTCTCAAGGGAAAAAGGCACTTTTTCACTTGAGAAAGACCTACTAAGGTGGAAACGGTCGTTGTGTATGGCGCAATAAAATTGAACTTTTAAAATCCGTGGAGCGCTGGATCCTTCCATTTATTCAGGACTGTACGATTGTTACAGGTATCCCTTGAACCAGCAGCACCGGTAATACTGTTATGTATATGACTTATGGTATGCCGCATATACTTGTTTTTTGTACTTTAGTAAATAACCACACACCTGATACAAAAACACCATGTAGAAGTATCCAAATACTATACTGGCTTAAAATCAGTACTTCAGTAATGGGATGTTATTATTATTTACCCCGACAGATAAAAACCCCTTGGTCCACCTATTCTGCCCATTATCCTGTCCTTTAAGTACTTCCTCACGTTGCCTGAGGCTGCACCCATCAGCTTCAGAGCACGACTTCTTGTACTAGAACAGGGGTGGCCAACTCCAGTGCTCAAGGGCCACCAACAGGTCAGGTTTTCAGGATATCCCTGCTTCAGCTCAGGTAGCTCCATCAGTGGCTCAGTCGAAGTCTTTGATTGCGCCACCTGTGCTGAAGCAGGGATATCCTGAAAACCTGACCTGTTGGTGGCCCTTGAAGATTGCAGTTGGCCGCCCCTGTCCTAACATATCCCTTTCTCTGAAACACGCGTCCCCCTTGTACTTTGTTGAACCCTTTACATATGTGAAAGTTTCTACCCTTTTCTCCCCCCACTCCCACCCCTGGTCCCCCAAGCATGCACCATTTGGTGGGCCTGTACTAAAAGTGAAAATGTACCACATGTGCCATTCTGCTTCTTTTTCGTTAACAGGACGTTAAAAACACCACCGTTGCCTTCCTCGTTTTAAGGATCCCAACTCTTCGCATTAAAACTGCAACACGAAAGGAGGTCTTCGAAGCGAACCTGAAGTCTGAATGTGACCTGTGGCACTTGATGATCAAGGAGATGTGGGCCGGTAGGAAAATGGCCGACAATCACAAGGTCTGTCCTTTCATAATAATAATATTAATAATAAGGAAACGGAAATCCATAACCATTATAAAATAGTCTGCATGCGTGAGAAACGACCAGCGATTTCTACAGATACAAAAAAAAGGAAGCAGATAATTGGTTTTGCTTTACTAAATTACAGGCTTGTTACTAGAAGATTGCACTTGTCAATCAGCTTCTGTGGGGGATTGATGGAAATTGTGCTCTTAAAAGATGTGGATTTGTTTTAGTTTTCTGCGTTTATGGAGATACCGTCTGTTAGCTCCTATGGAGGTGCGCGGTTGTCTCTTAATATATATTTTTTCTTATACAACATCGGCAGTGTACACTGCTGTACGTTGTATTTTGCGGCAGTGTACACTGCTGTACGTTGTATTTTGCGGTTGCAGCGAGTACCTGAACCGAACAATTTTGGTGCCTGTGGCACAGAGAGAAAGGGACCGATGTCACAAGGAAGAGCAGAGCGGAGATGGAGCGGGGGTTATCCACTGTGAAATGCAGTAACTTCCCCACTGACCTACTCCTTCAGCCTCTTGTAAATAATGTATGCGTTAAGAGAATTAGTTTTCATAACATACATTTCACAAACCAAATTAACAGATGTTATTCATATGTATTATTTACTGCATTTTAGTCCGAGTACTATATTTAAAAACGCATTTATTCTTTGTGGGGGTAAAGTATCCATAATCTTGAAAAGTAACATACTGCCTAATGTATAGACTCCAGTCCTCAAGCCGGACCTGTTGCTGACCCTTGAAGACGAGCCACCGCTGATATAGATAATGAGCATCTCTACACACAGTCAGCCCACAAAAGTAGTGTTTTCGTACAGAAAATCTAACTTGATGCAGAACTAAATATAACCCTCCTTACCCGGATCTAAAAGAGTTTACATTGAGCATTGCCATGTATATAGTTCAACTCTTATCTCTCATACCTGTTCAGGGTTCTGGGTCAGTGCAAAACAAAAAGAAACCGGGCGCTTACCTTAAATAAATGGGTCAGGATTAAAGATAAGTTTAAAACACTAATTCAAACCAACAGTTGAGGTCTCTCAAAATGATGGGAGATAGCACTAAGAGTCCCCTCTGCTGCAACCCCAGAAGGGAAAATCCAAGGCCCTTAACAGAACGTGAAACAGAAGAAACAGGGGGAGCAAGGGGTTAAAACACATACACAGTTGACAATAGTGTAGAATTTGCAAGGGGCCAAAAAGGCCTCTGAGGGGAACGGGGAACAAGATAATAATAAAATACTCACACGGCCCTGTGTGAGTAAAAATATATATTGGTAACCTTACAAGATACCAATATATATTTTTACTCACAAAGGGCCGTGTGAGTATTTTATTATTATCTTGTCCCCCGTTCCCCTCGGAGGCCTTTCTGGGTCAGTGCAGGCTGGGCGTGGATATTCAGATAGAAGAAGGATGGGCGCTAGGAATTTTTATCGTACAAAAAAAACTTTATTAACATCTGTTTAAGGCTAGCCATACAAGGACATACACTAATGTGAAGTAACTTTATGATTTGCCACCAGTTAATGTCTGTGCTTCTTCCCATGGTAGCCCTCACTCCTATCCTGGGGAGGTACTTGTTCTTGTTTGGAAATCTAACCAATACAAAAGGAATCTCATGCATAGTCTCGATAGTGCCCAGCTCAAGTGGACCCGTGTTGGGAATACACCCTGCTTCCTTGGATCAGTATCCCATTACAATGTGCATATTGGATCAGGAGTTTACTAATTAGTTTCCGGTGGGACTGATCCGATTAGGCTCCAGAGCTACTACTCTGAACTCCTGCTAAGTACATGCTTACTGCTCTTGCCGCTTGAGAACAATCTTGGGCCATTATTATAGGCGCTAACTATATAGGGCATGTTACATAACTGACAACAATAAACAGGGACAGGACATTCTTAATACACATCTACATATTTACAGGACTCCTAGTGAGGCCCTCTGCCAGAACTCAGGGGAACCTGCTTCTAGAACATTGGGTGGAGCTATATATACACCATATCTTCCTACGGGGACATCACGGGTCACAAGACCTGCAAGGGAGTGGCAATCCCTATCTGCACTGTCATGCTACAACACATGATGGGGGCGGGGCAATACCAGAGTTATCCCACACCAGGGGTCTTTAACCCCCCAGAGGAGGGCTACACGCACAATACTTTGCAATATTTACAATGTTCATTATGTTTTGTTTTGCTTTTTGATGTATTTATTTTGACATTAGAACATGAACATCATTTGAGACACCGATTTCAGATGAAGAAAATACCAAGCTTATTATTTTCATTTACTGTATATTTTGCAGGATCCTCAGTACATCCAAGAAGCTCTTACAAATGTCCTTCTGATGGATGCCGTGGTTGGCTCTCTGCAAACCTCAAAAGCCATTTATGCTGCTTCCAAACTATCTCACTTTGACAAGATGAAGAATGAAGGTGCTTTCACTTAGGACCTCATTCCTCTCTCTTCCTTTCAAGATTGTGACATTTCTCATAGCTAGTGGCAATGGTTGTATCTGCAATACATCATTTTTTACATTTGAGAACTGTAAAGAACTTCTTTATCATGGAATAGGAGGTCATAAGGACCATGTACAAGCCGGCTCATCCTGATATGTGATGCATTAGTTGGGGTATTCGCTTGTTTGATTATCTTTTGAAATTGAATGTTTTTGGAAAGTGGCTCAAAATTATAATTCACTTCTGCTTTTTAGTGTTTTATGAGATTTCTTTTTTCTCTCCAGTACAATTTTTCGATTTGATCCTTCTGCCTTGTGCAGTTTTATTTTACCCCACCTTATAATAGTCAATTTAACCACTTCTATGTCTGAGGAACCTGGTGTGCATTATATAGTAAAAAGGAGTGAAACAGACGTGTCACACAAACATGCCGTGTGCCATTTAGAATGACCATTCTATGCATGGCATAGGGAGTATGCAAAACTTTTTTTTATCTTAGCAGACCTATAACATAGACGTTGCATGTTGAGCGGGTGGCTGTAACATGGACGTTGCATGTTGAGCGGGTGGCTGTAACATGGACGTTGCATATTGAGCGGGTGGCTGTAACATAGACGTTGCATGTTGAGCGGGTGGCTGTTACATGGACGTTGCATGTTGAGCGGGTGGCTGTAATATAGACGTTGCATGTTGAGCGGGTGGCTGTAATATAGACGTTGCATGTTGAGCGGGTGGATGTAACATGGATGTTGCATGTGGTGGTAATGTCACAAGATAGGCGTCCAGTGCCGTAGTTTGATTTATATTTTGTTTTAGTGCCCATGATGGTCCCAAAAACAACTTCCGAAACTTTGAAGCACAGGATTAACCCTTCCGCGGGTGAGACCATTTCACAGTCTGTTGATGTGTTGCTGTACACACCAGGTAATAAACCTTTTATGTCTCATCTGTATTGTGCTATGCAACTTTTTGTGGGTACTAGATGCATACTGGGTTTATTAAACCGTTTCGATCTCGCCAGTCCTCTTGCTGTTTTACTTTGCAGCTACAATTTGCACACAGTATGTGCCCTTGTGCTGCACACTGATTTATCTCAAGGTTTAACTCTCTTGGGTCACGTGTCCTAACTTCCTTCTTGGCTAGCCGTTCAGATTACGTCAGTTTTTGAGTTTAATTTCTCTTAACCAGTCACTTAACCATGTGGCATTCATACCTGTATTCCTTTCCAGGTAACCCTGCATGACAATCGGCTTACATCTCTTCTGTCCCTTTTTATATAATTTCTGCTGTTGCTTGCACACTACTCTGTAGTGTTCAGCTGCTTTAAGATCATTGTATTTTCTACTCTAACATTCTCAGAACTTTACACCAGCCCCACTGCTTCCCAAATTTCCATCACACCCTCTTCTTGTCAGTCTTCTCTGAAGACTAATCTCGCTGTTCTGCGACCCCTCATGGCCAATTAACTAAGACAGAACATAGGGTGCCTTGGAGTTCTTTAAAGTGTTTTAGGACTTGGCAGTGCTTGGTAAATACTGTAGGTCCCCAAAATGTTGCATTACAAATGTACATAATCCTGGTTGTCACCTGTCCTCTTCTGTACTATGTTTTCCAAAATCTTAATTTATGGAGCTACTGTATACCCCTTATTTATCACTATGCACATAATAATAATAATAATTTACTATTGCACATAAAAAAAACCCACTGTTCACTGCATTATACTCTCCAACTGTACATATTTAGCACTGCACGTTTTGTAAGACCATCTGTTCTTATTAAAGTGTGTGTGTGTGTGTGTGTGTGTGTGTGTGTGTGTGTGTGTGTGTGTGTGTGTGTGTGTGTGTGTGTGTGTGTGTGTGTGTGTGTGTGTGTGTGTGTGTGTGTGTTATACTATGTAGGTTGTAATTGCTTGGAAGTGTCTCCAGCCAACATGAGTGGTACCTATTTTCATGTGCAAAATGTTTGAGTGGCTGCTGCTGCACTTGTTGAAATAATACTGTCACGGTGAAACACAACCATGACGAGTTTGTGATTTATTTCATGTGTGAGCTGCATGGATAAAAGTTTTTGGGAGGTTCCACACAGCTGGTTCCAGGACCCAACACGAGTCATATTAACTAAGTAGTGCTAAACTATAAGGTACCTTATGTCCTATTTAGATGAATAAGTTGTGAGGTGCATTAAGGTTTAGCACCGCATAATATATATGACCAGATGTGTTTCACTTCAGCCCAGTTTGTGTGTAATTATGTTGCTAAAAAGAGAAACACAGAAATAATTGGTATGTATGGATCGCTTGGCCAACCTCCATCTGCCTCTTATTTTAAACAGCTGTGAAGGGAGAAGGACACTAACTCTGAACAATGACACTGCGTTTGAATCAGGGGAACCTGGTTCAATTCCTGGTGCGAGCTCCTTTTGGCCTTGGGCAAGTCACGTTAAAAATCATAGATTGTAAGCTCATCTGGGCAGGGATTGTCTGGCAAAAATTCCTATGTGCTGCGTACCGCGCTCTATACTGTAATTGTGATGCGGTTGGAGTCCCATTGGGAGAAAAGCGCTATGTGAACTAGTTAAGTCTATGTTGGACTCCATTTGATTTCTGGTATTTTTAGATACTTGGGATACTCCAAACATTTCTAATTCTACGATGTGAAATGGCACACCCTAGATTCCTGCTGGCCCCTCCTAAACTTCTAAATTAAACACCGTATAAACCCCCTGCTGCCTGGGATTGAAAGTCATAGGAGATATAACCTTTATGCTGCCATATAGATGTACCCCCTATGTCATCGTCTCTGGTGCCCGGGCCCTTTTGAAGTACCAGTACGTTGTCAGATTTATTTCTAAAATGTTTTACCCGGAAGTAATACATTGAGCTTTAACTCTCGTTTTCAATTATGTCCTGGGCATAGAGGTAAGATGACAAATAATACATGGTTACATAAGTGAACAGGGTATACATTATATACAAGACATAGCATGCAGAGTTAGAGATTATATATATTATAGACGTATATAACAGTTACAGACCAGATTAAAATGTGAGACAGCTTTAGTTTTGAAAGAATTTAGACTGGTGGTGGCTGTGAGTGTCCGGTAGATTGTTCCAGTTTTGGGGTGCACGGTAAGAGGAGGAGCAGCCGGATACTTTACTGAACCTTGGGACCATGAACAGTCTTTTGGAGTCAGATCTCAGCTAAGTGCTGCATGTGGTAGGGGTGAGGAGCTTGTTCAGATAGACGGGTAGCTTGCCCAGAAAGTATTTGAAGGCAAGACAGGAAAGGTGAACTTTGCACCTAGACTCAAGTAATGACCAATCTAGTTCTTTGAGCATTTCGCAGTGATGTGTTGTAGTTGCATTGGAGAACAAAATGACAAATTGAATTGTCAAGTTTGCTAAGGTGGGTTTGGGGTGCCGAGCCGTATAATATTTCCCCATAGTCGATTATTGGCATTAGCATCTGCTGTGCGATACGCTTTCTGACCAGCAGACTTAGGCCGCGCTTATAGTGCTGGCAACGGTGACGCGACCGATGCCGTCGCCACTAGCGAAAGTTATAATTTGATTTTAAGCGACGTCGCTGGCGACAAGGCCTGTGACGTCACGAAAGGGGGCGGGCCGCGGTCTCTGATTGGTTTAGAGACAGTCACATGTGGCGACTGTCTCTTAAAAAATCAAATAGACCCAGCTTCAAAATTTTGGGTCGCCATCGCGCTTACTATAAGCGCTTGCGACGGAGTCAATGTATTTGTTTTGGAGTGATGTCGCATCGCCAGTCACTATAAGCGCAGCCTTAAGGAGGATTTGTTCCTTTAAAGTACACCTACAGACGAGCCAACTAGTATTCTAAAACTTGCCTTAAATTAGCCAGGTACATGCTGGGTACATTTCAGTGACATTTCTGCAGAGGCTAATGGCCCATCGGATTAACACAGCAGGGGTCCCTGGCAGTCCCATTCAGTTTGAATGGGACTGCCAGGGACCCCAGCTGTTAATCCGATGGGCCATTAGTCTGTCTGCAGAAATGTGTGAAATGTTGCAGCATATACCCAGCATGTACCCGGGTCTTTTTGGAGATTGCCCCAGGTTTGTTTTAGAATAATCGTCATCACTACAGTAGTTTGGCATAGGTTTTGGATGTCAGGGTATCAATGTGCATCCCGAATGTTAAGTGGGAGTCAAACCATATGCCCAGGTATTTAAAACTAGTAACAGTAGTTAGGGTGGTGTTAGTGTTGGTTCTGAGCTGGAGGTCTGTCATTGGAAGCTTGAAAAAATGTAGCCTTGGTTCCAAATACAATTGTTAGTCTTGTCAGTGTTTAAAAACAGTTTGTTTTGGGAAATCCAATTTTCAAGTCTCAAAACGTCAGACTGAAGTATGTGTTCAAGCTCGGAGAGGCTATGGCTGTGTGTATATAAGATTGTGTTATCTGCATACATGTGTATTGAAGCTCCCTTACAAACTGTAGGAAGATCATTAATGAACACTGAGAAGAGTAGGGGCCCCAGAACAGAGCCTTGTGGGACACCACAGGTGATATCCAGGGGGTTGGAGTTAGAGCCTGAGATGGACACATATTGGGATCTACCTGATAGGTAGGAATGAAACCAGTTTAAAGCATGCTTCCCTATTCCTGAGCTCTGGAGTTTGTTAAACAAGATAACATGATCAACAGTATCAAAAGCCTCTGCAAAATCTAGGAATACTGCACCAGTGAGTTGTCCCTGTTCCATTCCACACTGGATTTCATTGCATACTTTTAGCAGGGTAGTTACGGTGGAGTGTTTGGGGCAAAAGCCAGGTTGGAATTGGCTAGGGAAATTTGTCTTGGTATAGTAATCGCTTAATTGGGAGTGAACACATTTTTCCATGACTTGGGATAGTATTGGGAGAAGAGAGATTGGCCTTTAGTTTGAGACAGTGTTTTTGTCCCCACTTTTGAAGATTGGGACGACTCTGGCAGTTTTCCAGGTCTTAGGGATATGGCCTGCAGACAGAATAGAGTTGTCTATGAAAGCAATTGGTTTGGCAATGGCTGGGGCACCAAGTCTTAGGAACTTAAATTTCAGTAAATCAGGTCCACATTTGCTGCTTAGTTTTAATTTGAGGAGCCCTTGTGTAATCTCCTCTTCGGATACTGGGACAAATTTAAAATTGTGAGCAGTGTTGGGAGAGGGTGGGGCTATAGGGGTACTCACAGAATGAGATTCATATTTGTGGTTTAGGATGCGTTTCGCTAATAAGTTAGTAGCACACCCCACAAAGTAATCATTGAATACATTTGCAATGTCAGTAGGGTTTCCAGTCTAGCAAGGAATGTTTGTGAGATTTCAGGTTCGTCCGTGTGGTTTGGGAAATGAGTTGCGTTAGGTTAAGTGACTTGAGTTATATCTGGATTTTGTGGTTTTTAGGGTCGTTGAAGTTGAAATCCCCAAGAATTAGCAGCTCACTCTTCTCATTCAGAGAGGAAATGGAGTCAAGAAACTGGGTGATATTAGTCATGGACTGTTGATGGGCTTTAGGGGGGTGGTAGATGCCAGCAACCAAGATTGGCTTAGAAAAGGGGAGGCAGATTTTGCCAACTAGGATTTCAAAAGAGGGTGAGCTTGGGAGGCCATTTAACAGTGTAACTTGTAAGGTGTCTGCAATATTAAATAACATCCTTCCTCCTCTCTTTGACCTATCTTTCCAAGAAATTGAGTATCCCTGAAGGGCGATATTTGTATCAGGGGTTTTAGGGGTTAGCCATGTTTCTGCGAGAACGATGGCTTTAGGTTTATGCATAAGGCACCATGCCCTTAGTTCGTCCAGTTTTTGGGCAGCAGGCTCCGGATATTTATATGGGCGACAGATTGACCTTTTTGGAATTTGAAGGGGGTATTCTCAGGGGTATGGGACAGAGTTGAAAAGGGAGGGCCTGGGTTAGGTTCAATATCACCTGCTAAAGCGAGTAATAGTATGAGTAGAAATTTGAGTAGTTGTTTGCAAGTTGTAAATTTGTGATGTTTGCCATTAGTGGTTGGTGTGCTGGTTTTCAGTGTTCTCCACCAACATTCAGTAGATAGTGCAAGGCTTTTGAGTAATCCAGGGTGTATGGTGATGTTGGTTGTGGTCCAGGAGGTAGGAGTTTTCAGTGGATAGAGAGACTAACATTTCCATGAGGCCACGAGAGAGAACAAAGTTGAAGTACATACCAGGTTCATTATCACAGGTAATGCTGCATGAAGCTGTAGTGAACCAAGTGAGTGTGTACAGACTATAAACAGCAGCAGTGTGCCTTTTCCTTGTCAAAATATTTTGCTGCATTGCAATGCTGGGCTTATTCATGGTTTGGTGAGGGTTGAGAGGTGGCGCAGTTGTGTGCAGTCAGTATTTGGAGAGGCTGCAGTAAAATAAGGTGTGAAGGGGTGGGGGGTTAAGTGCGCAGGCTTACAAGCATGGGATCATAGTTTGGTCAGAGTAGCTCACCTTTTTTGCCTTGTGTAGAAGAGTTTGCAGAAAGATGCAGTCTCTAGTCAAACTATAGTCTAACTATATATTCTCACTCAAAGATGATCACTTTAAGATGCCTCAGTTTAGATGCCAAGGCTCCCCTGGCAAGACTGTCCCTTAAAGTGGTGTTACTTTTATACATCTAAGCAGCCACATGCATGATCTGGATGATGGCTCCATTGGATTGACTCGCCCCATCGAAGTGGAGCCTCCTCCACTTTCATTTACAATAGCCATGTGGGGGGCGGCAGAGAGGTTAATTCCAGTCTGACTATATCATGGACATCACTTGGGAGGCTGAGCAAATAATGAGGGCAGGTGGAATTCTGAAAAGTAGCCACCAAAAAAATCTCCTTGATACAGTGTCAAACCTTCACGCAGATCTGATGTTGGCTGTGATACCTTTTTAGAAGACCAACAGTAGAAAACTTCCTAGATTAAATTGTACGGTGCAGCTCTTTCCACACCTCATAGGTATTATTCAACTGTTTGTGTAAAAGAACACAGTACACTTTTGTAGGAGAAACCCTGAGGTTTCGATAGCTCCGTACACTATACATAGCGTTAAGGCTCCAAGAATTTTGGATTAAACCGTTAAAGTTTAGGTTTTGAGATGTATTATTTTTTTTTTTATGAACTATGTTTACCTTGGTTGTTTTAGGGCAGAATTGCACCGTCGGACAACTGTTTTTCTTTTATATTGCAGGGCAGCTTGACGCATCAGAAAGAGACGACTTCCCCAAATTATGGTGTGCTCTACGTGAGGGGAAAGTAGTTGTGTTCAATGCTTCTACATGGTCCATTCAACAACATTGTTTTAAAGTAGGAAATGCTAAACTGGTAAGTTAAACACCGTATTCCATCTTTTATCACAAGCACAATTCAGCAAAAATTAAGGAGTATTTGAATAGTATTGTGTAGACAAACCTCACTTGACTTAAATCGGTGGAAGGATATTAAAATGGGTGCTAAAGTACCTAGGAGGTAATTTAAACAATTGAAGTGTACCCGAGAGATACACCAGGAATGAAATCCGATATGTGGTGCATGCCACTAATTGAGAAATGTCTGAATTCTGATAAATTGATGGAAGGTAAAACTTTATTACATCAGAGTAACAAAAAGTGTATACTATAAAACAGACTAGATGTTTTAGCAACCTACTAGGATAACTACACTTTAAATATAAACAATAAGGTGCTGATATAATGCAGTGAGAATAAACACGGAAATTCACCCCAGGGGACGGACAGGACTGTCTGTGTTGCTGGTGGTGACTAATAGGAGGAAGTGCATATCGCAGTCACAAGGGGACAGAAAAATGGTGTAACCACATTGATTTACTGAAGTCATTTCAAACCGAATATGCTTGAGGTGACGTTTACCTCATTACATCCGTGTGCTAGCTTGTGTTGCTTGTGGAAGAAGCTGTTTCAACAGCGAAACGTACGTTGGGTCTCTGCCGACATCACTCGTTCGCCACTGTTCACCTCAGGCGGCCACGGAATGGGGAACTCCCCTTCCGTGATTGGAGCCATTCGTGCTCCTCTGTATACCTGTTTGGTGCTAGTAACCATCAGGTACCGCACTTCTCCCATTCACGGAAGTACTCTGTGTGTTTATAGCCAAAAATAGAATGTTGCGAGGCGGTTCACTGCTGCCGCCGGGGTATGAATGTACACGCAAATTGTAATAATAAAAAAGGTTTTATTAGTGCATATTACACAGAGTGCGCTGCAGAGCCAACTGCTCATACTCGGTGAAAGCGTTCTTTTATATGGCACATATTGCGCCTATATCTTGCGCCTCCCGCTACCCTCCTTTATTGTAGGGCTTGAGTATTTGGGCTGTAAGCAATTCTAAGATTCTATAGCAACTACCGCCTCCTGCACTCATATACCGTTGACTCTCAACTACCAGCACCAATTCATTAACAACGACTCGGCATACAGGTAGCAACTACCCCTGACTATTTGGATTTCTATACTGCCTTTACTCCCCTCTATAATCACTGCTTTAGTGACCCTCACACTAGTGTCACTGAGTAGGGATTAGTGATATACAGTCCTAATATACTGTTGAACATCTATGCCATTGGTGATGCATCTAAGGCTGCGGCCATGGTGAACGCTGGAGAGGGCGCAAGCGTTCACTCGGCTTTTCCCTGCCGCCTGCAGCAGGAGAGATGTGTGTCCTGCATGCAGAGCAGACGGGGAGGCGTGTCGGTGGGCGTGGCCGTGACATCACAGGTTCACGTGACCCGGCTGCCGTGCGTGAAAACAGATTTTTCTGTTCTCTCCTGCATCGCGAGCTCCGGCACCTCTGCTCCCGTGCGCGTTGGTGCACTCTATAGACGGCCTCATAGAGGAACATCTAAGTGATCGCGCAAGCGCGTCCTCCTGCGCGCCGTCACGATCACCATGGCCGCAGCCTAAGATATCAACGTGGTACTTAACAACAAACAAACATCTGAGCCTCATTTGTTCTACTGACAGGCAAATGCTCACCAAACTACATGCAAAAAACACAAGGGACTCTATGAAGTTGCTACAGTATCTATCTCTTATTATAACTATCCTCCAGATGTGCAATTACCTGCTGTCAGTTACAGCTAGCAGTCTGTTGAAAATTATGTCAATCACATTTGAGCCGTAGTGTTACTTTTCTGTATGAACGGTCTACTAAATAACACACATTTGTGTCTCGTGTTGCTTTTCAGTGCTGACGGACAGTAAAATGCTCATTAAACCACAAGCAGCAATCGCCACAATGTCTGCCTTTTGCTGTGCGTTACAGCTAGCACAGTGATGTAATGAGGTAAACTTCACCGCAAGCATATTCGCTGTGAAATGACTTGGATAAATCAATGTGGTTACACCGTGTGACTGCTACAGTATATGCACTTCCTCTGGGCATTCAGCACCAGCAGCACAGGCAGTCCTGTCCCCTGGGGGGAACTTCCGTTTTTATTCTCGCCGCATTATATCAGCACCTTATTGTTTTATATTTACATTGCAGTTATCCTAGTAACACCTCCATTTTATAGTATACACCAGGAGTTCTCAACTCCGTCCTCAAGACCCCCCACAACAGGTCAGGATATCCCAGCTTCAGCACAGGTGGCTCAATCAGTGGCTCAGTCAAAGACTGTCAAAGCCATCTGTGCTGTAGCAGGGCTGATTGAGCCCCCTGTGCTGAAGCAGCGATATCCTTAAAACCTGACGTTGGGGGGTCTTGAGGACTGGCGTTGATAACCCCTGGTATACACTTTTTGTTACTCTGATGTAATAAAGGTTAACTTTTACCTTCCATCAATTTATCTCAATTCAAACATTTACTAATTGGTTGCGTGCAACACATATAGGAGTTCTTTCTCTATCTCTCAGGTGCACTTCAATTGTCTAGTGTTTGAATACTAGATGAAGAAACAGATGAGGGTTGTAAAAGACAGGTGGAAGATGCACGAGACATGTACCTTGTACCGCAGGACGTTAAATGTAAGACGGCACACGATGAGAGCTGGTGGTGGGGGTCGGAAGAGAGACAAAGGGAACGTGTGTCCATATGTAGGCAGCATGCTGGGACAGAACCAGGCAAAAATGATCTCAATCAAAGTTATAAATGGGTCAGGTGTCAATAATCCAATGGCCTTGTTTACTCCCTTTTGCTTTGTTTTAAACCGTTGGGTTTTCCAAAGTTGTCTGCCGTTGGAATATGATTGCAAGATGGACCAGAGCTTGGGAAACCTGTGTGAAATGCTGATTTATTTATTTTTTAATGCATTTTGAATGAGATCTGTGAGGCTGTACTGCATGTATTTTCTGTCGGATGTTTTTTCTCCTAGAGATGCATGGTGGGAGTGGAACAAAGCCAAGTATGGATTGGTTCAAGTGATTCTACCATCTATATCATAAACACTCACAGCATGTCCTGTAATAAGCAGCTCACTGACCATCGCTGTGAGGTAGTGGACATCGTAGCAGAAGACAGTAATCGTCAGAGAAGGTGTGTATGTATCTGCTGCCGCTGCTGCAATACTGTACAGACTTTTCTTACAAGTCATTAAAATGTTTCTCACTTTATCTATATCTGTAGCACAGCGCGTTGTCATGTGGCACACATCAATACTACACGGTGTGTAATGGCGATAGTTCCCATTACATTATCTACATCTGCCTGTCATGGTTAGTGATGTGTGTGTCCGCCAGCTTCCGCTTATTTACTTGCGATTGATGTTAACTAATGAGATGGGTTAATCCAGGGGTGCTCGACTCCAGTCCTCAAGCCCCCTTCCCCCCCCCCCTCCCAACAGGTCAGGTTTTCAGGATATCCCAGCTTCAGCACAGGTGGCTCAATCAGAGGCTCTGTTAAAGACTGAGTTTCTGATTGAGCCGTCTGTGCTGAAGCAGGGTCTGATTGATCCACATGTTCTGAAACAGGGATATTCTGAAAATATGACCTGTTGGGGGGTGGAGGGCGCGGGCTCCCTGGAGTTGAGTGCCCCTGGATTAAGCCGCGCAGCATGACATGTAATACTGTATGGGACCTGTTTTTGTTCGTCCCACCTGCCTGACACGTGGTACCTATCACATAATGCTTTCTGAACTGGGGAAGAGAAGAGATATTCATCATAAGGCCGCGCTTATAGTGCTGGCGACGCGAACGATGACATCGCCATCAGCGAAAGTTATCATTTGATTTGAAGCGACGTCGCTGGCGACAAGGCCAGTGACGCCACTAAAAGGGGCGGGCTGCGCAATTTGATTGGTTTAGAGACAGTCACATGTGGCGACTGTCTCTAAAAAAATCAAATTTACCCGGCTTCAAAATTTTTGGTTGCTCCGTCGTTGTCGCGCTTACTATAAGCGCTTGCGACGGAGTCAATGAATTTGTTTCGGAGCGATGTCACCGTTGCAAGGCACTAAAGCGCAGCCTAAGCCAAAAAAAAGGTAGTCTGTGTTGTACTGTGTATTGTTATAGGTCCATATTTACTAAGCAGTGCTATGCTTTGGGCCATAAAATGTCTTGTGACACAGCAAGGTGTCTTATGCATAATGTTGCTTTTGTATATATGGGCCATTATATCACACATAATATTGTAATTCTCTTGTATAAATACTTAATCTATATGTAATTTGTGCCTTGCTTGGGCTTGTTTTCTAACCCTTTCACCACCGGAGACCTTCAAAGCATTGCTGGTTTCACGTGTAATTCTGTTTTAGGATAGAGTGACGTGTGTTTAGTCCGTATTATTAAACCATATACCCATTGCTTTGTTGCCTTAGTTACATGTCTAATAGTGGTGCTAAACCACATTCTGTGCCGGTTGCGCACATCCAGATTCTTGTGAGCATGTAAATGATTTATTTATAAGGCGACCACATTGCTGTAATGTACAACGGAGGGAGATGAGACAAGAACATAAACCAACATGCAGAAATATAATAACACATTAACATCGAATGATACAATGGATAGAGAAGGTCTGAGAGAGGTAGAACAGGTTTTGGTTACATTGATGTTATTTTTTTCTCTTCTCTTTTCCCCCCCATTGCATGTAAAGTTTATCCTATTCATGCAGTGTAGACGGAACGGTATTTGCATGGGACATAAACACCCTGAAGATACATCACAAATTTCAATTGCAGTGTCAAAATATCACATCTATGAAAATCCACAACGATATGCTCTGGTGCTGTAAGTACTCCAATATTCCAGATTTTATTTGTATTTTTTGGTAAACTCACCCCGATAAAATTGGATCAAGATGATGCCTTTATTGACTGAGCGATGCAAGGCTTTTTAGGACTATGTACATCTCGGCCTCTTAATGGAAGTGGTATTTAAAAATTGTCCACCTGAAAACTGAGCCAATATCCCGCCTGTCTGATTGTGCATTTTTTTTTTTTTTTTAAACATATTTTTATTAAATGGGAAGGGAATGGGTACAGAAAATAAAAAAGGGGAGGGAGGTGGAACAACCATTTTGTGACAGAATTGTTACAATGACAACAATCGCATAACATATACAAAGTTTTGAATTTTATCAGTGACATATCCTACACGCATCACTCCCAGATCCTCTAGCCTATCGGGGCCTCACCCCTATCCAACATCCCAGGGGTCCCAGACTCTTATCAAACTTCCTTGTGGTGTGATTCAAAAATGGGTTGCGTCTTTCCATTAATGGCACATCGTTAACCCTTCTAATGACCTCTCTTCTGGAGGGCGGCAGTGTCCTTTTTCCACGCTGCAGCTACCGCGCACCTAGCCGCCGTTAAAATATGCATCATTAATTTAGCAGAGTAATGATTTACATCTTCCATAGATTTAGCCAAAATAATTAAAATTGGGTCTAGCGGAACCTTGAATCCAGTCACATCTTCTATCAATGTCAAAACTGTCCTGCAGTATGTCTTCTGCACGACTGGGCAAAACCCCCATGTATGTGCTAAATCCCCCATCTGTCCGCATCCCCTCCAACATCTATCAGGTGTCTCCGGGAACATTTGCTTGAACCTTTTGGGGGTGTAATACCAGCGTAACAAAACGCTGTAAATATTCTCCTTTGTAACTGTACATATAGAAGTTTTGCCCGCATTGTCCCATATATCTTCTCAGTCCTTTCTTATTTCAGTCTGGAAATCCACTACCCACTGGTCCATATATTTATGGGCCTGGGTATTCTTTTGGGGGATTACACCTTGGTACAGGGATGAGATCAGGCCCTTTTTGATATATATTTTTTTTGTTTTGCATAAATCTTCAAATCGTGTATATTTAGGGAATTCCTCCTCATAGAAGCCCTGGCGCACATGTTGGACCTGCATATATTTAAACACCTCCGTCCGATGGAAACCATATTTTCTCATCAGTTCCTCAAACGACATCAACTTATATTTTTCCATTAGATCTCCCATCTCTAGAATTCCTCTCTGTCTCCAGGTTTCAAAATCCCGACCCTGAAACCCCGGCAAAAACCCTGGATTACCGAACAGGGGCGTACGTCTCGATGTAGTTGACATAACTTTTTATTTCTTTTTTGCTAACTGCCAGATTTTTAAAGTAAACCCGATTACCGCCAGCTCAGGCTGTCGCCCAGGCCCAGTCCTAGAGCTCGACCACAGCAGAGTAGGTAGGCCAACCGGGTATTTAAGTGAGCTTTCCAGATCCACCCAAGCATAGGTCCCTCCCGGGGAATTCCAATAAACCACTTGTTTCAAATGAGAAGCTTTATAATATTTTAGAATATTTGGAACCGCTAGACACCCTCCTTCTTTAGACTCGAGCATAATTGACCTAACTATTCTCTGTTATTTGTTTCCAAATGAATTGCATAATACGGTTTTGGATTTCTTTTATATTTATATGTGGAACAGATATTGGTAATATTTGGAAGTAACATAAAAACTACAGAGAATATTCATCTTACCCGCGGTTATACGCCCTAGCCAGGAAATATGGTGGGAATTTCAAACTTGTAGATCTTTAATCATTTTAAAAAAAAGGTTGGAATAGTTATATTTATATAATGAGTCGTAGTCCCTATTAAGGTATATCCCCAAATACTTCATATGTGTCTTTTTCCACCTACGGTATAGTCAAAATGTCGTTTAAGATCGTCGACCTCCTTTTCCATTAACGTTAAATTTAGCGCTTCTGCTTTTCCCACATTAACTTTATACCCAGACAACTCTCCAAACTTCCGGAGAGCGTATTGTAAATTCGGGAGAGATGTCAATGGGTTAGCTATAGTAAGAATATCATCTTCAAAAAGTGATAATTTGTAACACATCTTTTATATGAATCCCTTGGTATACTTGGGGAAGCTCTGATTGACATGATGGGTTCAATTGTCAGGGCAAAAAGAAGAGGAGAGAGGAGACAACCCTGTCGAGTCCCGTTCTTAATTGTTATCAGACTCCTCCCCCTTTCCCACCCCAGGATCTTCAAAGTGACTGTCGGCGTCTGGTAGAGGGGCCCCGGACCCCTTGTAAAAAAAAAAAAAAAAAAAATGAAAATCCACATGCTTCCAACATCCTATCTAAAAAATCCCATCTTATCCTATCAAATGCCTTTTCCGCATCTAGGCTCAATAACATTGCTTTCGTCTTAGATTTATGTATCTGGTCTATCACATTAATAATTGTCCTTGTGTTATCCGATGCCTGGCGTTCGCTCACAAAACCTACCTGGTCATAATGGATTCATCTAGGGAGTACAGTTCAACCTGTTAGCCAAAATGTTACTATAATTTTTCACATCCGTATTGAGCAATGATATTGGTCTGTTGCTAACATAAAGGGTCCTTACCCTTTTTAGGGATCACCAGTATATTGGCTTTCGTCATCTGTGGGGGATTTGTTTTCCGCTAAGAAAATCATTGAATAAATCTAATAGCACCTCAGCCGATCAATCATCATCCGTGTTATCCTCTCGAAGTCTTCGGTGCTGGCCCGAGCACTGTCAGACCCAGTGCCGACAGAAAAGATGCTAATTCCTCGGGGTAACAGAGGGAGACCTGTCTGCCTTCATGGTTTACCACCAAGCGGTAATGAATACCCTATTCCTGGTGCACCACCATCACTGGACGCAGCCTTCTCCTCCTCTCAATTGTCACAGTGGACAGATCCTGGAAGATATTACATAGTTACATAGTAGATGAGGTTGAAAAAAGACATAGGTCCATCAAGTTCAACCTATGCTAAATTTAGACAACAGATACTTTATCCTATATCTATACTTACTTATTGATCCAGAGGAAGGCAAACAAAAAACCCCATTAAGGGGAAAAATTAATTCCTTCCTGACTCCAAGAATTGGCAATCGGATTAATCCCTGGATCAACATCCTTCCCATGTATACTTATTTGATATATCCCTGTATACCTTTCCCATCTAAAAAGATGTCCAAGATCTGGATGGAATTGTTTTCAAATTCAATGTAGCTACTGTTTCTGCAGCCTTTTACAATCCTTTCCTTGGTTGCATTTTGGTGGAGTATTAGGACCACATCTCTGCTTCTTTTGGGGTCTTAAAATCTCAGTCCTATGGCTCTGAGCTCTGTCCATCAGAAGATCACCATCTTGTAACTGGGGATCAATTGACGAAACAGTCTCTTAAGGTATGGCTGGAGGGATTCTGCGGAGACTGACTCAGGGACATGGCGGATTCGTAAACTCTGCCTTCGCTCCCTCTTCTCTATATCGTCTATACCATCCCTCATATCTCTTCATTGAGATGCAGGACCTCATCGTCCGTATTTACCTGATTTTGTAAAGAAATGTCCTTTTTATATTTACACTCCGTACTTCTTTTAGCCAATAAAGAAACTTCTGTTTTTAAATTCCTTTACAGCTCTATCCAGAGCTGACTGAAAGCCTGCTTGCATTTCTTTAAGCATGTTCTGGAGGTCCTCTTTAGTAATTACTGTCTCTCTCTCTGCCATACTCCGCTCTGTCAAAAACAGCTCTCACCGCTGCCTCCTCCCCTGCTGGGGCCCTCTCCGCCGAGTTTCTTGGGGTAGCCTTTCTGTCAGACATATCCCCCTCAGGTCCTGCAACTTGCCTATCACCTTCCCTGGCTGTTGTTGCAGCCGTGCGCTCACCTTGGCGGCGCCATCTTTATTCTTCCTTCTCTCCGCTATCGCTGGCTGTCCGTGGCTGTAGCGGGAGAGATCTGGGGCGTCCCCGGTTTTGGGTGTTTTCTTTTGTGCCATCCCCGGCTGGTGCGGTGTCTCTCGGGGCTGATCGGAGCGGCGATCAGGGGTTACAGTGTATTCTAACGGTGGAGTGCATGGCGCTTCCCTAGCTCGTGTGCATCCGCAAGAACGCCACGCGCGCGGCCTGGATTTTGTGTATTTTTTTAACATGATGATTATTTCTACAGTTTTACTGATGATGATCATTTAAACCCATTCCACTTGCAAAACAATTTCGATTAAACTTCCTTTATCCATGTTTTAAAGTTAAAACCGTTATAAACCTCACCCTTTTCCCCAGTGAAACGTTCTATTGTATGCAGATTAGAAAGGTTGACCTTCAGGTCCAGACTGTTTTAAATTGTCCTGCGAATTCCTTCTTATTTTCACTTTCACCTCACTTTGTGTCATTCTTTTGAAAGTCGGTATAAGCAGAAACCTGTCTGTTTTGTTCAGTACATTAACCATTGTGTTACCGAGTCTGTATTCAAATGGTAATTCTAAAGTGTAGGTTTATGTAATGAAACGGGGAAAGTCCGTCCACGAGAACAACCATGAGGCCAGGTTTTCAGGATTTCTTTAATAACCACTTTAATAACCTACCTCTAATTATCACTAACACAACTTGCTTAGGTCCTTTAGATGTTTGACTGAAAACCTTCCCGGTGTGCAGCCGTGAATGGTTAAACATGCTGTAGTTCTGCACAGCACCACAACCCTTGTATAACCGGCGTCTGCACTGTGAGATATTGCAAGTCCCTCCGTCATTGAAAGTATTCATACCCGAGTAAGCACCACGCTAAATGATATCATGTCACTGTTTTAGGATAAAGCCCGGAGTTAAAGACAAATATAGCTGTAGAAGGATTTACTGTCTCCAGGGCTGTGTCTGTATGGCAGCGGATATAGTACAGTAGGTATGCGACAGAGCGCATGGCGTCACGCACGTCTGTCAGCCAAGCGATATGTGGTCTGCGATTCACAGCAATGGGGAGGTTAAGTGGTCACGCTGGCCATCCAAACAAAATACAGTTGCTCTTCACCCTCAAGGCTTTTAAAAAGGGGCATTGCCTCCTAGGATCAGAGTGAACCAATTCCTGTGACATGTTGAAGGGTCTTATCTGGGTACTTGATAATTTTGTAATTTTGTTACCTAAATTCGGTTTAGGAGGAGTTTGGTTTCCACTGGCTACTCCCTCTTGTGTGATCAGCAAGTGCTTGTACAGCCAGTCCCGTTCCTACTACCTCCCCCTGTCTTTATTGGCTCTCTAAGGACAGGGTGGGTGGGATAAGGGGAGAGAAAATATTTGATTGCCAAACACTTCCCCATTCAGAGGATATGAAGAAACTAAACAGGCCGACATTGTGTGATTGCATTCTCGCCTAAAGACAACACACCGTATTTATTAAATTGGTCAATGGAACTTTTTATGTCATCAGCAGTATCACACTTTAGTGGATAAGGAGCGGCTCACTGAGTAAAGACACAAATGGTGTAAACAATGATAATGCATTTGAATCGGGGGGGGGGGGGAACCTGGTTAAATTCCCGGTGTTGGCTCCTTGTGACCTTGGGCAATTTACTTTATCTCCCTGTGCTTCAGGCACCAAAAACATAGATTGGAAACTCATCTGGGCAGGGGCGTCTGTAAAACGCCTATGTATGTATGTATGTATATCTTTATTTTTATAGCACCAGCAGTAATACACGTGATACTCATATAAATAACAAATAATAAAAATAACACATAATGGGAAGTGCTTTCAGACATAAAAGTGACATTTAGGAAAATGAGTCCCTGTCCCGAACAGCTTACAATCGAATTGGTAAGTAGGGGGAACGTACAGAGACAGTAGGAAGGTGTTCTGGTGAGTGCGTCTGCAAGGGGTCATGGTCGATGTATGAGGTGTAAAGTATCAGCCACAGAGCTTCTCATATGCTTCGATAAGGAGGTGTGTTTTAAGATGGGTCTTAAAGGTGGATAGAGAGGGTGCTAGTCGGATATTGAGGTGGAGGACATTCCAGAGGGGTGGGGCAGTGAGTGCGAAAGGTTTAAGGCGGGAGAAGGCTTTAGACACAAAAGAGGTAGAGAGAAGACATCCTTGAGCAGAATGCAAGTCTGGATGGCGTAAAGCGAGAAATTAGAGCTGAGATGTATGGAGGGGCAGAATGGTGTCGGGGGCAAGTGGTAGAGGGAGAAGAGATCAGCAACAATGCATCCTCATTGACAGCGGAAAAGAATCGAGGAAGGCAGGAGGAGAGATAGGAAGAGGTGTAGGATGGGAGGAGGATACAGAGGGGATGTCGTGACGTATGGATTACTATACTGCAATTGGGAAGCGCTTTGATTCCCATTGTGAGAAAAAGCGCTATATGAAATAACTATTATTATGATCAGGCCCAAAGTTTCTTAACTTGGATCGAAATGTGGAAGTTTCTGTTTTAGTTACCGTCTTCATTTCACCCGTTTACAGGCTCAAGAGACTGCATTGCTGTAACAAAAAAGAATGGTCAATTACTTCAGAAGCTGCAACATACAGAGAACCTCACAAAGACGGGCTCATTTTTTAATTGCATTCAATTGTTCCCTGAGGTACAGTACAGTATGTAATAAATTAATACGCTGTAGATGGTACTTTTTGTTTTACTCTGGTTAAAGTTTTTGTTTTTGTTTCAGAAAGGGCAACTGTGGGCGACCTATATAGGAAGCAATGAAGTCTGTATATTAGAAATGAATGATTTCTCAAAGCCTCATCATAAGATTGTGCTTCAGGATTGTACTGAGATCAGTTGTATGTTAAAGGTGAAAAACCAGGTAAAGTTCTGACTGTTTTCTACTTTAAAGGGGCTATTTATCAATAATAGATGATCAAGCAGGTCATTTGTATGTAATTTCCCAGAATCCCTGGCTGTAGTGGAAGCATTGTATGCTAAGAGATAATGGGTAATAGTGTTGCAGACCTGTCTGAGACATTTTAATGTTGTATTATCTGCAATCAGATCTAGAAATTGTGCAGCCTCTTCTGGGTATGGGTAATAAAAATTAAAATGCAACATCTAGTGTTAAAGACCAAACAAAACTGCGATATGAAGAGCCTGACATTAACTTTGTATATGTGAGTTCATATGAACAGGTTTACAGAAGTATATATTTGATTTTACACTATATGTTGCATTTTATTTTTGCTACACCTACGCCAAAGCGTCTGCGCTATACAGATTCAGGAATAGCAATTGATAACATTGACTGATTTTGCCCACTAGGCCTGCCCATAGTAAAGAAGGGACATTAGGAGGTGTGAAGGTCCCTGTGATGATTTTACACTGCATGGCAACATAAATCACAAACCTTTAAAAAAACAAAACAAAATGAAAACCTCCACCCACACCACCCATTTGTTTAGATAATGTGTCTGTGTCCCCACTGATTCTGTGCTTCCTTGTCCCAGGCTGAGTAGCACACGCTGTGTAATGTAGCAGTCAAAAACTTGAGGGAATCCATGTAAATATGCAAAGGAAGCCAAGTGCCACATGCTCAATGTGCTTTTTTTTTAGCAGCGTGACCGCTGTATGCCGTTACAACGGGGTGAATGAAGCATGTGGAAGATGCACAGATCCTCGTAGTGTAGTGCTGGAGGGAAACTATTAGTAGAGTCCTGAAGACATGGCCATGGTTCCACTCTATGCTCTGCAAAGGATTGAAGGCCCTGCTGGCAGGAATGGGCTTCAGCAACTGCTCTTTTCTGTGCGGTCTCCAAGAAATAGCATGGTGTCCATGTATAAAACAACGAGTCTGTTGAAATATTTGCTTCTAATGATGATTCATTATACTGTTTTTAACCAGTTTGTGTCTAGCCCTTTATGTTTTGCTGTATTAGCTGTATTTGCTGTATTCTGCAGATCCCGTTCAATTTAAGAGCTTTTTACATAGACCTGACCCCCCCCCCCCCGCATCCCCCTCACGATGGCCTCTCAAAGTTTGTGTTTATACGTTGTGCATCACCCACAGCACTGTATATGTTGCAAGGTATTGTGAAAATCATGGCGTTACCGTAATTTAATTGTCTTTTCTTATTATTATTTTTAGATATGGGTTGGCAGTAGAGGAACATCACAGTGCAAATCCAAAGGGAAGATATATGTAATTGATGCTGAAAGGAAGAGTGTGGAGAAGGAGTTGGTAGCACACACTGACATAGTAAAATCATTATGTTCTGCGGAGGACAGATATATTTTAAGTGGATCTGGAAAAGAAGATGGGAAGGTGGCTATCTGGAAGGTGGAATAATTAAATTTTCAATATGAATATGAAGAGCACTACAGACAATGCTTTCAGAATTATTCTGTACAAAAAAGTTGCTCTACAAATACCAGCGTGGGTAGAGTAGAGCCGGTAGTGACTGTTCTGAAGCCTTTGTTTTGGCACATGGAATATGAACTGCAAATAGGTCTGAGTTACCTCCAGGAAAAGGTATTTCGTAATACAGCGTATAAAACCTGGTTTAATAAGTCACTTTTGGAAAAGGAGCTAATTTCTACAGATATTCTTGAGCAGCTTATCAAGAACATTGACTATTAAACAATTGACCAGTTCTATGCAATGACCAAGCAGAAAGGTATTGACTTTCCAGTAGTCATGAGGCCATGAAATTGGAAACTATGGCCATACCGCAACGTACTCATTGAGTATTTTGGATAAGACTGAGTGGGGGGCAAAAGGAGCTCAACATTGAATGTGTTGATGAATTGTATGGCACCACTGCCTAATCCAAATTACTTTCAAATTCCACGTTGGTTTACTTTTCATGTGTTGGCTGTTCAAATGAACTGTGTACTGTACTTTGGCAAGCATAATTCCAGCCGTTGGAACAGTTCTCCCTGCTGATTTTGTTTTTATACATATGCCTGCAGATTATTTAAAGTAATCACTTGAATATATTAAATCACACATTCCAATTTTGTGATTCAAATTCTTAATTAATAGTATTCCTAAATGTTATTCTAGGTTACACAGACACTTATGTTGCATACCTCACAATTGAAGAAGGAACGTATGATATTGACCCCCTTCTGACATAAGTAAAAGCTATAAATCGTTAGTTTTAGGATCAATAAAAAAGTATCGCGTGCTGTAGGATCCACTTTAAAGCAACAGTGTGCAATGCAAGTATTTCCAGAAGGCTTCACGCCAGGGCAGTTTTGAATGGCTCGGTTCGCTCATCTGTGACCAATGAAGAGACAGACACACTGCATTTTGTATTTTGAGCTGTTCTCATGTTTAGCACTGAGTGATTACATGAGGTTTACTATCCGAGCACCGGAGCAGGCATTCTGTGCTGATCACTTCTAACTTTACAGTAGATAAAGGAGCCATTAATTTGAATAGTGTTTGACTTGAATATCTGTTGAATATGTATTTTGCTTAAGAATGCAGCATATACATGTGCTAATGTTAACATGTTGGCTTTTCATTACATATATTTGCCAGTTGTTAAACTAAAAACTGTTGTACAAAAACGTTAATGGGATAAGAACGTTTTAATGCGATGAATCTAGGCCGTGTGGGTTGTATGCTCTGGTGTACTGTACTATTTATTTATTTTAGCCTGATGCTAAACCTGGATATATAAGGGATGCCTGTTGTAGTACAAAGACTAGTCCATAGGGTAAGCCACCCAAGAACATGAGTACTGTACATTTATCATTTTTATGGAACAAATACCCTTGTACATCCCACTTGCCTTATAACACAATTATAGTCCTTAGATCACAATCAACTAGTACATAAATGGAAAATAAAGTGTCATTTATGTACATCCTGCATTGAATTTGTTGATAATACAGTACAGTATAACAACATACACGTTTTTCTTGTATGTGCCGGTAGTCTCTTGGCTATGCTTGGTTTGGATAATTGTTTTATTAGAAAAGGTTATTACATCAGTAAAGGGCTGAATGAAAACAAACTATCTAACATATGTAATGAAGAGATTTATTTCCATTCCCAAACATTTGTATTTTTTGAGTAATGTCAGCAGGAACACAACTCGTATAGTTGCCATTTGTAGTATGTATTAATGTTATTTACATGAGTAGTGTGTATATATAATGGCTTAATCCATTAAGATCTGAAGGACCAGTTTCCTCTCCAAACATTGAGAAGGGGGGACGGTTAAGTTGTTTTTACTTATGCAAGTGCATTTTCCAGTAATGTTTGGTCGTGTAATCATTTTACTCAATGACTAGCTAGGGTAGGACAAGATTTATTAAAAGTAAGAAATATATAGGTTCTCTTACTGTATTCTTTCAGAAAATCACTGCTTTTTACATTTTTGTACCAATGTCTCTTAATGACCATTGCTGGTCTCTCTACAAAGGGAATGGTTCCTGTATTTGGACCAAAGAATACTAGGGAATAGTATAGTGATACCTTGTGTCAAAACTTGTAAATGCTGCTATCTTATTTATATAAATATATATATTTTCTCTAGAAGACTCCATTTGATATGTTTAAAAGTACAATATATTTGTTATTTTATCTTCTATAAGCAACATAAAATGATTTGCTGGTGACATTTCGCATTTGACTAATTATATAAAGCATATTATACAAATGTGTAACACAGAAATACTTTTACACAACTTTTTATAAATTATTTTGTTGGTGAATAAATATTTTGAGCCCCACTCGATCATTTACAATTTTCTCTTTGTGTTCTGGATTTTGCATGTAAGCATTCTGATAGGTTACAGGGGCCAAATTGAAATGGGCATTGCCCTTTAAGACCAAAGTGAACTAATGGTAGTGATTAGAATACATTTTGTTTGAAGGTGCAGTCCCCTTGCTAAATTTTCCACCCCCCTCCTTGATGGGAAGCAGTGGGAACCTGGAACTGAAGTGTGTTCATTTGGGCTCCAGGGACCTCCAGTTACCAAGATACCGGGGGGAGGTGCAGCCAGTAGGGTCCACTGGAAAAAAATGGTGGTATTAATCTCCCATGTTACGTGGATCAATAGTACCCGCAACATCGTCCACAGCTTCCTAATGTTCCGCGTGATGCAGAGGAATGAAATAACCGTGAGGTACTGGCGGCACCGTTCTTGGTATGCAGATCAGGAATCGGGAACCATAGAGGTAAAATTAATCTGGTTAATCTGGACCCCATGATTACTCCCCCCCTCAAACGGAGGACATGCTGCTCCTTGGGGTGTTGGGGTAAGAGGGTGCCAGTTGTATTTGCATTACACAGGACTAGAGCAATGAGTTATAGATGTCCAATGCATGTCGGAGAAATCGTTCGGAAAAGTGGCAGTAAGTATGGTAGAGACAAGGGGCAGATAAACACCATAAACACGCCCTATGCACGTGTAAAGTTTTTCAGGATAGCAGTATTTTTCCATCGCTGGTGGAGGTCTACTTATCGCAATAAATCTGCCAGTTGTAACTAATAGGATGGTTATATTTGTTTCCTGGAATACAAATTAATGTTTCATTTTGCTTTGGTATCTACTACTTTGCATGTTTCTATGCTCCTGTTATATGTATTCTAGTTTCTTCTTTTGTCAGAAAACCGATTGGAGAAGATAATGATGAGAAGAAAGCAGGTTCTACTTGGCACAGTGATGTGTTACAGAAGGGAGGAGCAAACAGGAAGTGAATCCCTTCCCATGTTTCAGCTGGCTGAAAAATGCTTAATTGTCAGAGTATTTTAAAGTACCAGTTAAAATGTAACCTTTATTAGTGTGGCAGGCCTGTACTTCGCAAATAGGTAACCCTTCACTTGTTTTCCGTTAGGGATCCCCTCTTTTGTACCGCCTGCTCCTGATGATGTGCAGATGTGTCTCCGCTGGGCTTCTGCTCTCATGATCGACTTGCAATGCTCCCTTTAGCCAGCGTCCGCTAACTCGTGTGGCTCGCGACCTGGCTCTTAACCACCGCCGGTCAGTCCTGAGATCCCTCCGGATGCAGCTGTTCCCCCTGTGTGCTCTGCCAGGGACCCTTAAAAGATTTCTCTTAGCCAATGAGATTGGATTCGAGAGGAGGGACTGAGACCCTGTCCATCACAAGTCACATCCTCCTGCACCGGAAGTGGGTCCCTGATGTAGCACAGCATGCTGGGAGTTGTAGTTTCCTATTGCAGGGGGGGTGGAGGGGAGAGGAGGGTGGCTGTGTATGTATGTTAGCTGCATACATCTTACCAAGGTTTACATCTCCATAAGCCAATAATTTATTGGCAATTAGTTTAGCACAGCCAGCCCTTGAACCGTTCAAATACATTAAGGTTTTTAACAAAGTTTAAGGGGAAGCATATTTTTAGAGAGAGAAGCGCTGGAAGTGGTCATGCTCTGAAACTGGAGAGTGATGCAGAAACGGTGGTGGAGTCATGGAAACACCTCTGCAGAGAGTGTAGGGTCTGATACAGGGCGGCGCAAACTTTTTTCCCTGCGCACCCCTGCCGGATGACCTCCTCTCTGCGCGCCCTCCTCCTTAACTGGATTCCCAGCATCTGGACGTCATGGCAACGTGACGTCACATGACGCCGCTGCCTGTCTCCAGGTGCCGGCTGAATCACGGTAAGTGAGGTTTACAGAGGCCCTGCAGCTCCCCCGGCACTTTAAGTGCCTTCGGGAGGCGCGTGGGACCTCTGTTAACCCTGCACCCCCTGCTGGTAATCTCACGCCCCCCCTGGTGGTCGCACCCCCCACTTTGCGCACCGCTGGTCTAATACATGGTATTTAAACATGCGTAGGTAAATATAGGGCTATCCTAAATATGAAAAAAATTCAATGATCAAATATGGTCTGAGGTAATTATCTGGTGTAAAATTCCATGTTTACTGAAGTGTAATGAGTACATGGAATAGTCACCCAGCTAATATAGGGAAGTAATTGTAAAGAGCTAGAGGGAGCTGGCAATCAAACCGGCTCAGAGGTTTTGCAGTGACATACGTAGTGTGAATGAGCGGGACTTCTTTTTATTTCTGTGGACAACTTTGGCTGATCTTGTCACGTACCGGATGTGAGAATAAAAATATTATATAGGACTTCACTTCAGAAAATGATGGGCTTGTTGCTTTTAATTAATTTTAAGGAAATTACAGGTATGTTTCTCCCCAGTGCACCGGGACGGCATTGGAGATTGGGCCCGGCCGGAAGTCGAACCCAACTTTAGCTTCAGGCCACAGGTACCCTGGGCATTATTCCACTTATTTAGCTATAACACTGTTTCCTATCGGCATCGTACAGAAATTCTCCACATTTTGTCCCAGAAAACAAAATTGCTTCTGAAGACCTGCTTTTCTCTCAAATGATGGTAGTCAAAGATCAGTTTAGCAAGAGGAAGGTCTTTGGCCCACATGAATTAGAGTCTGGTTCTGCAGGTAAAAGCTCAACATGATGGGGGCCAGTTAGCAAGACGTTTTTGTGCAAGGACTATGAAAAGACTGGGAATTAAGACCTAGATCCATCAAACTCCGATACAGAAAATAAATATTTTCAGCCCAAAAACAAAAAAATGGTACAAGTTATCAACATTGTGCAGCTAAAAATAACGCATTTTTACTGTGTCCGATAAAAATATCGGGAGCAGCAACAAAGAGACTAAATACCGCAAATGTTGTCATTTTGATGCAATGTCATCAGCTCCCGATATTTATCAGAAATGTTCTAACCCCCAAAACACGGCATTATTTTTTAGCACCTGCTCCAGGCTGGTGGTTAGCTTTATCTTGTGTATGTATAGAATGACCAATATATTGGCCATTCTATACATAGGCAAAATAACCTTAATCAGCATAGAAGAGGTGATAAAATAATAACTATACAGTACATTAGAATATATATTAACCCCTTAGTAGCCCAAGTGGTCATTAGTTGGGTTAAATTTAGAGATTTGAATTGTGCACAGATTTTGTTGTTTTTAGGGTCAAGCCAATTGCCAAATGTAAAATCCTGTAACAGCTCACTGAAAGATTGGATCCAATCCTCCTGTCCCAACAGAATCCAAACCTGTGGTATATTTCCTGGCATTTTCCGTGACCATGCAATAGTGTATTGTGTACGTCAAGTCAAACTATTAAAATCTAGCTGTAAAATTCTGTTCCCTAGAACATTTAGACACGTTAACCTTCAACTATATTTCTTGTTGACCTTACCAACTTCCCTTGATTCAGATTCAATTTGATACCAACCTCTGATTTTGCACTTGAATTACCCCTATTTATGAAGATAAAATACATATGAATGTATTAAATAATTAGTCATGTTGGATGTAGCATTGGGGCATCCTTGTCTTCTCTTGCATACATTATGTCACAGAACCCCGTAGCACCCCAAATGAGACAAATATGTATATACAATTTAGTGGGTTTGGGTTTTGAGCGTACGAAGACTGTGTATATCTATTTATAAATCGGAAACCATTTTGATGGGTCTTGTGACCCCTCCTCCTTAGGTTAAGCTCGACCGTCCCACTTAATCCGAGAGAGAGAGAACAAGAACACAACAACACAACAACACACACACAAACCCCGTGTTAGCCGATCTTTAATAATCAAAAATGAATAGACTACGTTCTGTGGCTTACCAAATGCTTTCGAGATACACTGATATCTTCCGGCGGTAGAACAATGAATAAAGCAAGCAAAGGGTTTACTTAAACAGTGTCTCTTGGAATGTTATCTGTGCTTATCCCTCCACTGTGTATAGTATGCGATTTATGACTTGAGGTGTTAAATAGTCCCTGAATGTTAGTGATGTAAGAGCCACATTTGGCTAATAGGGTTATTGGCCAATACTCAAGAGGGTTGGGGATAGTTGCCCCATGTAGGGTGGTTAAGCCCCCCATGGCTGGTGGTGATAAGTAATGTAGATTAAGTTTTCTTTTAACCCCTTTGATGCCTGCGGTGTAATTTCTAACACGATTCTGTAATAATTAATCTTACTGAACGTTATGGTAATGCAGAATAACCTTATGGTTGAAATATTAGCCATGCAATCGTGATGCAGTAAATAATGCGTTACCGGTCTCGATAGTACCTGCATTGCGACTAGTGTTAAAATATCGCACCCTGGAAATTATGACCACAAGATGACATTGGTTATAAAATTATGGTAATAAGACCATCATTATGGGTTTTTTTTAATTTTTTTTTAACTAGGTGCGATATTAACTTTTTAAGTTTTTTATATTAAGTTTAATGGATTAGGCCTAAGTCTCCGGATAAATATGCTACAAATCACTCTCTGCTCATATTACTCGACCTCTCTGCAGCATTTGACACCGTGGACCACCCTCTTCTCCTCCACATTCTCCATACTCTTGGTATTCGGAACAAAGCTCTATCCTGGATCTCCTCTTAACTCTCCCATCGTACTTTCAGTGTCTCTTTTGCCAACACCTCCTCCTCTATCAATCTCTCTGTGGGGGTACCCCAGGGCTCTGTCCTGGGACCCCTTCTCTTCTCTCTTTACACACTCTCTCTAGGGGACATAATCACATCTTTTGGGTTTAAATATCACCTCTATGCTGACGATACACACATTCACCTTTGAACCCCTGACCTTACACCTGCTATACAGACCAAAGTTTCTGAATGTCTCTCTGGAATATCATCCTGGGTGGCCATCCGCCGACTGAAACTTAACATGGCAAAAACAGAGCTCCTTATACTTCTTACCAAACCTGGCCCTATTACCTCCTTCCACATTACTGTTGGAAATACGATCATTCACCCAGTAGCCCAAGCACGCTGCCTAGGGGTCACACTCTATTCCTCTCACATTCTCCTCCCACATTCAAAACGTTTCTAAAACTTGTCGCATTTTCCTCCGCAATATCACAAAGATACGCCCTTTCCTCTGTTACTCGTCTGCTAAAACTCTGACTCAGGCCCTCATTCTCTCCCGTCTCGATTACTGCAACCTCCTGCTGTCCGGCCTCCCTGCCTCTCACCTGTCTCCCCTACAATCTATCCTCAATGCTGCGGCCAGAATCACTCTACTCTTTCCTAAATCTGTCTCCGCGTCTCCCGTCCTGAAATCCCTCTCCTGGCTTCCGATCAAATTCCGCATCTCACACTCCATTCTTCTCACTTTTAAAGCTTTACACTCCTCTGTCCCTCCTTACATCTCAGCCCTAATTTCTCGCTATGCACCATCCCGACTCTTGCGGTCTTCTCAAGGATGTCTTCTTTCTACCCCCTTTGTATCTAAAGCCCTCTCCCGCCTTAAACCTTTCTCAGTGACTGCCCCGCACCTCTGGAATCCCCTTCCCCTCAATACCCGACTAGCACCCTCTCTATCCACCTTTTAAGACCCACCTTAAGACACATTTGCTTAAAGAAGCATATGAATAGCACTGTGGATAATCCTGGACACATGATACATAAAGCTTGGCCCCCTCCAGACGCACTTACTAGTATTCCCTCCTACTGTCTCTATACGTTCTCCTACCTACCAATTAGATTGTAAGCTCCTCGGAGCAGGGACTCCTCTTCCTTAATGTTACGCTTATGTCTGAAGCACTTATTCCCATGACCTGTTATTTATATTATTTGTTATTTATATGATTACAACATGTTACTACTGTGAAGCGCTATGTATATTTATGGCGCTATATAAATAGACATACAATACAGCAATATTCAAAGCATTCATCTACTTCACTGGTTTTCCTGTTAGAAGATGAGTAACGTTTCACTTGGACAATGCCACTCCCGTAACTTACATAAATCACAAAGGGGAAAGGCACAAAGAGTTAACATGCAACAAAAGAGGGTGCAAGAAGATGCTGGGGGGAGAAAGCTGTTCCAGCAGTAGTAGCAGTTCTCATTACAGTGTCCTTGTCTATTTGCCCTCCCTGTTTTTTTTGTTCCTATCCCTTAGCTCATGTTGGAGTTTTGCAGTACAGGTTTTCTCTCTTTCTTCTTTCCTCCCCCCCCACCCCTTTACTGTCCAGAAATGCAAATTACACTGCGCACTCTCCATCAATATATTTAGTTCAAAAGTCGGCTGCTTCTAGGTTGGTGGTCAGGAGAAGTGATCTACTGCCCCATGGAAAACCTCCACACTCGCAGAATAAAGATTTTTCCAAATCACGGATGTACAAAAATATTACATTTATTTAGCACAAGAACAGACAAAAATACACAACGCACAAAGTACGCTTTGCTCTTATATTCTGGGTAGAAAAGCTTGACTAAACGTACAACTGACCAGAGAGTGGAGGAGGGTTTTTTTTTTTATACAGTTTCCAGCAATATAAACTATACAATTATGACACTCCTTAAGTGATCTAATATACACACACCCTGTGATTAAGAACAACTGTGAATAATAGTGACAAAATGGCTAACTAAATAGAAATAGCACATTTCTGTACAGATATCCTAACTAAAAAAGTGTACGTGACGTAAAACAAAAATGTGAATAAAAAGTGTAAGTGACAATATTAAATAGCAGTGACACTGCTGCTCAAACCCACAATGGAACTGTTTCTTTGGTTCTTCTGTTTGTAGATAGAATCCAACAGAGGGAAGCGCGATTTCGACCCGAGGAGAAGAACCGAGAGAACACACAATAGGGTAGCACAGTTTTCACTCAGGGGTTAAATCCACGAATCTGTAGTAAGAAGTACTCACATGTTCCTTAACATAAAATGGCAAAATCCATACTGTGGCAACATCACCAGGAATATTTCTGAGAGGTTATAGTATTCAGCCGACTTAAGGACAACAGAGGAAATACAAATCGGGCAGACGATGGGTGCAAAAATAATCTTATAGTAAAATCAATCTTGTAGCGGCAACTGTATTGCAAGACGAAATTATTGCAATCCACAGTCTTAAAGAAGGTCCGAGTTTCAGTCCGTTACCCTCAACATACTGTAGATGGTTAAATCTAGAAATTCAATCTCCTGATTTGCTCATTTTAAAAGTGAATTTTAAGTTTTTAGCGTTGAAATGAACAATAGCCAAAAATTCATTCAGACTCGCCTAACCGCCTTTCCAAATAAGCAATATGTCTATGTACAGTCGCCATGACTGGGAGCCACGTTGTTGGATACATACTTCCGTATATTTTATACATATGGGTTACACATACTGTCTCTTTGAGCACTGGATTAATTTTGAATTATACTTTATTGATTACTGTATGAAGTTATTCTTTGTATATCGAGTCAACTGTGTGTATTCTATTGAGCCTATATGTGTTAACATATGTTTTAAGCAAGCATTTGCATTTATAAACCCAGTGCTAGTACTGAGGGGCCTTACGGAGATCAATTTGACTCGATTTTACATCCATCCAACGGGGAATAAAATCACACAACATGCAGATGTCTGATCATCAATTCATTACACCAATTGAGAGGGGTATATTAAGTGCGGTGTTTGTAGAAGATGCCATTGACTCCTGATGAAGCCTTCCGTGGTGAAACGCGTAGAGTTTGGGACAGAGACGGAGCAGTGATTTTCTTCTCCACGTCTGATCAACCGGGATCTCCTGCGCATACAGGATACCAGCAGTCACGTGGGACGCCGAGACGCGGGCGTGTGCAGCAGGGCGGAGGCGGTAAGATGTGATATGCATCCGCTGCAATCTCCAGCAGTCTGTACTTGTTAACGCTTAAAAGAATGGGCAGCACGTGAGTGCACTTTCTATAAGATTTGATTGATTTTAATTATAAAATTATTTTTGCACCTACCGTCTGCACGATTGTATTTCCTCTCTGTTGTCCCTAAGTCGGCTAAATACTACAACACCTCTCAGAAATATACCTGTTGATGTTGCCACAGTATGGATTGTGCCATTTTATTTTAGGGAACGTGAGTAGTTCTTACTACAGCTTCAGTGTATCCAGCAATTCGGAGGGCCTGTGTCCTAACTCATGCTGGGCTGAACCTATTTCCCACAGTGCAATGCACTGACACGGAGGGACCAGGAGAAATGAAATTATCAGTCACTTAAACATTTCTCTTTTTTGACCTCTTCCAAGCTACACTACACTGTGGTTTGATATTTAGGCATCGACATGAGAACAGTGCAATTTGCTAGAATAACAGTAGAGGGCACTATTCATTTACACTTGTTCAGTGGTCCTCGGACTTGGAAGCTGGAATGGTAACACACCTATGTATGTATATCTTTATTTATGGTGAGAACAAAAAGTTTAAAGCGCAAACCCAAATATATATAATATCTTAATGAGAATACAGTAAATTATGGATGTGTGCATACAGTAAATGTATAAAATAAATATCACCAAGGGGAGATGCTGCTGGTGTGAGGAATTTCCCAATCCCTCAGGCTAGCGGCGAAGTAGATAGACAAAGCGCAATAACTCCTTGTGACAGGGTGAATGAACGTCACCAGCCATATACCTGGCAAACATATGTCTAAGTTTGCAGTGCAGCAGTGACGAGGTTAACTTTCAGTGGAGAAGGGCTGCTTAACTAGTCTGACCCCAGCTGCATAATCAAGATGTTTAAAACCCCCAGGCTAGACACACATGTAAGCTAGCTTGTCAGGAGACAGGACTGAAGATACTGAAGAGATTACTGCTATAAATGTCCTGCATGAAAAAGAGAAGCTACCTTGTTTTCTAAGCTGAAGAGAAGCTATTTTGTTTTGTCTGCTGAAGAAGAAGCTATTTTCTTTTTGTCTGCAGATGAGAAGCTATTTTGTTTTTGTGTGCTGTATGTTTTAAGGCTCAATAAATAAGCCTTATCAAGGGAACCCACGTGTGTGGTTGCATGTACCCTGCAACATATGATGTCAGAAGTGGGATTTTGAGAGGCCCTGCAGTTGAAGGGCCAAACACACACACAAAAATGAGAAAAATGGAAGACTTTTTAAAAGAGTTTCTGTGCGAGCAGACCAGACAGCAGGGACAGTTAATGCAGGAGCAGGCCCGGCTAGAAGCAGAGAGAGATGAAAGACTATTGCAGCAGCAAACCCAGCTCCTAACCCAGCAGCAGGCAGCACAGGAGGAGCGGATGGCCAAGTTGCTGACCCAATTCCAGGGGTCTGCCAGTCCAGAACTTGCAAACAAACCCCCGGTACTCCTGAGGAAAATGGCTCCGAACAAGGATCCAGAGGCTTTTCTACTGACATTTGAAAGGATTGCCGAAGCTCAGGGCTGGGCTGCAGATCGCTGGGAAACTGCTTTGGCCCCGCTTCTCATAGGAGAAGCCCAGGCCTCATATCAGATCAGGAATGGACTACCGACAAGTAAAAGCTGCCATACTGGATCGCTTAGGTCTGACCCCAGAGACCTACCGGCAGCAGTTCCGGAACCTGAAGTACACCGCTAAGATGAGACCCCGGGTCCTCGCTCAGCGGTTATTGGACTTGTGTACGCGCTGGATACAACCCGAGGAGCGCACTAAGGAGGCAATTCTTGAGCAGGTGGTTTTGGAAAAATTCCTACAGATGGTACCCCCTTTCGCACGCTCGTGGGTAAAACGCCATGCTGCTGAAACCCTAGCTTTGGCGGTCCGACTCGTTGAGAACTTCCTTGGGGCCGAGGATCAGGCGAGTGCCCTGGACCCGACGGATCCAACTTCATCAGCACTTGCGGATACCCAAAGAGGGAGAGTGGAACAACGGGGAAACTACGTCCCCTCCATACGCAACCGCCAAGTGCCACGAAAGGAGCAGTCCTTCCAACAAGGAAGAAGTCAAAACGCCGGGCACCGCCGAGACCCTCATCCCATTCCTGAGGTCAGCTGGTCGCCAAATGAGAGGAACTACCGAGGATGTCGCTCACAGGACCCATCCAGATGCCGGGTCTCCAGTATCCGGTCCAGCGGAGCGCTATCCGCGGCACCCTCCTCGAGGGAACCCTCTCCATGTTCCGCCTGCACAAATTGCCTTAAAGCAATTTTAACATGCATATGTACTAGACCTTAGGAACCGCCTAGATGTGGTCGGCCATTTTGCTAGGGAGAATCTTAGATCAGCCCAGGACAGTCAGGAGAGACATTACAATTAGAATGCTCGCATGAGAGTGTTTCACCCGGGAGACCAGGTGATGTTATTATTACCCAGTTGCGAGAGTAAACTCCTGGCCAAATGGCAGGGCCCATTCGAAGTAGTCCGCCGCAAGGGTGATGTGGATTACGAGATCGTTCAACCAGGGTCCAGGAAGGGTAAACAAATTTACCATGTGAACTTGCTGAAACCCTGGAAGATGCAGCGGTCTCTATTCATCCACCCGGTGGAGGAGGAAACCGACTTGGGTCCTCAGCCCCCACGGGAGAACATCGTGGGTGACGATAAAATCCCAATGGGTAAACAGTTGTCCTCTGAACAAAAAGGGGACTTGTTAGAAATAATTACACAATTCCATGATGTTTTTTCTGATTTGCCAGGGCAAACTAATTTAATTTCACATATGATCGAGACCGCACCAGGGGTAAAAGAACGTTCCCGTCCTTATAGGTTGCCTGAAAGTCGTAGTACCCTGGTAGAGAAGGAGGTACAAGAAATGTTACACTTAGGAGTGATTGAGGAATCATGCAATGAGTGGTGTAGTCCACTAGTTATGGTCCCTAAACCCGATGGGAAGGTAAGATTTTGTGTGGACCTCCGAAAGGTCAATGCGGTATCCAAGTTTGACGCATATCCGATGCCAAGGGTGGACGAGTTAATTGACGCCCTTGGTAACGCGGAATATATATCCACGCTGGACTTAACAAAAGGATACTGGCAAATACCTTTAGAGGAAAAGTCCAAGTGCAAAACAGCCTTTGCCACTCCCATGGGTTTATACCAGTTTGTGACAATGCTATTTGGACTGCATGGAGCCCCAGCCACATTTCAGAGACTCATGGATAAAGTGCTGAGACCCCATAGGGCTTATGCCGCAGCCTATCTAGATGACATTGTCATTTATAGTAAACACTGGCGGGCTGTTGTTTTGTGTGCTGTATGTTTTTAAGGCTCAATAAAGAAGCCTTATCAAGAGAACCCGCGTGTGTGTTTGCATGTACCCTGCAACAGGCACCCTAAAAAAAATAAGCAATGAAATAAAATACAATCAATGTTTTTCTCATCAAGTGATGGCAGCCATTTTTTTAAAGGATGTGACATCCCTTTAAGATGTCACATGGTATTCTAACCAATCAGATTAGGGGTGTATACCATGTGAGGCATCACATGGTACACCCCCAATCCGATTGGTTGTAGTACCATATGATGACAGCCATTTTTTTCTGTTGATGTCATCTTACTGAGAGGGAAGCATATCCTTCCTGATTGGCTGGCTTCCCTCCCTTTTAATGATGTCACATCCTTAAGAAAAAAAGGGAACCTGTCACATGGTACTCCAGCCAATTGGATTGGGGGTGTACCATTTGACACACAATTGTGACGTCGCAGGCCTTATATAAGGCCTGTCCCGTCTCATTTGATGCCAAGAAGACGACGGTACAACATCAGCCCCCAATTGGATTACAATATACAGATGCAGATGAAGGTCCATAACTACCCCCTCCAGGACCTTATCTCCTACCCTCAGCCCCCCCTCAAGATTTCAGTTGGCGGTCCTGTACACGCATATATACGGTGTGTATAACCCCAAAATTACATTAAGTCAAATTTAGAGTATGCACAAACGAATGTTTATCTTGTAAAGAAAGCCCAGCTAATGTATAAATGCCTCTTTCACTCCCAAATAGTTACTAATCGTGGCTTAACTAACGACAGAATGTAAAAAATGTTATGTTATTTAGAAATAAATTAATATTGAATATTAAAGCCGTGCTCAGGTTCGCTGTTGCTATGGCAGCATATTGTTACGGCCTGATCAGGATTACGGATTTTCTGAAAAATAAAAGAAGATAATCCTTTTTTTTTGGCATTTGCTATCCCAGTTCATTGTAAGCCAGGGAATTTAAATGTAGAAAAAAGTCAGCCCTGCGTAAAGCATTAATTGAAATTTAACACACTATGGGAGGTATGTATCCAGGCAAAAGTGATGCAATTCTGAGAGGAAACAAATTCTAATGTAATAATGAAAAAAGTCCTATTGCTTCGAATTGATTTTTTCCCCCTTGATCCATAAAGTGCAGTTCACATATAGCAGAACTGCACATATATTATGCTTGATACCTATGAAGTTTATTTACTAAAGTGTACAGGCTGTAAAACAGGGGGCAAAACTAGTGCAAATAAACAGCATATTTAGCACCAAAAAAATAATAACATTGAAATCAATTGCAGCTTTGCGTTTGATATGTGCAACGTGCACTGGATTTGCCCAACTTTTGTAAATAACCTCAGGTGGGAGATAATGTATCAAAATCTCCCAACTGCAAAACTGGAGCAATAAAACTGCTCATATTTATCAAAGCAAAAACGATTGTATCCCGTAGGACTTTGTTCTTGGATATAGTTGGCGTATTATTTAGTGGCTAGCTTTGCACCAGTTTTTTTTATTTAGAAGATTTTGATACATCTCGCTCTCCCTCTCTCCCTCTCTCTCATGCTCTCCCTCTCTCTCATGCTCTCGCTCTCTCTCATGCTCTCCCTCTCTCTCATGCTCTCCCTCTCTCTCACGCTCTCCCACGCTCTCCCTCTCTCCCCCCCTCTCTCTCTCTCTCTCTCTCACACGCTCTCCCTCTCTCTCATGCTCTCCCTCTCTCTGATGCTCTCTCTCTGATGCTCTCCCTCTCCCTCCCACGCTCTCCCTCTCATGCTCTCCTACGCTTACCCTCTCTCTCTTCCTCTCTCTCTCTCATTCTCTCTCTCTCTCTCTCATGCTCTCTCTCTCATGTTCTCTCTCTCTCTCTCTCTCATGCTCTCTCTCTCCCTCTCTCTCACGCTCTGTCTCTCTCACGCTCGTATAACGCATGCACAGAGTGAACCGTGTGCTTGTTCCATTTGGTAGAATTCTCAAGGTCACCACAAACCTATGTTACTTGTTGCTGTTCTATACTTTCATTTCCCGCGGCACATTAGGGAATGTCCTGCTAAGAGGGCAGCTTTCCTCTGCGGCCACCTTTTTATATTAGCACAGCGATCGTCCTTATTATTATTTTGTTAAACAGTTTACAACTGCGCTGTGTTTAGCTGATGGAGCCCCTGAATCCAACGTGTGTGTGCTGATGGGCTTTGTATCCCATTTGACAATAATAATAATAATACTGTAATAATAACAATATCTCCACTGGTTCAGCCTCACCTGGGGAGCTAATAGAAAGCTGGGATATCATTTGACCCACTTCTTTTGTTACAAAGCAGCACCCTATAATGTTAATATGTCAGGGACCTGGGGTTCTCCCAATGTGCAAACTGTGGGATTCGGCACCGTGGGACCCTTGCTTTTTATACATGAAAGAAATGGAGTATGGAAAGGCTTTGAGGTTTAACTACCTCATTGCAGATTTGGAAGTTATAACCAGGCATTCAGATCCTCCAGCTGCTTCTGTTTGGTGTCTCTTCGTTATCTGCCCAGTACCCTGACTTGGGTGTGTTACTGTTACTTGTCATGCTCAGTAGTGGTAATGTACTAAAGACCTGTTCAAAAAGCGATGTGACAGACTGCTGATAGAACACATTGGTAAGGCTTGCACAGCCTATTATGGAACAAAATATGATGACAAGGGCAAAGAGCAAGGCCTACAGCTCTTACCCTAAAGCCTGTAGGTGTGAACAAATGAAGTTACATTACTCAACTCATAATTCAGTAATGTTTGGGGCCATTTAACCGCCGAAAGAAAGTGAAACATGACCACAGATGAAGCAAAAATTCACAAAACGCGTTGGGTCAGTCCGTGGTTGAATGACGCAGTCTTTTACGTGCATCAGCGTATTCTCTGCACAATACTGGTCCCGCACAGATATTGAGTGATTTCAGTCGTCTCTATTTGAACTGTGTTTGCTTCCAAAGCACATAACTTTTAGCCATTGTGTGGTGTTTATTCACATACAGTACATTGCATACCGGTACAGTGTTTGATTCTTCTATATAAATATGCTACTTAATTACCTGGAACCTAATACTCTTACAGTACTTTATTGTGGTAATACTATTCATGTATTCCTCCCTGCCCTTTCCTTCACTTCACCTAACCAGTGAAGTCTTTCTTCTGGTTAAAGTGCATCACAGCACAGCCTTCTTGGGCTGGATGAATGGATCAGATTGGACCATATTCCTCAAGATTCTTACATCGGACACATATCATGTTTGCCAAAAAAGATGAGTTCACCTAAAATGAGGCAGCTTATTTCTTGATGTCACGACAATATTGTAGTCATCCGTAACAATAATATTAAAATAAATCTCCTCTCTAAATAATTTCTCACTAGCGGTAAAACAAAGAAGGCCCAATGCACATCCAATGTCTCAAATTATTGAGTTCATTTATACGTTTATGTTTTTTTCTTCTCATAAGTATGGGACATTTAGTTGAATCCTTTGGCCCAACATGTTAAGCCTGGAGTCTGAGTTTACCGATCTTATTACGCAATGCTGGCTGGATCCCAATTATTTGCAGTAACAGAAAGCCAAGATAAAGCCCTAATCGTCCTTTTATTCCACCTACTCTAGGGGCAATGTTATGTATGCACCGGTTAGTTGTAGAGGGTTTTAAGTCCATTTGGGAGAAAAGGCCTCCTTTGAAATATGACTTGTCATTTATGAAACGAGCTGCATTCTAATCTCTCAGAAACAATTACAACATACAGTAGTAATTAGACAAGTGGAAAAGGGAGAGAAGGGGTTTTACAGGATAGAGATTTGTACATTATCAAAGCTTTTATATTAATGGGAGAACATGTTTTTTCTGCTTTTACCTGTTATTCAATTTCTAGTAGAAATTAGGGATTTATTGATATGGTGTTATCATAATCTGGTCCTTGATAAAAACTGAGTTAATATATTGTTTATATATTTCTTATCCAAGGAACCCTATATTTTTTATAATTTACCCAAAGTTTATAAAAATTCTCAAGAAAAGGATATACACATGAGTCATCAAAAAAGTCATTTCTTAATTTAAATACCGCACATTATTATCACCTGCTTGAGGGTGGTGTTAGCAGTGCATAACAGACTATATATACTCACAATTGTTGCTACCAGAACACGATTTTCTTCATCATAGAATTCTAGATTGCACATTCTCTGCCGCTCTTCAGCAGCACTGGCTTCTGGTGTCTCTCTTTGGGCTTGATCCTGAGTCCTGACTTCCCCCATTCGGCCCTCAAGTCTCCCTAATGTGCCCTACTTCTCTCCTCACCTTAGCCAGAGCGCATGACAGCCAATCACTCCTACTTCTCTCCTCACCTGTCTTGCACCCCTTCTAATCATCTCCACTCCTCTTCTCACCACCACTCCTCCACTCACCACTCTTCCACCTCCACTCACCACTCTTCCTCTCACCACTCACACTACCCCTGCTCTAATCACCACCACTCCTCTAACCACTACCCCCATGCCTGCTCTCACCACCCCTCTTCCTCTCACCACACCCACCACGACTGCTCTCAACACCACCATGTCTGCGCTCACCACCACTCCTCCTTTCCCACAATGCCTGCTCTCATCACCACTCCTCCTCTTCCTCCTCCTCCTCCACTCACCACTCTTCCTCTCACCACTCACACTACCCCTGCTCTAATCACCACCACTCCTCTAACCACTTCCGCGATGCCTGCTCTCACCACCCCTCTTCCTCTCACCACACCCACCACGACTGCTCTCAACACCACCATGTCTGCTCTCACCACCACTCCTCCTCTCCCACAATGCCTGCTCTCCTCACCACTCCTCCTCTCCCACAATGCCTGCTCTCATCACCACTCCTCCTCTTCCTCCTCCTCCTCCACTCACCACTCTTCCTCTCACCACTCACACTACTCCTGCTCTAATCACCACCACTCCTCTAACCACTACCAACATGCCTGCTCTCACCACCATCCTTCCTCTCACCATACCCACCATGACTCCTCTCACCTCTCCCACCATGCCTGCTCTTACCACTCCTCTCACCTCTCCTCCTCCCGCCACTCCTGCTCTCACCACCACTCAACTCATTCCACTCACCCTCTCCTCCTCCATCTCTGGCAATCACACACCCGCTCACTCACAATTGAACACAACCACCATACACTATCGCACAACCAAAGACAACTAACGAACAAATATGAAAATACACAAATAATACACTAGTACTCACACTCACAAACTACAAATAGAACAGGGCAACCCACACAGAACTTGCAACAATAGCACAATAGTATGCACAAACCTCCAACTCCTTGTGGCCTGTAATGTTTCTCCATCCTGTGACAAAGACTATGTGGCAGTCGAAACGTTGGTTGTTTCATTGCTGATTAAAATCTCTTAATGAGAAGCCTGTGTGCCTGGAATTCTTCAATCCATGTGAATCCATTGGGACACTTCAGGACATTCCCTTATTTCCGTGAGCACCGGCAGCTGAGTTTCCTTTTATCTATAGATGAGACGTGTGCCGGATATCTGCTCTATATGTTTCTCCATTCCAACAGCACTGCCAGCTTGTTCACTTCCAACACAAATGTATATAGCTTTCTCTGCAGGCTGATATCGCCTGTGTTACCAAGTCTCCATTTTTGGTGGAAATGTTATATATACTGCAAGAAATATCTCATTTTGAACTGAATATTTTTTTACAACGTTCAGACTTTTTTTTTTTTACTATTGAAATGCTCATGACTTCTGTCTTATTCATGTGCTAATAACACGCATATTTTTTTGGGGGTGGGGTGGGTGACTGTGATATTAACTAAATTTTAACAGTTGAATTCTAGGCCATAGAGTGGAACCAGGTTTAGCTTTGGGTAACGTATTGTTGCTTCATTCTATACATCGATTTACCAGGAAAAGGGTTCAAAAGCGTTGACATATTTTTACAATTCAGATTGGAGCATGTCGCCTTACAAGCTGAATTAATTTTAAATATTAAAATATAATTATATTTATTTTGCGGTGAAGTTTTAAATGTAAGCTTGTGGGGTACCAAATTTGTCCCAAGATTTACCATTTTCTATGAGTTTTTTGGAACAATAGTTTGCTTGGCAGAATGATCCCTTTTTATCAATTATTGTGCTGTTTTATTGATGATTTCATTTTTATTTGAAAGGGGGAAAGCGCTTTTAAATGTTTTTTTTAGGATATACTAGCTGAGAGCCCCGGCGTTGCCCGGGATGTTTGTGGTGTGGGTGTGGCATTTGGGTGAGGAGTGGTCAACGCGGCCCATGTGCGGTGGTAGTGCTGCTGTGGCTGTACTGATGGTGATTGTATCGGTGTGCTGATTTTGGAGGGTTTGGTGCTGATGTGGGGGTGCGGATGTGGGGGTGCGGATGTGGGTGTGCCGATGGGGGAGGTGCAAAGGTGCCGATGTGTGGGTGCTGATGGTGTTGATGGGGGCTGGGAATGGCGGGGAGCCGAGAATGCCAGTGTGCTGGGGGGGCATGGGATAGCGGTGTGCTGATGTGGTTTCGCTGGGGATAGTGTGTGTGTGTATACGTGTGTGTGTATACACACGTGTGTGTGTATACACGTGTGTGTGTATACATGTTTGTGTGTGTGTATACATGTTTGTGTGTATACATTGTATGTGTGTGTGTGTGTGTATACATGTGTGTGTGTGTGTGTGTGTATGTGTGTGTGTATACGTGTGTGTATACACATGTGTGTGTATACACATGTGTGTATAGACGTGTATACACATGTGTGTGTAGACATTGTGTGTATGTATATATTGTGTGTGTGTGTATACATGTGTACGTGTGTGTATACACATGTGTGTATACACATGTGTGTATACACATGTGTGTATACATGTTTGTGTGTGTCTATACATGTTTGTGTGTATACATAGTATGTGTGTGTGTGTGTGTGTGTGTGTACATGTGTGTGTGTGTGTGTACATTTGTGTGTGTGTACATTTGTGTGTGTATACATTTGTGTGTGTGTATACATGTTTGTGTGTGTATACATGTTTGTGTGTGTGTATACGTGTGTGTATACATGTGTGTGTATACACGTGTGTGTGTGTGTGTGTGTATACATGTGTGTGTGTATACAGTATGTGTACATGTGCGTGTGTGTATGTCTCCATGTGTGTGTATACACATGTGTATATACACATGTGTATACACGTGTGTATACATGTTTGTGTGTATACATAGTATGTGTGTGTGTGTGTGTATACATGTGTGTGTGTAGATTTGTGTGTATACATGTTTGTGTGTGTATACACGTGTGTGTGTGTGTGTGTGTGTGTATACATGTGTGTGTATACATGTGTGTGTATACATGTGTGTGTGTATACATGTGTGTGTGTATACATGTGTGTGTGTATACATTATGTGTATGTATACATGTGTGTGTGTGTGTGTACATGTGCGTGTGTGTATGTCTCCATGTGTGTGTGTATGTCTCCATGTGTGTGTGTACGTGTACATGTGTGTGAGTATACGTGTACATGTGTGTGTGTGTGTACGTGTCTACGTGTACATGTGTGTGTGTGTCTACGTGTACATGTGTGTGTGTCTACGTGCGTGTGTATACGTGTGTGTGTGTCTACGTGTGTGTGTGCGTATACGTGTGTATGTGTGTCTACGTGTGTGTGCGTATACGTGTGTGTGTGTCTACGTCTGTGTGTGTGTCTACGTGTGTGTGTGTACACGTGTGTCTACGTGTGTGTTTGTACGTGTGTGTTTGTACGTGTGTGTGTGTGTGTGTGTGTGTACGTGTGTGTGTGTGTGTGTAAACGTGTGTGTCTGTGTGTATACGTGTGTGTCTGTGTGTATACGTGTGTGTCTGTGTGTGTCTGTGTGTATAGGTGTGTGTGTGTGTGTGTGTATAGGTGTGTGTGTGTGTGTGTGTATAGGTGTGTGTGTGTGTGTGTATAGGTGTGTGTCTGTGTGTCTGTGTGTATAGGTGTGTCTACGTGTCTACGTGTTTCTTTGTGTCTACGTGTGCCTGTGTGTATACGTGTGTGTCTGTATAGGTGTGTGTGTGTGTGTGTGCGTGTGTGTCTGTCTACGTGTGTGTCTGTCTGTCTACATGTGTGTGTGTGTCTACATGTGTGTGTCTGTGGACGTGTGTGTGTGCCTACATGTGTGTGTGTGTGTGTGTGTGTGTGTGTGTGTGCCTACATGTGTGTGTGCCTACATGTGTGTGTGTGCGCCTACATGTGTGTGTGTGTGTGGTCTCTGTGTGTGTGTGTGTCTCTGTCTCTGTGTATGTGTATGTGTATGTATATATAGTGTGTGTGTGTGTGTATGGAGGGTTGAGGCTGGCAATGAAGGTGTGGGGGGAGAGCTGCTTACCTTGCAGTCGGCAGCATGTTCCTCGAGGTGAGGCCTCCTGCAGGGCGGGAGCCCCCCGGCAGGGCGGGAGCCCCCCCACTGCCCTCCGGCTCGAGGTGAGGCCTCCTGCAGGGCGGGAGCCCCCCCGCTGCCTCCGGCTCGAGGTGAGGCCTCCTGCAGGGCGGGAGCCCCCCCGCTGCCCTTCGGCTCGAGGTGAGGCCTCCTGCAGGGCGGGAGCCCCCCCGCTGGCCTCCGGCTCGAGGTGAGGCCTCCTGCAGGGCGGGAGCCCCCCCCGCAGCCCCCCGGCTCGAGGTGAGGCCTCCTGCAGGGCGGGAGCCCCCCCCGCTGCCTCCGGCTCGAGGTGAGGCCTCCTGCAGGGCGGGAGCCTCCCCGCTGCCCACCGGCTCGAGGTGAAGCCTCCTGCAGGGCGGGAGCCCCCCCGCTGCCCTCCGGCTCGAGGTGAGGCCTCCTGCAGGGCGGGAGCCCCCCCGCTCGAGGTGAGGCCTCCTGCAGGGCGGGAGCCCCCCCGCTGCCCTCCGGCTCGAGGTGAGGCGGCGGTGCCGAGGAGCGTTGCAGGCGGCGCCGGGTAGGCTGGTCTTTGCTGTGAGGGGGGTGGGAGAGGTGAGCCGGTGCCGAGGAGCGTGCGGCGAGGCCCGTGGGTATGCTGCCTCACCCATCCGGCCGCTCCCACGTGGATGTGAGGCGGGAGGCAGCGTGTTGTGGCCGCTCCCCCGCGTGTGTCCCGGGCGCTCGCTCCGCTCCCCCGCTGACTGTAGCGGCGCCGGGGTGTGAGCTTGGGGGGGGGGGTGTGAGCTTGGGGGGGGTGTGTGAGCTTGGGGGGGGGGTAAGCTTGGGGGGGGGTGAGGTGTGTGTGAGCTTGGGGGGGTGGGAATGTGTGTGTGTGTGTGTGTGTGTGTGTGTGTGTTTTTTTTTTTTTGTGGACCTTTGGCCCGTCACTCCGCCTCAGGGGCGGGCCAAGGGGGTGGTGTGAGTGTGTGAGGCCAATGAGAGGTGTGCGGGGGCGGGCGGGCCAAGGGACCAATGAGAGGGACACCGGACATCCAGACAGGCAGGCAAACATACAGTGCTTTCACTAATATAGTATAAGACTAGCTGAGAGCCCCGGCGTTGCCCGGGATGTTTGTGGTGTGGGTGTGGCATTTGGGTGAGGAGTGGTCAACGCGGCCCATGTGCGGTGGTAGTGCTGCTGTGGCTGTACTGATGGTGATTGTATCGGTGTGCTGATTTTGGAGGGTTTGGTGCTGATGTGGGGGTGCGGATGTGGGGGTGCGGATGTGGGTGTGCCGATGGGGGAGGTGCAAAGGTGCCGATGTGTGGGTGCTGATGGTGTTGATGGGGGCTGGGAATGGCAGGGAGCCGAGAATGCCAGTGTGCTGGGGGGGCATGGGATAGCGGTGTGCTGATGTGGTTTCGCTGGGGATAGTGTGTGTGTGTATACGTGTGTGTGTATACACACGTGTGTGTGTATACACGTGTGTGTGTGTATACATGTTTGTGTGTGTGTATACATGTTTGTGTGTATACATTGTATGTGTGTGTGTGTGTATACATGTGTACGTGTGTGTGTACGTGTGTGTGTGTGTGTGTACGTGTGTGTGTGTATGTGTGTGTGTATACGTGTGTGTATACACATGTGTGTGTATACACATGTGTGTATAGACGTGTATACACATGTGTGTGTAGACATTGTGTGTATGTGTATACATGTGTACGTGTGTGTATACACGTGTGTATACACATGTGTGTATACATGTTTGTGTGTGTCTATACATGTTTGTGTGTATACATAGTATGTGTGTGTGTGTGTGTGTGTGTACATGTGTGTGTGTGTACATTTGTGTGTGTGTACATTTGTGTGTGTATACATTTGTGTGTGTGTATACATGTTTGTGTGTGTGTATACATGTTTGTGTGTGTGTATACGTGTGTGTATACATGTGTGTGTATACACGTGTGTGTGTGTGTGTGTATACATGTGTGTGTGTATACAGTATGTGTACATGTGCGTGTGTGTATGTCTCCATGTGTGTGTATACACATGTGTATATACACATGTGTATACACGTGTGTATACACGTGTGTATACATGTTTGTGTGTATACATAGTATGTGTGTGTGTGTGTATACATGTGTGTGTGTAGATTTGTGTGTATACATGTTTGTGTGTGTATACACGTGTGTGTGTGTGTGTGTGTGTGTGTGTATACATGTGTGTGTATACATGTGTGTGTGTATACATTATGTGTATGTATACATGTGTGTGTGTGTGTGTACATGTGCGTGTGTGTATGTCTCCATGTGTGTGTGTATGTCTCCATGTGTGTGTGTACGTGTACATGTGTGTGAGTATACGTGTACATGTGTGTGTGTGTGTACGTGTCTACGTGTACATGTGTGTGTGTGTCTACGTGTACATGTGTGTGTGTCTACGTGCGTGTGTCTACGTGCGTGTGTATACGTGTGTGTGTGTCTACGTGTGTGTGTGTCTACGTGTGTGTGTGTATACGTGTGTGTGCGTATACGTGTGTATGTGTGTCTACGTGTGTGTGTGTGTCTACGTGTGTGTGCGTATACGTGTGTGTGTGTCTACGTCTGTGTGTGTGTCTACGTGTGTGTGTGTACACGTGTGTCTACGTGTGTGTTTGTACGTGTGTGTGTGTGTGTGTGTGTGTATACGTGTGTGTGTGTGTAAACGTGTGTGTCTGTGTGTATACGTGTGTGTCTGTGTGTATACGTGTGTGTCTGTGTGTGTCTGTGTGTATAGGTGTATAGGTGTGTGTGTGTGTGTGTATAGGTGTGTGTGTGTGTATAGGTGTGTGTCTGTGTGTCTGTGTGTATAGGTGTGTCTACGTGTGTCTACGTGTCTACGTGTTTCTTTGTGTCTACGTGTGTCTGTGTGTCTACGTGTGCCTGTGTGTATACGTGTGTGTGTGTATACGTGTGTCTGTATAGGTGTGTGTGTGTGTGTGTGTGTGTGTGTGTGTGTGTGTCTGTCTACGTGTGTGTCTGTCTGTCTACATGTGTGTGTGTGTCTACATGTGTGTGTCTGTGGACGTGTGTGTGTGCCTACATGTGTGTGTGTGTGTGTGTGTGTGTGTGTGCCTACATGTGTGTGTGTGCGCCTACATGTGTGTGTGTGTGTGGTCTCTGTGTGTGTGTGTCTCTGTCTCTGTGTATGTGTATGTATATATATATATATATATATATATATATATATGTGTGTGTGTGTGTGTGTGTGTGTATGGAGGGTTGAGGCTGGCAATGAAGGAATGGGGGGGTGTGGGGGGAGAGCTGCTTACCTTGCAGTCGGCAGCATGTTCCTCGAGGTGAGGCCTCCTGCAGGGCGGGAGCCCCCCGGCAGGGCGGGAGCCCCCCCACTGCCCTCCGGCTCGAGGTGAGGCCTCCTGCAGGGCGGGAGCCCCCCCGCTGCCCTTCGGCTCGAGGTGAGGCCTCCTGCAGGGCGGGAGCCCCCCCGCTGCCCTTCGGCTCGAGGTGAGGCCTCCTGCAGGGCGGGAGCCCCCCCGGCAGGGCGGGAGCCCCCCCACTGCCCTCCGGCTCGAGGTGAGGCCTCCTGCAGGGCGGGAGCCCCCCCGCTGCCCTTCGGCTCGAGGTGAGGCCTCCTGCAGGGCGGGAGCCCCCCCACTGCCCTTCGGCTCGAGGTGAGGCCTCCTGCAGGGCGGGAGCCCCCCCGCTGCCCTTCGGCTCGAGGTGAGGCCTCCTGCAGGGCGGGAGCCCCCCCGCTGCCCTTCGGCTCGAGGTGAGGCCTCCTGCAGGGCGGGAGCCCCCCCGCTGCCTCCGGCTCGAGGTGAGGCCTCCTGCAGGGCGGGAGCCCCCCCGCTGCCCTTCGGCTCGAGGTGAGGCCTCCTGCAGGGCGGGAGCCCCCCCGCTGCCCTTCGGCTCGAGGTGAGGCCTCCTGCAGGGCGGGAGCCCCCCCGCTGCCCTCCGGCTCGAGGTGAGGCCTCCTGCGCGGGAGCCCCCCCGCTGCCCTTCGGCTCGAGGTGAGGCCTCCTGCAGGGCGGGAGCCCCCCCGCTGCCTCCGGCTCGAGGTGAGGCCTCCTGCAGGGCGGGAGCCCCCCCCGCAGCCCCCCGGCTCGAGGTGAGGCCTCCTGCAGGGCGGGAGCCCCCCCGCTGCCCACCGGCTCGAGGTGAAGCCTCCTGCAGGGCGGGAGCCCCCCCGCTGGCCTCCGGCTCGAGGTGAGGCCTCCTGCAGGGCGGGAGCCCCCCCGCTGGCCTCCGGCTCGAGGTGAGGCCTCCTGCAGGGCGGGAGCCCCCCCCGCAGCCCCCCGGCTCGAGGTGAGGCCTCCTGCAGGGCGGGAGCCCCCCCCCCGCTGCCTCCGGCTCGAGGTGAGGCCTCCTGCAGGGCGGGAGCCCCCCCGCTGCCCACCGGCTCGAGGTGAAGCCTCCTGCAGGGCGGGAGCCCCCCCGCTGCCCTCCGGCTCGAGGTGAGGCCTCCTGCAGGGCGGGAGCCCCCCCGCTGCCCACCGGCTCGAGGTGAAGCCTCCTGCAGGGCGGGAGCCCCCCCGCTGCCCTCCGGCTCGAGGTGAGGCCTCCTGCAGGGCGGGAGCCCCCCCGGTCGAGGTGAGGCCTCCTGCAGGGCGGGAGCCCCCCCGCTGCCCTCCGGCTCGAGGTGAGGCGGCGGTGCCGAGGAGCGTTGCAGGCGGCGCCGGGTAGGCTGGTCTTTGCTGTGAGGGGGGTGGGAGAGGTGAGCCGGTGCCGAGGAGCGTGCGGCGAGGCCCGTGGGTATGCTGCCTCACCCATCCGGCCGCTCCCACGTGGATGTGAGGCGGGAGGCAGCGTGTTGTGGCCGCTCCCCCGCGTGTGTCCCGGGCGCTCGCTCCGCTCCCCCGCTGACTGTAGCGGCGCCGGGGTGTGAGCTTGGGGGGGGGGGGTGTGAGCTTGGGGGGGGGTGTGTGAGCTTGGGGGGGGGTAAGCTTGGGGGGGGGTGAGGTGTGTGTGAGCTTGGGGGTGTGTGTGTGTGTGTGTGTGTGTGTGTGTGTGTGTGTGTGTGTGTGTGTGTGTGTGTGTGTGTGTGTGTGTGTGTGTGTGTGTGTGTGTGTGTGTGTGTGTGTGTGTGTGTGTGTGTGTGTTGTTTTTTTTTTTTTGTGGACCTTTGGCCCGTCACTTCGCCTCAGGGGCGGGCCAAGGGGGTGGTGTGAGTGTGTGAGGCCAATGAGAGGTGTGCGGGGGCGGGCCAAGGGACCAATGAGAGGGACACCGGACATCCAGACAGGCAGGCAAACATACAGTGCTTTCACTAATATAGTATAAGAAGATGAATAGCCCGGATAGAACTGACCCTAACGGAATGGAATTTTTAGACTTAGTTCTCCATCTCTGAAGACCATAATATTCAGACTAGAACCTTTTATAATGAAGTGGACATACATTAGCTATTTAGAAGAAAGAAGTATTCACCACTCTAGTTGGATTAAAAAAATTCAATATAGGACATTTCTCTCGTGTTAGACATTGCTCAAGGGAAAATTATTTTAATGAACAATTAAACGCACTTAGCAAGGCATTCCCGTAAGAAGGTTACGAAGTGAGTAAAGTGAATAGAGATTTAGAGAACTCCCCGGATACAAACGATAATGAGAAAGCACTTGGGGATTCTATTGGGTTACTTTATTCTAAAGCGGGGGGGCGCACCCCCTGAGGGGGCGTGGGATTTTTCTGGGGGGACGCGGGCGGTTGCAGAGGCCCCACGCTCTTCCCCAAGGCATTTAAATGAAATGCCGGGGGATTGCGTGAGGCCTCTGCAACACGAAACTTACCGTGATTCAGACGTAGTTGTTGAGGCTTTAAAGTTATTTTATTGTTGGGGTGTTTAGGTGCTTGTGTATTTCTTTGATTATTGCTTATTTTTGGCCTTAATTAATTATATTAGGTTGACCATTGAGTGATAAAGTGGCTTATGATGCCCATATTAAATGGGCATGATATACCTCTGTGCCAGTCAATGGGTACAGGCTGGGTATAGTGGGGCCTGGGTGTGTGGTTAGGCCTCCCGGGTGGGTAGCGGGGGATGGGGGTTAACCCCTTAATTACTATAGCTGTTATTAACCGCTAATGTGATTAAGGGGTTAGGGGCCATTAGATTGTATTCTTTCTTGTATTCTTGCTAACATCGCAGGACAGAGGAGGATGTGTCACTGTTGATCTCCTCTTCCCCTCTACCACTTGCTCTCTTGACCCCATTCCCTCCCATCTCCTAAAACCTCTTGCTCCTACTATAATCCCTACCCTCACACACATTTTTAACTCTTCCCTCTACTCTGGTACCTTCCCATCCTCCTTCAAATATGCAACAATTATACCATTACTCAAAAACAGCAAGCTTGACCCTACCTGTCTTTCTAACTATCGACCTGTCTCCCTCCTGCCCTTTGCCTCCAAACTCCTTGTACGTCTTGTATCCTCTCGCTTGCTCCATTTTCTCAACACCTATTCTCTCCTAGACCCTCTACAATCTGGCTTCTGCACTGCTCACTACACGGAAACAGCCCTCACTAAAATAACGGATGACCTCCATGCTGCCAAAGACAGAGGTCATTACACTCTGCTCATGTTACTCGACCTCTCAGTCGCATTTGACACCGTGGACCACCCTCTTCTCTTTCACATTCTCCATACTCTTGGTATTCGGAACAAAGCTCTATCCTGGATCTCCTCTTTCCTCTCCCATCGTACTTTCAGTGTCTCTTCTGCTAACACCTCCTCCTCCTCTATCGACCTCTCTGTGGGGGTACCCCAGGGCTCTGTCTTGGGACCTCTTCTCTTTTCTCTGTGCACACTCTCTCTAGGGGACCTAATAACATCTCTTGGGTTTAAATATCACCTCTATGCTGACGACACACAACTTTACTTTTCAACACCCGACCTTACACCTGCTGTACAAACCAAAGTTTCTGAATGTCTCTCTGCTATATCATCCTGGATGGCCCTCCGCCGACTTAAACTTAACATGGCAAAAACAGAGCTCCTTATACATCCTCCCAAACCTGGCCCTATTACCTCCTTCCACATTACTGTTGGAAGTACGATCATTCACCCAGTAGCCCAAGCACGCTGCCTAGGGGTCACACTCTACTCCTCTCACATTCTCCTCTCACATTCAGAACGTTTCTAAAACCTGTCGCTTTTTCCTCTGCAATATCACTAAGATACGCCCGTTTCTCTGTTGCTCGACTGCTAAAACTCTGACTCAGGCCCTCATTCTCTCCCGTCTTGATTACTGTAACCTCCTGCTGTCCAGCCTTCCTGCCTCTCACCTGTCTCCCCTACAATCTATTCTAAACGCTGCTGCCAGAATCACTCTACTCTTTCCTAAATCTGTCTCTGCGTCTCCCCTCCTGAAATCCCTCTCCTGGCTTCCGATCAAATCCCGTATCACACACTCAATTCTCCTCACTTTTAAAGCTTTACACTCTTCTGCTCCTCCTTACATCTCAGCCCTAATTTCTCGTTATGCACCATCCCGACTCTTGCGTTCCTCTCCAGGATGTCTTCTTTCTACCCCCTTTGTATCTAAAGCCCTCTCCCGCCTTAAACCTTTCTCACTTACTGCCCCGCACCTCTGGAATGCCCTTCCCCTCAATACCCGACTAGCACCCTCTCTATCCACCTTTAAGACCCACCTTAAGACACACTTGCTTAAAAAAAGCATATGAATAGCACTGTGGATTATACTGGACACATGATACATAAAGCTTGTCCCCCTGCAGACGCACTTACCTGAATTCCCTCCTACTGTCTCTGTACGTTCTCCCTACCTACCAATTAGACTGTAAGTTCCTCGGAGCAGGGACTCCCTTTCCTTAATGTTACTTTTATGTCTGATGCACTTTTTCCCATGACCTGTTATTTATATTATCTATTATTTATTTGATTACCACGTGTATTACTACTGTGAAGCGCTATGTACATTAATGGCGCTATATAACTAAAGACATACAATACAATACATGCTACTGAGGATGCCCTTCATGATGTCAGGGGTAAGTTGAACATTTTATTTATTTTATTAATGCTGGCTGGCTAATGTTTGATTTTATAATGGGCAAATGCACTATTATCCATATGTGTATAATAGTAATTTTGTCCATTACTGTACAGTATGTGTTCGGGGGGGGGGGGGGGGAGAGGGGGGGTTGTTGGGGGTAGAGGAGGTGTGTAGTAGGGTTTTTGTGTTTCAAAATATTTATTGTGGGTAGCGAGGATGGGTGAAGTTGTCATTTGGCCCTTGGTGGGTGTTTATACAACCGGGGTGAGTAGTGGGAGGGGTTAACCCCTACATTACCTTAGTGCTATTAACCGCTAAGGTAATGAAGGGGTTACCTCCACCCGCAACCCCCCCCCCCACAAAGCCTAAACACCCACCAAGGGCCAAATACCACCTTCACCCACCCCCGCGACCCACAATAAAGATGGCACTGGTAGTTAACCCTTTCATTACCTTGGCGGTTAGCCGCTAAGGTAATGAAGTTGCCTGTAAAAGCATTTTTATTGCATGCCGTGGGTCTCAGGTGCAGATATTAATGTGTATCAGCTCCGGAGACTCCCGGCAGCAATCCGATGCAGGAAAAATGCATTTTTTTTTCTATGTCTTCTCTCGCCGCTTCTCTGCAGGTTCTCCTGATTGCTATCCCTTTGGGAGAAGCGCAGGGATTCACTTTCTGTTCTCCCCAGCTTCACGCCAACTTTTCCTGGCGTGAGGATTTGGGGAGAAACTCGCCATTCTAGATCTGCGATAGGCCTCGATAAGCTAATCGTGGCTACTAGAATTGCACGAGTTTCAGAACCTGCCGATGAGTGGCTTATAGCCGGTCAGCCAGCGATTTTTTTTTTGGCGGCTGAAAAATTGGGAGATTTATGCCTTTTTTGGCCGATAATTGCTCGATAAGTGGCTAATCGAGGCTTATAGAATAGGCCCCTTAGACTGGTTCCCCTATGTCTAGTCTGCCCATCCAGTACATACATTTCTATCTTATTGAGGGTGATATATTCAACCACTGGGTGGCAGTATAACATCCTAAACCTAAATTCCTGACTGTATCTTATACTATATTAGTGAAAGCACTGTATGTTTGCCTGCCTGTCTGGATGTCCGGTGTCCCTCTCATTGGTCCCTTGGCCCGCCCGCCCCCGCACACCTCTCATTGGCCTCACACACTCACACCACCCCCTTGGCCCGCCCCTGAGGCGGAGTGACGGGCCAAAGGTCCACAAAAAAAAAAACAACACACACACACACACACACACATTCCCACCCCCCCAAGCTCACACACACCTCACCCCCCCCCAAGCTTACCCCCCCCCAAGCTCACACACCCCCCCCAAGCTCACACCCCCCCCCCCCCAAGCTCACACCCCGGCGCCGCTACAGTCAGCGGGGGAGCGGAGCGAGCGCCCGGGACACACGCGGGGGAGCGGCCACAACACGCTGCCTCCCGCCTCACATCCACGTGGGAGCGGCCGGATGGGTGAGGCAGCATACCCACGGGCCTCGCCGCACGCTCCTCGGCACCGGCTCACCTCTCCCACCCCCCTCACAGCAAAGACCAGCCTACCCGGCGCCGCCTGCAACGCTCCTCGGCACCGCCGCCTCACCTCGAGCCGGAGGGCAGCGGGGGGGCTCCCGCCCTGCAGGAGGCCTCACCTCGAGCGGGGGGGCTCCCGCCCTGCAGGAGGCCTCACCTCGAGCCGGAGGGCAGCGGGGGGGCTCCCGCCCTGCAGGAGGCTGTAGCCTACGTCAGCCGCAGTCTGACACCCAGTGAGCAGAAATATCCGGTACACAAGTTAGAGTTCCTGGCTCTTAAATGGGCGATCACGGAGAAACTTCATGATTACCTCTATGGTGTTACGTTTGAGGTAAGGACCGATAACAATCCCCTCACGTACATCAATACTTCCGCCAAATTGGATGCAGCCGGACATCGATGGCTGGCGACACTATGCAACTACCGATTCTCCATGAAGTACAAGCCAGGGCCTCTGAACATTGGGGCCGATGCTCTATCACGACGACCAGGATTGAGTGCTACCCCTGATGATGATGAATGGGAAGAGATCCCTGGACCTGGGATGCGAGCAATGTGTAGTATAGCGGCCGTCATCAATGATCAGGTCGCATTCTCTGAACTAAGAGTTGCCGATTCGTTAGGGTGCCAGTCGCAGGCGATCCCTGCTGCCTACTGCGACCCCGCAGGGATGAACATAACCCAGGACAAAGTCATAAGATGGAAAGACTTAGTGGACTATCAAGTAAGAGACCCAGTAATCAGCATCATCCGACAGGCCGTTCAGCGAAAGAACACCGCTCTGTTGAAGAGGGCTCCCCGAGATCTGGTCGCGTTACTCATGCGTGAGGTGGACAAGTTCGAGATAGATAATTGTTTGCTCTATAGGGTAGTCCAATATCATAACCACCCTGATAGGCGACAACTAGTTCTACCCCAAAACTTGAGATATATGGTGTTGAAGTCTCTACACGACGAACACGGGCATCTCGGTGTAGAGAAGACTTTTGGACTAGTCCGAGACCGGTTTTTCTGGCCCAAGATGCGGGAAGCGGTGGAACAACACTGCCGCCGTTGTTCCCGGTGTGTTCAACGCAAGACGTTGCCTACCCGGGCAGCTCCCATGGCCCATCTTAAGAGTTCTGGTCCAATGGACCTGGTGTGTATGGACTTCCTGTGTATCGAACCTGATAGTCGAGGAATCGGTAATGTGCTGGTCATCACGGACCATTACACCCGCTATGCACAGGCCTTCCCCACAAAAGACCAGAAGGCTATCATGGTCGCGAAAGTTCTATGGGAAAAGTTCTTCGTTCATTACGGTCTTCCAAACCGACTTCACTCCGACCAAGGGCGAGATTTTGAGAGTACTCTGATACGAGAATTACTTAAAATGCTGAACATCGCCAAATCCCGGACGACTCCGTACCACCCCGAAGGAGATGCTTTGCCTGAACGATTCAACAGGACCCTGTTGGACATGCTTGGAACTCTGAAGGGAATGCAGAAAGCAGAATGGAGTCGTCACGTAGAAACGTTGGTACACGCGTACAACTGTACTCGCCATGAGTCCACTGGGTTCTCCCCGTACTTCCTCATGTTTGGGCGGGAGGCAAGACTCCCAGTAGATGTGCGTCTTCGAGTATCAACGGATGGGATACCCAATACCACTCATTTCAAGTACGTTCAAAGGCTAAAGGACAGTCTGCAACAAGCTTACCAACAGGCTGAGAAGTCTACAGCCAAACTGAATGCTGGTAACAAGAGACGATATGACAATAAAGTCAAGTATCGAGAATTACGTCCTGGGGATGCAGTGTTACTTCGTAATTTGGGAGTTCCCGGAAAACATAAACTGGCGGACCGGTGGAGAGATGGCGTATATGAGGTAGAGTCACAGATGCCCGGCCTCCCGGTCTATCGCATCAGAGACACCGATGGCAGGGTAAAGGTTTGGCATCGTAATCACCTTCTCCCCATTCCCCCAAGTGGGAGACGAAGAGGAGGAACTACAGGCCACACCGCTCAACGGTGAGTTCGATCTGTCAGAGGTGGGTCAGGAGACTGTAACTAACGAGACTCACTCTGAAACTCCGGAAGACCCTATGGAAGGACCCTCTCAAAGGGACCATCCCGCAGAAGGGGCATCTCCCGAAGGAGCTACGGGTAAAGGGCCCCGTAGGCCAATGCCTACTAAGGTGGCACCAACAGGCCAGCCTTTGGATCCACAGAGCCCAAGCTTTGTGCCTAACAGAGACTGTACAGAGACAATTCTCCCCTCAAGGGAAGAGGCCGAGCCTCAGGACTATGTGTACTACTCCCCTGAGGGAGTCGCAGAAGAGCAACTCCGTCGGAGCCAACGAATCCGGTACCCTCCAACTCAGGTCACTTACGATCAAATGGGGGCACCCCATTATGAGACTCAGCAGTGTTCTCGTAGTAAGATACAGTCTGTGATTGTGATGCTCAACGAATTATGCAATCTCGTTTAGAGTTACCTGTGCTAAGTTATGTAGTTACTGCATTTTTATTATATAATTTGTGTACATTGTTGGGAAGTTATGTGGTCCAAGCGAGGACGTTGGAGTTTTCACCAGGGGGAGGATGTAGCCAGGTTCCCCCTCGCGTGTAGCCAGGTCCCCCCTCGCGCACTCACCCCCTCCTTCCCAGTTGCGAGCGCGCGTGTGGATAGGGCTGGAGCGCGAGCATAGAGATCCCTGGTAGCTAGGGATGCGAGCGGCGAGCAGGCCGGTTGCCGGGGACGCGATCGGGCCGTCGCTAAGGCCGCGATCGCGTTGCCACCGGGCCGGCGGCTCGGGGAGCAGGGCGCCGCCATGTTAGGGCTGTTGCGCATGCGCAGTGGTAGAGCACAGCGCGGGAGGCCCCAGATAGCTCGCGCATGCGCGAGATGAGTCTGCCAGCCCCCAGGGTGCTTAGGGGCAGAGACACCTGACGCCAGGGAGCCAATAGGGCTGAGGGATTTGCCTGGGAACAGATGGATACATTTCGCGGGGTTTGCAGCCACGCAGGCAGTCAGGATCCGGACCAGCTAGGGGTAAGAGGTGGATGCAGGGGTCAGTGACCCTCTGCATTAGGCCAGCAGCCCCCAGGCCCCCAGTTAGGTCCTGAGCCACTTAATAGCTTGTGGAGTATAGGGACAGGCCCTAGATAGGGACACTGCCCCATTTATTGGTAGCTTAGTCAGGGACACAGTGCTAAAGCTGTGCGGCCCTGCGAGGTGGGTTCTGGGCTCAGAACACCATCAAAGACCCTGGGACTAAGGTGATATTATCCGCGCTGGAATTCACCCAACGCGGTGTGGAGGACAACGTCGGATCGGGCGGATCTCCAGTGATATCGCGGTACCCGTGGCTGGAGCCCGGGCAGGTAACCTGCAACTCACGTGCACCAACCAGGCCTATCACCAGACATAGTGGCTGCGCAGTCACACATACACATGCAAAGTGGTATTTGACTTTGGGGGTGCGAGACATTTGGGTGGGGATTACTGGACACGGGGTGGGATCACTCTGTGGGAGGTTAGCGTCCGCCGTGACGCCAGAGGTGGTAGCGTCCGCCGTGACGCCTAGTGTGATTAGCGTCCGCCGTGACGCCAGAGGTGGTAGCGTCCGCCGTGATGCCCAGTGTGGTTAGCGTCCGCCGTGGCGCATGAAGGTTGTGTTGATGTATGTAGATACGGTTTGTTATGCAGTAAAGCCAGTCCTGTTTTACATTTGTTCGCTTTGTGTGGTTTCCTGTGAGGGCCTCCTCCCACTCCGTTGGGATCCCTCCCAGGTGGAGGCGTTGCACCTAGAGATGTATAAGATGTATGTACCCCAGGTTCCCCGTGGCGGAAGCTCAGCCCTCCTGTGAGCCAACAGGTAATGCACCACACCTGACCTTGCATGTTCCTACACCTCCACAGTATTATCTGCGAGTGGGTGGGGGAAAACCCGTTACACATGTGCATGTCTGGAGCTGGATGAAGACAACATGCAGGAAATCCCCCCACCCTATATACTGTAGTTATACAGTTATATATAGTTAGACAGTAGTTACAGTATAGGATGTAGAGGGATATACTTGAAACTTCTTCTATTGGACTAGGACCTCAGGAAAAAAAGAGAAAAAGAAAAAACATGCAGGAAGCCTGCAATGGTGTATTACCCAAGGGATAACAATAGAGTTAATATAAGGAGCAATTTATTATAAAGTTAAAAATAACCATGGATATGCAAGGTTAAACAAACATGATTAAAAAGCATTGAATTAAATGAATGAAATGAATCAGTGCATTAGCACTGGATGGTGGTAAGTATAAGTGCCTAAGCACTACCCAAACTTTGAACTTGAAGCTTGGTCCAAGATATCTTCGTTTGCTCCGCCTGGTTAAAATTGAAAACCTACTCACCAGACGTGAATAGGTAATAAGCACTGGTTTTAGTGGTCTTTGCCACTGGGACCGCCTCTAGCCTGGTGGTGTATTCGTCTGCTGCTGTCGGGGATCAGATTCTGTGCTCCATCATGAATCTCTTCCTGGAAACACACGATCCGCTCGCGCAATGACGTCACCAATGTTGGTCCACTGCTACGGTGTCCCAACATTGCCAAAAAACCTTCCAAACCACATTCATTCCAGCCCCGGGGACCCCCTGCTTCCCAAGTTATAGGCCCCGGCATGGGGTGCCGGTATCTTCTGCAGTATTTAAATCTCCCGGTCACATGACGTGGAGGATTTAAAAATGGCAGGGGGATAACGCCGCCCTATAGCGGGGCCTGTATCTCGGGAAGCAGGGGGTCCTTGAGTCTGAAATCAATGCGGTTCAGCTCAGGACACCCCCTGCTCCCTCACACTAGTATTAACATTTATATTTAAACTGCACAATCAGCAGCGTCTCCGTGCAGCTCTCCCAGGCTGCAGTTTAAACAAACACTTATGGCGCGATAACACTTAGAAAAAAAACAAAAACCAAGTCGTTCAATCTTGCTTTTTTTTAACCAAACTTTTTAAAAAATGCAGTTTTTTCTTAGTGAATACCGTTTTCACACACAACGTGTTTTATAGCACGACAAAACAATGCAAAGTCGATCGACAATGCACTGATTTTATTGAGGTTTAGTGAATAGGCTCCCATATGTACTAAGAAGTACTACCCCATATGTACTAAGAAGTACTACTCCATGTGTACTAATAAGTACTACTCCATATGTACTATAATACTACTCCATATGTACTAAGAGGTACTACTCCATATGTACTAAGAGGTACTACTCCATATGTACTATAATACTACTCAATATGTACTAAGAGGTACTACTCCATATGTACTAAGAAGTACTACCCCATATGTACTAAAGTGCCACTCCATATGTACTAAGAGGTACTGCTCGATATGTACTAAGTAGTACTACCCCATATGTACTAAAGTGCCACTCCATATGTACTAAGAGGTACTGCTCCATATGTACTAAGAAGTACTACCCCATATGTACTAAAGTGCCACTCCATATGTACTAAGAGGTACTGCTCCATATGTACTAAGAAGTACTACCCCATATGTACTAAAGTGCCACTCCATATGTACTAAGAGGTACTGCTCCATATGTACTAAGAGGTACTGCTCCATATGTACTAAGAAGTACTGCTGCATATGTACTAAGAAGTACTACTCCACATGTACTAAGAAGTACTGCTCCATAAATACTAAGTACTGATCCATATGTACTAAGAAGTACTGCTCCGTATGCAGTGGTGGGATTCTGCCGGTCTGCACCGGTTTGTGTGAACCTGTACCTAGAATTTCCCAAGTTTGCTGAACCAGTGAGAAAAGGGAGAGAACAGAGCTTCTGCTAAGGGGCTGGGCAGCTTGATCCATCCTAATTGGCTGCTGCTGTGTAATGCAGCCAATCAGGAGGAGGTGGCAGGAGTCGGGGTGCAGAGAGAGGTGAGTCTGTGCCCTGCCTGTCTGTGTCCTGCCTGCCTGTGTGTCCTGCCTGTCGGTGTCCTGCCTGTGTATCCTGCCTGTCTATGTCCTGCATGTGTCCTGCCTCTGTCCTGTCTGTATTTGTTCTGTTTTGTGTGTGTGTGTCTGGCTGTCCAGTGGAGGTGAGAATGACCGGGAGGGGGAAGAGAAGATGACGGGATAGGGGGTGACAGAGGATGAAGGGGCAGGGGTGACAGAAGATGAAGGGAAGGGGATGAGAGAGGATGAAGGGAGGGGGTGAGAGGATGAAGGAATGGGGGGGGGGGTGACAGAGGAAGAAGGGAGGGGGATGAGAGAGGATGAATGGAGGGGGGGTGAGAGGATGAAGGGAGGTGGGGGTGAGAGAGAATTAAGGGAGGGGGGTTAGAGGATGAAGGGTGGGGTGTGAGGATGAAGGGAGGGGGGTGATGGGATGAAGGGAGGGGGTGAGAGGATATGGGGGAGTGAGAGAGAATGAAGGGAGGGGGTGAGAGGATGAAGGGGGTGTGAGAGAGGATGAGGTGAGGGGGTGAGAGGATGGATGGAGGGGGGTGAGAGGATGGAGGGAGGGGGTGAGAGGATGAGGGGAGGGGGTGTGTGTTACGGTTAGGGGGTAACCAGGCTCACTAATAAAGTTCTAAGCCCGTTTATTCTATTCCCCATAACATAAGATTTAGAAAAGTATAAAGTGTATATTTTATTAAACAGTGTGTTTAAAGTACATATATGCTTGTGAACGGTATTCTAATCTGGGTCTTTCCGGACCAATGTTCTGGGTGAGTCACTGGGCTACCAGCTTGGTGCCACTGTGTCTACCCTGACATTGGACATGAAAGCTTCAGAGGTGTGAAGAGCATTTGGGCAGAAGGTTTAGATTGAGCCCCCACGTCCTGGGATGAATGGCAAGTCCTCGGACTACCATTTGCCTTCCCAGACTGTGCGGAGCCTAAACAAGCGGGTGGCTTCTGAATAGCAAGTGGCTGAAGTGCCAGGTTGGCGCATGCCCTTGGCTGATTCCGACGTCCCGCTTGCTCGGCTTCAATAGACTTGCATCGCTCTGATTGGCTGGTAGGAAACTTCCCACGCTCGGATTGGCTGTAGTATTTAATGAATGAACTCTAAAATACTATAAGAAACCCTCAGCCAATCCGGAGATGAGATTCTAAGCGCCAGAACAGCAGCGGCAAATTTGAAACAACCAAAAGATGGGGGTGCTGTTCTTGCCAGTATGTTGTAAGAGCAAATTTTGGCTTCCCGGCGCAGCGTCAGGGGATGGAATGCTGCACAGTCCAGTTGCGCAAACGTGCTGTGGCTGCCCGGGCACGTAATGCGTTCCTAGTGGCTTGGTGACGTGGTTGCCCCATGTAACCCGAAGAGTCGCGGAAAGGATGGTGAGTGCGGCTCTGTTAAACTGCCAGGTCCTATAACTGGGGTAGCAGGTGTTAGAGGGCGAAGCGGCCCCAATTTTCTTCACATTTTCTGTGGTTTCCTGCTTCCCCCCCAGGGTTGGTGCGGGTTCCCCAGTTGGGTTTAGGTTCTCTGAGCTTGGACAGAGTTAGGTTCCGTTGCCCCGGGTTTGGGTCCCGGGGTTCCGTTCAGGTTCTCTGTGTTTGGGCGGTAAAGTGAGAGAGAACCTGTTGCTAAAATGTCTGAATCCCACCACTGTCCATATGTACTAAGAAGTACTTTTCCATATGACATCTTCCAAGCAGGAAGACGCCTTACAAACGTTCAAGAAGGATGTCTTCTTTCTACCCCCTTTGTATCTAAAGCCCTCTCCCGCCTTAAACCTTTTTCACTGACTGCCCCACACCTCTGGAATGCCCTTCCCCTCAGTACCCGACTAGCACCCTCTCTATCCACCTTTAAGACCCACCTTAAGACACACTTGCTTAAAGAAGCATATGAATAGCACTGTGGATATTCTGAACACGATACATAAAGCTTGGCCCCCTGCAGACGCACTTACCAGAACTCCCTCCTACTGTCTCTGTACGTTCTACCTACCAATTAGACTGTAAGCTCCTCGGGGCAGGGACTCCTCTTCCGAAATGTTACTTTTATGTCTAAAGCACTTATTCCCATCATGTGTTATTTATATTATCTGTTATTTATTTGATTACCCCATGTATTACTACTGTGAAGCGCTATGTACATTAATGGCGCTATATAAATAAAGACATACAATACAATACAATGTCCATAAAGGACACAGTATACTGTATGCTAACAGGTGTTACTCCATAAGAACCTTCCATGCCAGAAGACACCTTACAGCTCACATATACTAAGCCATGCTGAAAAGTGTCTTATGAAGTAGAACCACTTAGGAAGCGGTTAATCACAGGGGAGCTGTGGATGCTCCCCCCTATTACATCAATTACTGTAAGGAGGCACAACAGTACCACCTTCCTCGTGGAACTAAACCCTTTTTGTTTAAAGTTCTGTTTCTAAAAGTAGACATATTTTGCACATTTGACGACTGGTGTGAAAACGAGTTTAATATCCAAATTGCACCCTAGGGAACCAAAGTAAATGTCCTATATTGAAAATAATGATGTATGGTATACTATACACTATTGTTTTATATACTAGAAAACAAATCAATCATCCACATTTTCAAAATTCTTCTTACGACTTCCAGGTAAAGGAAAGGGTTAATATGATAACATGTAAAAGTGTAACTTGATTTATCCCACTGTTGCAGATTACATAATACTAGGTATTTTTCACATTACCTTGTCTCTGGTGTGACATTTGAAATTGATCTCTTCTTTGAAAACGCATAGCGTTTCCTGGGCATATAAATACATTTCTGTGAAAGAGGAGACCAATTAAAATATATGACATGTCAATAAATTACAGGAATTGGATTGTTCTTTTCTATGCTGTGGTATTTAATGAGAAGTTACATAATAATACATGAGAAATATAGTTTATTGTGCTTACAATTCAAAAAGGTCAATCAAAATTAGTTACATTTAAAAATGATGTCTTTCTTGGAAAATCTAATAATGATGAGGTGTGGAGTTCATAAATCTACTCATTTATATACACGTCAGACTAGATTATGGAGAAGACATCTCTATCTTAGAAAACTAAATGATACCCAGAGGGCTCCATTTCAGGTTAGTGCCATTCCGTATCACACACTCAATTCTCCTCACTTTTCAGGCTTTATACTCTTCTGCCCTGTAAGATACGTGTGCAGAGGTATGCGATGGAGACCGTTTAAAGTGAAACTAAAATGACGCTTTATTGCGCCCATTCCTTTAACACAGCAAAACATTTAAAATAAACAAAAGAAAGGCCTACTCCGCTTTGGAGAATATCTACACATATAATCCAGCCCTCTCTAACGGGGTGGGTAGCTAAGCTAATTACCACCCCCAAAGATATTTATATATCAGGTCAGTTAAGAGTCTACACAAGCTTATTTTCTCCACAAACAACAACAACAAAACATCGGGGACCCAGTCCCTTTAAGGCCAAACACAAAACATTAAAAGAAAGCCTACTCCACTTTGGAGACTAAATAAACAGTAAAGATCGTAACTATCTGACTGGCTGGATAGGCCTGTTACCAGTCCAAAACACATAACATACTATCAGGTAACAATATATATGAAAGTTTTATCTGACTGTGCTTGCACAGCGTTTTCGGTTTCTCCAGACAAACTTCATATGCATTTGTTGCAGTCCTGCTGCTCCCAGGAAGTCTCTTGCCCTATTTCTGTGCAAGCTTCTCTACGGTTCGGGGCTTTGGGTTCCCCACTGTTCCCAGGCAAATCCTTCTGATGAACAAGAAGCCTGAATCCCAGTGGGCTGGAGCTCTGCTGTTGCTGGTTGTGAATCCCAGCTGGGTCAATCCTGTGACCCTCCTTTCTTGCACGCCAGGAACTGGAAGTCTAACAGAGACTCCAACAGGGATACTGACAGGTGCTCACTTCTTCCACTTGATGGGGATATCAGACCAGTGGCAGAGGGGCAGGTGGAACGACAGGAATCCACAGAAAGGTGTGACTATGATATTTGGAATATTCATTTAGTAGGGATTGAACTCTTCGCTCACCATGTGGAATTAGTTTTTCACCTTCTCAGGAATTTAACATATTTATTAATGGACTAAAATTGGCAACCTTTTCTTCAGTGTATATGAAGACGCTCTATTTAAATGACACACTTTGTGTATGCCATCTGCCCCAGAAGCCTCTTCAATATTGCAAAATGTGCGTTGGGTTGAGTCTGGTAGTGGGTTGGGCAGTGTTTTATGTCTCAATACCTACAGGAGGCTTACAGAAGACTTTGTATACTTTACATCATCTGGAATTAGCTGAGTTATTTTCTATCTTGATCCTAATTGTATTTTGGACTTCATTTTTTTTTGTCACTATTGACATTTGTTTATAATGACCAGTGGTTGACAAATCACCCAAAAATCTACTCGCCGAACCAAAAAATCTACTCGTCACCTAGTCCCGTCCCCAATTCCGGCCTCGCTTGGGCGGCCATGAGGAGGTCGCCACGGGGTCAAATCCAGTCGCCACGGGCCGGTAGGTGAATGGATTTGTCGAACACGGATAATGACCATGCTGTTTTTGACAGCCACATACAGAATGATTCGCTGTTGTGGTTCAGTCTTTATTCCCCCACTGACATTACTGGATTAACTATATGGGAGGGTGATCGCCCTTTATAAGGAGCCAGTGGTATTTGTTGCGTTATCTAAATTTTAATATTATTATTTACACATGTTTTATTAACCCCTACACTATGGACTATGTCATTTTCATTGGTCTCCTGGGCAGAGTAGCAGATGAATATCTTATAACTCTTGGAAATCACAGTGGTGTTGTTAGATATTGACAACAGGGGGTTACATTTTATGAGATCAGGATATGCCTTTCCATGGGCATACTCCAGTGTAGCCTGGTGTTTGAGTTCTGCATCATTATTTTTTTCTTTATGCCTGCACTGTTGACCACACATAATAGGTTTACTCTCTAGCCATTTGTGTACTGGATAGGGCTAATATCTGAGCATGGGGTCGGGTTCTATTTGTGAGATATAAATAGAATGTTAGCGATTGTGCAGTACACAGTGTTGACGTACATGCACTTACCTAGTATTAAACTCCTTTGTGGTTTATTGTACAATTACCTGCATTAGCCACATTAACAGCATCATTGGGGCCATACATGCTATTTGCACATCTTTTCAGTCAAGCACACAATGCACTTTTTGATGGATTGTCCGTAGAAAACCATTTGAAGTGAACTCCCGAACCCACATTTTTTTTTTAAATATTATGATACTGTCATGGACTGTTGTTCATTTTGTATGAAAATTAAAATAGAAATTGCTTTGAGTGCAAATTGGAGCCCTCTTTTTTGATACTGTTGGTGATGTTTGTAGTTAGATTCATTGCCTTCCCCCCCCCCCCTGTAACATCACGCTTATGATTACAAAGAGTAGGACTTTAAGCAGGACCATATACATCTGTATCATGTTGAAATTGAAATTTAGTCTGATTTTGCCTGCAATAGTGTCATATGATTGTAGCCAATATATATTGGTCATTGTACCTCCCGATATTAAGTTAAAGAGAATTATGGATAGAACATGGATAGACACAGCACTCTTCAATATTTCCCTATTGTGTATGCACAGCCTTGGTGCTAAATGTTCCTTTAATGTGGGTGAATAGATCGAGTTTCAGCGGAGCAAGAAAACAACTCACTATTGGCAGTCAGTAGAATTATAATTGGATCCAAGAGACACTATATTTCCATACCAAGTACTCCATTTGTTGTTGACATTTCTGGTGCCTCACCTAATTACTGGTCCTCCAACTCTTGGTTAACTGGTTGCCACATCTGGTCCCCAAAGCGACTTGACTTGGAACTTGGACTTTCTGCACGTACTAATTTCCTACCAGTTGCTTAAGGAGCTAAGTGCAAATTTTCACCCTGAAACTCTTGTAACTTGTAATGAAAATGCATATAGAACATATGTCATGAATGCTTGCAAAATGTTGAAATATGATTATTTTTATTTCTTTTGATGCATCAAAAAAAATTCAATTACAATAAGCTTGTGGCCCTTTTTTTAAATTTTTTCCATTAGATTTTTATTTAAAAAGTAAATTTTTAGGTGTTACATAAAAGGAAAAGGGCACATTGAATATTAAAGAACATAGTATACATAATACAAAATATTATTATAGTATGTGCACGTTCGACAAAATGCGGGTATTTGTTTTGGCAGCGCGCGCCGCAGTGGGCACTATAATCGCAGCCTTATATTAGGTAGGATCCCACAGGGGTGCTACATACAAATAAGAAAGCGTAATAGCTCACAAACTGAGGTAAAATAGAGATTCGGAGGGATGGGTGGCAGGTGGGAGACTGGAAAGATGGACGTCTAGCTGCAAAATAAGAAAGTTTGCCCTGTGTGGATTGGGGCTTGTAAAGGGTTGAAGACATGAAAGTAATAAAGTCCTGTGAACTTGTCAGTGCTTATGGCGGGTTAGCCAGAGTGTGAAGGGATTCCTACTTGATAGAAAATGAGTTGGGATCAGGTACTGCGAGTGAAACTCCTAATATAGAACGTCTCCACTTGCACATTTTAAAGAAGCAAGTGACCAAAGAGCTTATGAGTACCTGCCTACACAAGATAAGTTACTGGCCAATTGCAAGGTCTCTATTGGATAGAGCTAGAGGGACTTTGGGTACTATATATTCTCTTTTATGTGCATCTAGCCTAGTGCCCCAGGCTATAGCATTTCCGCTGGCATCAACACTATAAGTCCTGATAGGAAAAGGTAATGTTGGGGGTTAAACTCCTGCGCGGGGCCTAGCCTGCAGTTGCAGCCTGGATGGGTACTACCGGTATGTTGCCATATCCAGGGGCAGGTCTACCGGCAGTTTGGAGTGTCATACCGGGGGGGGGGGGGGGGGTACTGACTGGGTCACATGCAGATGGTGTGATGACTGTTATGGGGCAGGGTTACAAGCCCTTCCCCCAGTTATAAAAGCTGGCACCAAATTGTGTGTGTGTGGAGCGGGAGTGATTCCCCATGCCCTGTCAGGCGGTGAAGGAGCTGAGGAGGGACTCTTGGGGCCTCAAGCTCCTGGGGTCTGCTCCAGGGAAGGAAATTGGAATAAAGACCAGTTGTACCACCCAGAGTCTCTGTGTCTGTCCTGGAGAGAGTATTTGCCTGGGGGGACCAATCCTACCTCTGCCAGGATCCTCATGGGATGGAGGCGCTGCACTGCCCTAAGAAGGAAAACCCTGTCCTGTTGCTGCTCACATACACCACCAGCGGAGCCCTCAGACCTCCTGTAAGACCGCAGGTGAGCTAACAGCACCAGGTAGCTGCCACATCTTCCGTAGGGGAGGGAGGGGGGGGGATGTGGGGGGAACAGGTGCTACATGCATATCCTGTGAGGAAGCCTGTGTTTGTGTTAGTGATAGGTTCGGCATATTAAAGGGCTAGATCAGAGGTGATCAACTCCAGATCACCAAACAGGTCATGTTCTCAGGATATCCCTGCTTCAGCACAGGTGGCTCAATCAGTGGCTGTCATTGGCTGATCCACCTTGTGCTGACGCAGGCATATCCTTAAAACCTGACCTGTTGGTGGCCCTTGAGGACTGCAGTTGGCAAATCCTGGGCTAGATGATTAAGCAGAGGGAGTATACAGATGTAGCCGGTGTTATCTCACCCGCTGGCGCGGCGTGCCAGTGAGTGCAACAACATGTTAGCCCCACCCCTTTCCCCCCCACACGCGGCTAACTTGTTTTCAATGATGCCTGCACCCTGTGGTGCGATGTGTGTGTCCCGTTGGAACGCGCCAGTGGGAGCAATAACACCGCTACAATAGCACCGCTACATCTGTAGTGTCCAAATACTGGGTGTGTTGCAATGAATGCTACAACAGTCATACAGTGGTGGAGTCTAAATTCCAAAGAGCTGAACCCTGAGATGTAGTCGGACAGGATATTGGGCTCAGATATTTTTAGGTGCTTCCTTTGGTACATCTTCTGTGATTTAGATGCTGTGTGATGGGAAGTATGTAAATGCTGTGTCCAGAGATTGCTGTATCTTGTCACACTGACCTAGATAATAATATGTTCCTACACACCCAGTTTAAACTGATGTCCCCCTTTTCACGACTTAAATAGAACTGTAAGGGCCACAAATATCGTTGGTATTGGGTATTAAGCCAACTATGCAAGGTAATTGATAGAGAAGGAAGAAAGTGAGAAGAAAGTGGAAGAGGACAAATAAAAGGGGGAAAGGTGGGGAGAAGAAGAAGGGAAAAAAAAGATTTCAAAGCCAAACTGATTATGGTGGGGCTTCAAACAATGAATAATAAGAAAAGCAATAGTTATTGTTTATTTTGTTTATATCTTGTTATACAAAGGTCATTATTATATCATGCCAGCACAGTCATTAAGCAAAGCTTTGCATGGAGAGGTTTCCTGTTCATCGGAATCCCACGTAAATCCCAACAATAAGAGGCGAAGATAAAACATGAGTCATAGTATGTAAGCATGACAGACAGATGAGTAATAAACTAATTGGTTCGTGAAAGACATAATGTGTTCTAGAGTGAAGGAAACCTATTCACTAGGGAGTTATAACATTAGCCACTTGCCTTTGCTTCTTAAAGGTCTCTTTCAGTCTCTAAAAATGCATAGCTTCTGTAGCCCCCTTTCCCTATGACAATGGGAACCACACGTGCTGAGTACCTGTCTGGCATTACAACAGGCATAATCCTCCGCCACTGGGAGCCTGGGGAGATCACGTTCTTTCTGGTGGGAGGCTGAAGTGGTTTTTGGTGAAAGCAATGAGGTATATATGGACCATATCGACCTATGGTATAGGTTCATCGATGATGTGCTCATGCTCTGGCGAGGGCCACTTGACCTTTTGAAGACATTCATCGATGGACTAAATAACAACACCAATAATCTAAAACTTACCTACGAGGTTGGTCGAGACCAAATTACTTTCCTCGATCTACGCATCAGAATAGAACCCGCAGGGAACATCAGTACTACTATCTACAGGAAAAGCACAGCCACTAATAGTATCCTTAGAGCCAATAGCCACCATCCACCCAATTTGATTAAGGGTATTCCTATAGGCCAGTTCCTGAGGCTCAAACAGAACTGTACTGATGTAGAGTTCGAGGACCAAGCCACACTGATGAAGGATAGGTTCCTGGCACGTGGATACAGTAAGAATGCCATTCGCAGGGCATACAAGAGAGCCAGGAACACTCCAAGGATAGATCTATTAAAGGATAAAACTGATGAGGGATGCAACAACACAATCAGGTTCATTGGAACATTTAATCAACAGTGGTATCATGCAAATAATGTTTTCCAAAAACATTGGCACATTCTTAGAGCTGATGAAGACCTAAAGGAGGTTTTAAAATCTTACCCGGAGATGACTAGCCGTAGGTCAAGAAACTTACGTGACTGTCTAGTGAAGAGCCACTTTGAGGCTAATGTAAACCAAACTTGGCTCCCCAAGAAACCACCAGGTTGTTTCAGCTGCCATAGCTGTAAAGCGTGCAAGGTAATTAAAAATGCCAAAACTTTCAAAAATTGGGACGACACACAGACTTTTGAAATTAGAAAGTTTATTAACTGCAAGACATCTGGCGTCATATACATGGCAGAATGTATATGTACAAAAAAGTATATTGGTAAGACCAGACGCCCATTCAGGATCCGTGTCCTTGAGCACCTTGGCAACTTCAGGAATGGCATGGACACGCCAGTGGCTAGACATATAAATGAACATCATCATGGGGACCACACTGTACTTACCTTCAAGGGGATTGACCAGCTCTCATTGGGCATTAGGAAGGGTAATTGGGATCAGGAATTACTCAAAGTGGAGTCACGTTGGATATGCACTCTCCAAACCCTGTCCCCTAGGGGACTGAATGAGGGGTTTGTGTTCAGCACCTTCATTTAACTGCCCCACACCCTCCCTTCCCATGCATTCCGTCATTCATTGTCCTGTGTACACTATAAGGGCCGTACTTGCTTAGGCTCCCTTACCTATCCTGGCGCTCTTAAATATTATCTAGGCTATTAGGCTCCACATATAGCTGCTTACCAAGCATTCATATGAAGCGCTGTGTTCTATGCCTGCATATGCCAACATACTCTCTAGCGCAGTCTGCATGGGACGCGATTCAAACAATCAGATTGGATTCCATCCGATAAATACTGGGGGCAGTACAGGCGCTCCCGTTCAGCCTTGATAAAGCACGCCCAGCGAAACGTACGTCGGCATGTGACGTCATCACGTCAGAGGGGCGGGATTAGGGCTCGTGGCCGGAGCGCGTCCGGTTCTACTAGCTCTCCGTCTGTAGCTATGTCTATGCATTAATGTGCATTTTTTATTTTAATCTCAGCAGTATCCACTGGTTCCAGTATAAGACTATGAAAGCACCTTGTAACTGTCAGACGGTGCAACGCTATTAAGCTCAACTACCAGGGCTGCTGCATATGATCGGATACTATTTTACTGTCTGGAATTCTGGACACCATGTTTAAACAGTCACTACTTGTGCACTGTTATACTAGCTCCTGATCCTACCCACCTGTGTTTATCAGTCCTCTGTGACTTGGGGCCATTCGTGTCTAGGCGAAGCACTCCACCCTAACTGTGTACTGCATGCACTTAAGCTATACCAGCAGGGAGACCCACAGCCTATACTTGCTATAGTGGGTTTGCCATGTGCAATACACACACGGATATGTGCTAATTATATCAACACAGTTACAATATACTGGTCTTACTGGGATTTTGGATCAGTCTTATCAAGACTGCACCTCAATCCAGACCTTGTAATTGCACACCTGGAGACAATGAATGTACTCTACTCAGTCTTCTATCACACTGACTAGCCCCTTATACTACAGGTCAGCTGCCTAACTTGGAGTAGGGAGCCAAAAAGGTTACCAGTGCTATCACCATCACACACTCAGTGGCTATCCCAAATTGACCTCAGGTGTGAGGTAGGATTAATACAGAGCTGATACTGCCATAGTCATTGAACTAGTACTACACTCCTTCCTGTGAGGGTAGAACATTGCAATCTTCACTGCGGTATCCGACCTGTTTTTACAAATTCGCTGTCATAATGGCTTTCATAGAATCATAACCTTGTGATTCTTCAACGTTCTATTTTATTTGAGTTACTACTCCTAATAAAGTGTTTTAAAGTATACATTCCTCACCCAGCATACACATATATGCATCTTCCTCTACCAGTGTACCTGTGATCTCCAGTGTATGAGTGCTCTCCTTGGGGTTCTGTTTCTCTTTGTTGCCTACAGTACCCATTTTACCCCTGATTGCAGCACCGTCACTCATACTCTATCTATAGCAGTAGTGAGGGTTCCCCTCCCCTTCCCCAGCCCTTATGCCCTTCCCTATAAGTTCGCGGCACAGTCATTAAGCAGAGCTTTGCTTGGAGAAGTTTCCTGTTCATAGGAATCCCACGTAAATCCCAACACTAAGAGGCGAAGATAAAACATGAGTCATAGTATGTAATCATGACAGACAGATGAGTAATAAACTAATTAGTTCTTGAAAGACATAATGTGTCCTAGAGTGAGGGAAACATATTCACTAGGGAATTATAATATTAGCCACTTGGCTTTTGCTTCTTAAAGGTCTCTTCCAGTCTCTAAAAATGCATACCATCTGTAGCCCCCTTTCCCTGTACAATGGGAACCACACGTGCTGAGTACCTGTCTGGCATTACAAGAGGCCTAATCCTCCGCCACTGGGAGCCTGGGGTGATCACGTTCTTTCTGGATACAGCGCCTCCACCTAGGAGGAATCCTTGCTAACTTATATTTACTGATACATATGTAGCCATGGCTGGGTGTGGCTACTATTCGACCCTGTACTGACATATCAGTCCTAGTAAGAGCAGGCAGAGTTGGGATCAATCATGGGATTTCCCCACTCAGGCAGTACCCTTGAGTGACAGGTGAGAAGGTGGGATTAGGTCTGAGGTTGCCCAATCCTGGGTTCAGATCTGGTACCCTCCCCCTACTGTACTCAAGGGGGTTGCATCGCGAAATTGTTAGTTGGTCTCTACCATTGAGAAAGACAGGGTGTCAAACCAGGCTGCTGTGTACTGGCAGGCCCAGGTTCCCTTCCCTTCGGGGGTGTGGGTGATTTCCCATACCTCTGATCCTGCTAGAGGATCAGGGAAGAGTTAGAACTGCCGCTGGGCCCTTGACCCATAGTGAAGGTCGAGGCACCACCCGAAGTTTGAGGCCAGAGATGTGATTGCATTGGGCAGAGTTACCAAGTGACTGCGCTGGGAGTAGAAGAGAATAAACCAGTTCCTGTTATTATACCTCCTGCCTGTGTAATCTTTCCAGGGGGAGAGGAGTCTGTTCTACTGTGGGAGATTACCTTCATACATCTGGAGCCTACTGCAGATGGAGGCGCTAAGTACCATGGAGTAAATGTCGGTTATGTACCCCAGAAGCCTGTTCTGCAGTCCCCACAAACATCGGCGGACACCACAGCCTCTTTTGAACCTACAGGTAGCATGCACCACACACCTGGTAACAGGGGAATCTCCATCGGGTGGGGGAAACACTGTTACTCATATAACTAGATAACACAATAACCATACAAGACCCGCACAATACAGTAGCCACACAATATAAACCACCCCGGTGGGTTCCTCCCCCCCCACCCAAACTACTGAGGGTGCCCTGGGTACCTAACCACCACGGTGTCCACAGAGCAAGGCCTACCCAAAGTGTATGTGGAATAACGCTACCCATGTGTGAGTCGTTGGTGCACATGGGTACCTTCCTGGTCTCAGGCCAGACCAGGCCAAATTGGAAAGGGTGGATACGCAGGCCCACACTGTGATTCCACGGGGCGGGGTCAGCTGAATCCTTTCCCGGAGGTCCGCCCCCTGAGGGAGCTCCAGCCAGAGTGTCTCCCTTAATGTCTCTGATGTGGCCAGTGGTCTGGTCCCAGACCACAGGCCGTAGATCAGCGTGTGGCGTCCAGTCACCAGTACACTAATACAACTGTGTGCTAAGGGGAGCATTCCTACCTGGGGCCTTCCCTACAGCACGACAAGCTGAACTGGACTTAGGGGCCTAGCTGGGACCTGGGGGGGTATCTGGCCTAGTCCGGGAGCCTACCTTCTCCCTCACCGTACCTTTCAAGACTGAGCGTGTGGTCCTTAGCGCACCAAACTAACTCCTTCCTAGTGCCCCTAAGGCTCTTAGGACTTGTAGTCCCTTGCAGAGCCGTGGACAAGATGGCCACAGCAACTTTGGTACTTCTATCGCGCATGCACAAAGATCCAAGATGGCGGCCCCCGCTTGCCAGGTACGCCACAGATCTCCGACGCTCTGAGCACCGCTGCAGCTGTCCCCCCTTCCCACCTAGGAGGTAAGAGGGAACCGGCTACACTTTTTCCTAGGTAACACAAAAAAACACACCTAATCTGTACAAAGCCAAAGAAATGTGATACAATAATACATTCGCTTTCTTACGTTTCTCACCATATTGCCATTTCTATGTGTAGTCAGGACTGGTTCTTGGCTACCAGTCTGCCCTCCCTGGCAGTAATCCCTGGTAAAATCAGGCCTGCCAGTACTCATCATGGGTTTTCCCCACTCCCAGCAGTGCCCTTGAGTGACAGGGGAGGAGGTGGAACTAGGCCTGGGTATACCCAATCCTGGGTCAGACATAGTGCCCTCCTCCCGGCTGTACTTAAGGGGATTGCCGCCCAAATTTAGTCAGTGCCTCTTCCCACTTGAGAGACAGGTCACACATAGGTTGCCTGAACACTGGCCTTCCCTGTTCCTCTTCCCCTCGGGGGAGAGTGAGCGTATACCTTTCCCCAGATCCTGATAGAAGAACAAGGACTGCTGCAGGGGGTCCTTGACCCGTAGTGCAGGTCCAGGGACCATCCTACGGCTGGATAACCAAGCCAGAGACTGCATTGGGCAGACAACTGCCGTGACTGTGTGACTGACAGAATAAACCGTTCCAGTTATTATACTTCCTGCCTGGTGTGTGATCTTTCTGGGAAAGGAGAGGGGATTGTGTTCAACCGTAGGAGATCGCCTCCATACATCTGGAGCCTGCGGCAGATGGAGGCCCTGTACCACTAGAGATCTATGCTAGGTATGTACCCCAGAAACCTCTCCTGTGTACCCACAAACATCGGCGGATGACTCAGCCCTCCTGCTTACCAACAGCTAGCATGCACCACACACGCTGTAATGGCAGAATCTCCAATCGGGAGGGGGAAACACCGTTACATATGTAACAGGTTGATGCATTCCATGACAGTGCTGAGCATCTCTTTCCCAGTCTCCCCACACATTGTGTTGAGTTCTTGCTCTCTACATCATGGGCTATCAGTTTTACAGGTCCCACTTCAATATTTACATAGTTACGTAGTTACATAGTAGATGAGGTTGAAAAAAAGACATGAGTCCATCAAGTTCAACTTATGCTAAATTTAGACAACAGATACTTTATCCTATATCTGTACTTATAGTATATTGATCAAGAGGAAGGCAAAAAAAAATAAAAAAAACAGTGTCATATCATCCAATGAAATCTCATAAGGGAAAAATAAATTCATTCCTGACTCCAAGAATTGGCAATCGGATTACTCCCTGGATCTACATTCTTCCCATGTTTACTTATTTGGTACATCCCTGTATACCTTTCCTTTCTAAAAAGATGTCCAACCTTTTTTTGAACAAATCTATTGTATCTGCCATCACAGTCTCCATGGGTAATGAATTCCAGTTTTTAACTGCCCTTACTGTAAAGAACCCTTTCCGTTGTTGCTGGTGACATCTCCTTTCCTCCAACCTTAAGGGATGCCCCCGAGTCCTTTGTACTGCCCGTGGGATGAATACAGTAGTTCTTCTGAAAGCTCCTTGTACTGTCCCCGAATATATTTGTATGTAGTTATCATATCCCCTCTTCGACACCTCTTTTCTAATGTAAATAAATCTAATTTGACAATTGTAATATTCGGGCTCATTGCTGATAGTAGGGTTTGCAATTTTGTACGTGCCTTCAATCGCAGAGGTGTCGGAGATCAAATATTTGTAGTTACATATTTATTTTAAGGTGCAAGCCCTCCAAGAAAGCATTGGAGATAAACACATGTAATCAGAGCACGATTCAGAATGTGTTTGTATTATTCCGACCACATGCAAGTTAATTTCCCCAGAGTGCTGCAGTACAACAAAGGAAATCATTGCTTTATGAAGAATAAATATTAATGGAAGATAAGGACCACTTGGCTTATCTCCATTCTCTGCTTTATTTATTATTATTCCCTGATGCGTTTATCCCCTTCTTGTTGTGCCCTTCGCTGTCAGGTACAAAGCTGTTCTATGCATATACTATCTTTCTAATGTAGCCATGTGTAAAATTGGTGTACATATCTCTTTCTCATGCTTGCAGTAAACCTGGTAAGTATGCAGGATTGCCAGCAACAATCATGGAGGTTTGCCCTCAAACCCTGGTGAGGTGTCATATGTCCCAAAGGAAGTGACAACATGCTTTGTGTCCACCCTTAGTGACACAGAGGGTGTCTGTTTTCTAGAGGTGATATAAGACACAGCACTGCCTAAAGTTAGCAGTTCAGTTCAGTTGGTGTTCTGACTCTGTTCAGGAGAGTCATGTGGAGGTCTGCAACAGTGTTGCAGTGTCTGATGCCATAGCTGTGAGTCTGTGCAGCTCAAGAGAAACAAGCTGGTGAATCTCCCTGAGGGGAGAGGTGGAAAGCAACTCCATTAGGAGAAGGAGGAACCTTCCAGATGGAGTGCAGCAGAGAGATGAGCGGCTAGACTGCTAGCTGTGAGGGGCAGCTGGCCCATACCACCAAGCAACAATAAAGATGCCCTGTTCAAAGACAACCCCACTGTGTGAGTCTGGAATTACTCTGCAGAGGAGGGCACCACGGAGGAATTCCTCATCAGAACCATCCCTTTGCAGACGCAGGGATCCTGATGAGGTGGAGGCGCTGCACTGGATATAGGTAGGACTCATGCACACTACCTCAGCTGCCTGTCAGGGTTGGCATTCCCCACACAACATCATGCGGGAGATTCAGGAGTCCTGTTGCCAACAGGTGCACCACCAGACACAACCATGTTATGGGGGCTGGTTAGACCACAGGGGCCAATGTGAGATTGGGTGGGTCAGGCCAGGTCAGAATATCCGTTACACTAATAAAGAAGCATTACATCACATTTCTCTGCAGTGTACGTTCCCCTCAGTATCGGAGCTGAACATCGTGTTCTTTTGGCTTCCTCGTGGTGCCATATGTGCACAATTAAAGAATGTGAAAGTCGGCATATTCCCAGAGGTCAAGGTGTCATCAATAAAGCAGTGGTACTGTCCCAGATTTAAATAAAGATGCACATCTATTAAACCTGTGGGGGGAGAGGGGATGCTCTTCAAATATATTTTGGAAAGATTCAGACAATATTTATGTTAAAATAGAAAGGGAGAAATAGATAGATACCATCGATACGTCTAAATACGTTGGGTTTTTTCAAACCGTTTTTTATTTGTTTTTCAGTTATAATCAGGGTGGGGGGTGGTTACAGGACAAAGAAGAAGGGGTGGATTGGGAACAAAAAAAACAACCAACATAACTAAATTGACAATACATTACAGAAATAATAATAACAATATAAATAATATTTAACAATAATAGTAATCGATCATATATGGGGGAGGAAGGGGGGGTCAATTGACATTTGTGGTAGTAGTCCTAATAATTTTTCAGACTTTAGTTAGACTTTGGTTTGTAACCCACAAGCATGGTTTAAGGACTCTGATTTGTCCATTCACAACAAATAATATATGACAACATATCAAAGTCTTCATAAAATTAAATGGTAAAAGGTCGGTAGAGGAGCAACATAACCAACCAAATTAAAACAACAATATTACAATACAAAAATAATATTAATAATATACAAAATAATAATTCACCAGATTAATAACAAAATATGTGGGAGGGGGAGGAGGGACAGCAAGAGACAACAGTATCATTAATCTTGACAATTTGTCTATCTGAATTTATTTATATTTGTACCTTTTATAGGAAACTCTGATATTACTGATGGCAATTCTTGTGCTTCTTTTTACATGTGGTAGCATGTAGGCATTGGACAGATCACATATGTTTTGACCCTCGTACAGAATCTATTGTAGCCATGTACAGTGCTTGACAAATCACCCAAAAATCTACTCGCCGAACCAAAAAATCTACTCGCCACCTAGTCCCGCCCCCTAGTCCCGCCCCCGCTTTTAAAAAAATACATAAATAAAATAAATTGAATAAATTCCTAGTAAGAACATTCGTTTTTGACATAAGTTTATTTATTGTATTACATTATACTACAATTGGTCCTTGTTACTGCTGCGGCCGAGTTTATTCGAGCATTTGCCCGTTCTCGGCCGCAGCAGTTACCTGGCGCGCGCCGGAGGGTGCCGGGCGCGCGCCAAAGCAGCGGAGGAGAGGCCCGCCGATCGCGGCTTCCCCCTCTCCTCTCCGGGTCCGCCGGGTCCCCCGGAACCCCCTGCCGCCGTCCCCCACATCGCGGGACACCAGGGCTCCCTCGGGGAGCCCTGGACGTGCGTGCAGGGGGCGCAGGCACCCGATGACGCGTGACCGCGCATCGGAGACGCGCGGCACGCCGAGGGGCTGCCACTTGCAAGCCGGGAAATCTCCCGGCTTGCGGTACTGGCCACACTGCAATAAAGTGTGTCGCCAGTGTACGTGTGTGTGTGTGTATGGGAGAGAGAGATTGAGTGTGTGTGTGTGTGTGTGTGTGTGTGTGTGTGTGTGTGTGTGTGTGTGTGTGTGTGTGTGTGTGTGTGTGTGTGTGTGTGTGTGTGTGTGTGTGTGTGTGTGTGTGTGTGTGTGTGTGTGTGTGTGTGTGTGTGTGTGTGTGTGAATAAATGTCAGATCTAGAAAAAAAAGCCAGATGTGAATGACTAGTTTCCTGAACCCCTTAACCAGTATCTGGACGTCCCCGCTTCACAATATTTAAAGCAGCAATCCCGCCTGGGATCTTACCTGATTCGCAGTCCCTCAATGTCCAGGTACCCTCATTCCCGCAATGTTATACATTGGAGGGGGGTGTTCCTTACCTGTGTTCTGGGTTGGGGGGGATTCCGATGTCTCCCGGGTGAAGCTTGAGTCAGATCTGGAAGAAAGCAGTATAGGTTATTTCGGTGTAGTATAGGGCAAGTAAGATATATAGGGTAAATAAGATATCCAGATCGAGAGTGTGAGACAGAGAGTGTGTGAGACAGAGACAGAGAGACAGAGAGGGAGAGAGACAGAGAGGGGAGAGAGACAGAGAGACAGAGGGGGGAGAGACAGAGAGACAGAGAGGGGAGAGAGACGGAGAGACAGAGAGGGGAGAGAGACAGAGAGGACAGAGACAGAGAGGGGAGAGAGACAGAGAGGGGAGAGAGACAGAGAAGGGAGAGAGACAGAGATGGGAGAGACGGAGAGACAGAGAGGGGAGAGACAGAGAGGGGAGAGACAGAGAGGGGAGAGACAGAGAGGGGAGAGACAGAGAGGGGAGAGACAGAGAGGGGAGAGACAGAGAGGGGAGAGACCGAGAGACAGAGAGGGGAGAGACAGAGAGACAGAAAGGGGAGAGACAGAGAGGGAAGAGAGGGGAGAGACAGAGAGGGAAGAGAGGGGAGAGACAGAGAGGGGAGAGACAGAGAGACAGAGAGGGGAGAGACAGAGAGACAGAGAGGGGAGAGACAGAGAGGGGAGAGACAGAGAGAAAGAGAGGGGAGAGACAGAGAGGGGAGAGAGACAGAGAGGGGAGAGAGACAGAGAGGGGAGAGAGACAGAGAGGGGGGAGAGAGAGACAGAGAGGGGGGAGAGAGAGACAGAGAGGGGGGAGAGAGAGAGAGGGGGGAGAGAGAGAGGGGGGGAGAGACAGAGAGGGGGGGAGAGACAGAGAAGGGGGAGAGATGGGGGGTAACTGACTGACGGGGGGGAGGCAACTGACTGACCTGGGGGGGTAACTGACTGACTGGGGGGGGGGGGGGGATGACTGACTTTGACTGACTGGGTGACTTTTGACTGACTTGGTGACTGGGTGGGGGGGTGGGATGACTGACTTGGTGACTTGGTGACTTGGTGACTGGGTGAGGGGGTGGGATGACTGACTGGGTGACTGGGTGACTGGGTGGGGGGGTGGTATGACTGACACTGACTGACTGGGGGACTTTTGACTGACTGGGTGGGGGGTGGGGTGACTGATTGGGTGACTGTGTGGGGGGGTGACTGACTGGGTGACTGGGTGGGGGGTGACTGACTGGTGGAGGGGGGGGTGACTGACGGGGGGGGTTACCTCTGGTGTCCTGCACACACACATTCTCTCTCTCCCATACACACACACAAACACTCAATCACACACACACACACACACACACACACACACACACACACACACACACACACACACACACACACACACACACACACACACACACACACAATCTCTCTCTCATACCCATACACACACACACACACACACACACACACTCAATCTCTCTCACACACACACACACACACACACACACACACACACACACACACACACACACACACACACACACACACACACACACACACACACACACACACACACACACACACACAATCTCTCAATCTCTCTCTCATACACACACACACACACACACAATCTCTCTCTCATACCCATACACACACACACACAGGAAGGGACCTGCGCCGGAGGGGAGAGAGAGAGAGGGGGGGGGGAAACACCCCGCTACTTCTCCCGCCCCGCGCGAGCAGCGGGAGCACCGAGGGGAGAGAAACACCGGCAACTGCAGTATCTTCAGACCCGCGCGGGCAGCGGGAACACAGGAGGGGGGGGAGAGAAACAACCCGGTTTACTTCAGCATGTGACCCGCGCGGGCAGCGGGAACACAGGAGGGGGGGGGGGGAGAGAAACACCCCGGTTACTTCAGCATGTGACCCGCGCGGGGCAGCGGGAACACAGGAGGGGGGGGGAGAGAAACACCCCGGTTACTTCAGCATGTGACCCGCGCGGGCAGCGGAACACAGGATGGGGGGGGGGCGAGAAACACCCCGGTTACTTCAGCATGTGACCCGCGCGGGCAGCGGGAACACAGGATGGGGGGGGGGAGAGAAACACCCCGGTTACTTCAGCATGTGACCCGCGCGGGCAGCGGGAACACAGGATGGGGGGGGGGGGAGAGAAACACCCCGGTTACTTCAGCATGTGACCCGCGCGGGGTAGCGGGAACACAGGATGGGGGGGGGGAGAGAAACACCCCGGTTACTTCAGCATGTGACCCGCGCGGGCAGCGGGAACACAGGATGGGGGGGGGGGGAGAGAAACACCCCGGTTACTTCAGCATGTGACCCGCGCGGGCAGCGGGAACACAGGATGGGGGGGGGGGGGGGGGAGAGAGAAACACCCCGGTTACTTCAGCATTTGACCCGCGCGGGCAGCGGGAACACATGATGGGGGGGGGGGGGGAGAGAAACACCCCGGTTACTACAGTATTTGACCCGCGCGGGTAGCGGGAGCACCGGGAGGAGGGGAGGGAAACACCCCGGCTTTTACAGTATGTTGAGACCCGCGCGGGCAGCGGGAACACTGGAGAGAGGGGGAAGGATGTATCAGTGTATACTGTATATAAATATTTAAAGTGCATTAAATTCCCCCCACCTGAAGCATCTGTCCAAACTCCTCCATGACCGGATCAGTAAATTGTAAATTATAGGAGCTGAGGAGGAGGAGGAGCAGCAGCAGACGCGCATGCACGCACGCACGCACTCAACCCCCCCCCCATTACTTACCCATGCAGGAAGGGCGGTTTGAAGTCCTGGCAACTCCATCCCGCGTCACAGCCAATCAGCTACGATTTTTTTTTTCAAAATTTTTTTTTTTTCCGAACGGGATTTTTTTTTTTGCAGAGCAGGGGAAAGGTTACTGGCCACGAGCCAATATCCGATCGCAGCTGGCGAGTTGGCGACCGGGTTTGTCGAGCACTGGCCATGTATATAAATGGTATACAGCTCTTTCTCATGCTGGCAATAAAGCGTGGTAAGTGTGCAGGATTGCCAGCATCAATCATGGAGGTTTGCCCTCACAACCTGGTGAGGTGTCGTATGTACACAAGGGGAGTGGTAACATGCTCTGTGTCCACCGTTAGTGACACAAGAGGTGTGGCTGTTTTCTGAGTCTATATAAGACACAGAACTGCCTAAAGTTAGTGTGTTAATCAGGGGTTCAGTTATGATTCAGTTCGGGAGGTCTGCAGCAGATAGGGCTGTCAGATATAATTACTAGATTGATCTACACTGTGATCAGGGACCTGACACAGGTGGTGATCTCCCTGAGGGGGGAGGTGATCCAACTCCATTGAGAGGGAAGGAACTTCTGAGAGGATGTACTTCACCAAAATGAGCGGCTAGACTGACCGCTGTGAGGGGCAGTCTGCGTGATGATGTCAATAAAGATGCCCAGTTTCACAAGACCCTTGCTGTGTATGTGTGGAGTCATTACACAGAAGGCGGCACCACAGAGGAGGTCCTCATCAGACACATCCCCCTGCGGCCGCAGAGATCCTGATGGGGTGGAGGCGCTGCATCAGATGTGAGTAGGACTCAATCCCCACTACCTCAGATGCCTGTCATGCTGATATCCCCATACCAACCCAGCGGGAGACTCAGGAGTCCTGTAAGCCAGCAGGTGCACCACACTACATACATACATGTAATGGGGCTAGTAGACCACAGGGGCCAATGTGAGATTGGGTGGGCTAGGTAAGACCGTTACACTATCAAGACGTTTCAACAGCTGAGACAGAAGTTTAATATCCCAAGCGACCATTTTTACGATTACCGGCAAAACAGGCATTATGCTGTAGCAATTCTTTTCGGAGATCTGAATTTTTGGAAAGGGAATACTTTGTCAGGCAGCATTGATTTTCCGAAATCAAAAATGTTTGTGGTGAATTTCATAAATATGCTCAAACCCCGTGCACCCAGCGCTTTACAAAATTACAATACAAGGGAAAGAGAGTATAAACAATTGGAATAAGGCCAGCAAGTAATTGATAACATAAAGGCTAAGGGAGACCCTGCCCTGAAAAGCTTAGCATCTAAGTAGTATATAGGGACACTTGCAGACACAGGAGGAGCAAAAGGACATTTATTTAAAAGTGTACGTCAGGTAGGGCAAGTGCATTTAAATCAGTAGAGTAAGCACAAAACAATGAATGAGTTGCTTCTTGTAAGAAGTGCATTTTCAGCTGGGATTTAAAAATGGAAAGAGTTCACCCTAAAACATAGACTTTAGAGCAGAGGTGCACAAGATTAAATTAAATCCCGGGGAGCGCGAGCAAAGGCCTCTGTAACTTCCCTTATCTGGTCTCCGGCATCACACCGCGTTGCCATGGTAATGTGGCGTCAAATGACGCCATGGGGTCATGGCAATCTGACGTCGTGACATCAAAAGACGCCGGACACCAGGCAAGGAGGGTGGGGGCACGAGTATGGGTGGAAAACAGGCAGGGGGGCGCAAACTGAAATGTTTGCGCACCCCTGACTTAAGGAACACCAACAGAGAGATCTGTAGAGCTAGAGGAGAAGCAAAAGGAGCATTGAGAGTGTTAGGAGGTAAACCAGGACAGGGCAGTACCACGGATACAAACAGTGAAGAAAGAAATCTCTGACCCATTAGGTGACTTACCTCTTATTTCTTGGGTCACCTCCCAAAAGGTTTAAGCGCTGTCCTCACGAATTATCTCTCCGCAGGGATTGTCTGTTCCTGGTGAGCTTCAGCATGGGTCGAAAGGAGAGGTCAGCGGGAGTGACACCGGCAGGGAGGAGCTCCCAGACAGCACTTCCACCCCGGCCTCCCCCCGCGGAGGAGCACGTCAGGCTATGGGTGGGGTCGCTTGGGGAAAATACGACAAGGGTTTTAGGGCTCACAAGGCAGTTAGGAAGCATGGGAGATGGGACTTGAAGGACATGAACTTGTGGTTGTCAAAAATGACGCAGCAGCATTCATCCCCCATTCAAGATCAGACCACGAGCGCAGGGCAATCAGGACAGCCGGCAGCGCTTAGGCAGGGAATATGTTGTGGTTCAATGAAGGTGAATTTAAAGTGGGGGGTGTCATGCCACTTCAAACATGAGTGCCTGTCTTGTGGAGGTGAAGGGCACACGCCTCTCATTGCTTTCGGAAGGGAAAGAGTATTATGGGGGGTCAGTGCAGGGAAGGAGGCTGCTCGGTAGGGTGTTGACCCTTGGGCAGGTAGACATGATGTCTTGTTGCCTCGACCTTTAGCTATTGAAGGAGTTAAGCGGGAGAGTAGGCATAGGGAGTCCCCGAATATCGGATCCTACATGTGGGGGCTATTGATCGGGGCCAGAGGTAATAGGTAGATAAAGGAATGCAAGCAGTCAGGATGTTGCCTGGTTAATGGAAGTATTCACAGCAGCAGGGAGTTTATGGTCGGAGTTGGTACCTTCGCTGGGTCAGCGGTGCTAGTCGGTATCAGGAGAGGGGTGTTCTCTGGTTGGAAATAGTTTGGTTGACTTTATAGCGGTTGTAGGATGTTAGAAAAGGCTGCGCTGCTGTTGGCGGCAGCGAGACAAATTTGAGGGGTAAACTGGCCTCAGCGTTGGAGGGTTGCGGACTGGTCAGTTTTGCCCAGGTGGTTAATTTGGTGGAATGTGAGAGGTCCAACAAGATGCGCTCTTCAGTCAGAGGGAGGCGTAAGGATCCGGGAGTCACGCCATCCTCGGCATGCGCCCGGCATAATCTCCGCCCGCGACCAGGTTCTCCGCTCCCTGCAACACATCAGCTGGTCCCCCCTTCACTAACCGCTGTACTACGCGCACGTGCATCACGCAAGCAGCTAAATGTGGAATCTCCTGGCTCCACCTCCAGGTTTCGCCCACGCTGTGATGGCATCGGCGCACGGCATGCGTGACGCGCGCACAATGCGCGCTTGGACCGCGTCACCTATCATCATCTGCAATTCTTCCCACACCTATCTCCTGCACCACTTCAGCCAATCACAGCCTGTAGTGTTGACGCGCCTTCACTTTGTCCGTCCACTCATTGGTCATTGCTTCCTATATATGCTCAGCCTGCTCTCTGGCAAATTGGCCGAGCATAAACCTTTGTTGTTTCGAAGTGTTCACTGCTACCCTTGCCTCCACAGTTTTGTCTTGAAATCATGGTTCCTAGCTACTCTGTTCCTGACCCGGCTATTTCTTGGACTCCGCTCTTCTATACTCCTGACCACGGCTACCAATGACGATTCGCACCTCTCCAACCCAGACAACAGCAAACGTACCACGACTATCCTCATCTTTCCAATCCTGACCACGGCTAATAATACCTGCAACGATCCGCACCTCCCCAACCCAGACCTCAGCAAGTATCTTGACCATTCTTACCTCTCCAACCCCGACCCGGCTACCTCGACCAATCTACACTCCAGAGGAGCCCACGCGGCTGTGGGTGGCGTTATATTTCTATCCCCACCTTGGCCTCGCGGTCACACCTTATTTGTGGTGAGCATTCCGTTACACCAGGTGAGTCGGGCCTAGGGGTGTACACCTAAGAGGAACCCCTTGTTGGTACAAAACATGTGTGCTCACTAGGTCATGTAGCGGCGGTGAGCATGATAAGGTTCACTGATTGGGGCTACTTTCTGGCCAGGTCCCGGAGGTTGCTGTTTATGATTAATAAATGGCTTTGGCCATTTGTACCCAACTTGTCTGTATTTATTTGGGTGGGTTATTAAATGGGATGGGCAAGAGGTGTGGGTACAAGGGTCAATGGGAAGCAAAGAATGGGCTATAGTCAAGGACACAAGGGTCATGTGCAGGAGAAGAGGGTGGTCAAGAGTATCGAGAGCACAGGACAGGTCAAAGAGAATCAGAATGAAGTCGTTTTCTTGAGATTTAGCTGTATGGATGTGTTCAATAGTTACGGGATGTAGATAGATTTCAACAGAAGCCCTATTTTGCTGAAGTAAGCAAGTTCATTTGACTGATCTAAGAGAAATGCTGTTTAGAATAGTCAATAGGGCTTAGATGTCCCCTAAAAAACCCTGCCTTTTATAATAGTTTTAGAAGACTGCTCCAGTCCCAAATGTAGAGGGACTTCTGCACGCAACACAAAGTTTTGGAAATGTGGCAAAATGTAAAAAAAAAAAAATTGCCATTATTTTATAAACTTTGTTTAATCTATTAGAAACTCCACATTACAGTTGTACTAAAGACCTCCTTCCTTCATACAAACTATGGTCACCACTCTTTGGTATAGTGCTATAGTCTATCACAGGGGAGTGCAAACTTTGCCTACTCGTGCCCCCCGCCTTACCTTGTCTTTGGTGTCAAATGAAGCACGGGGTCACGTGACCCCGCGGTGTCATTTGACACCATTTTGCCATGGCGATGAGTCGCCGAAGACAAGGTAAGGGACGTTGCAGAGGCCTCGCGATCCTCCGACATTAACTGAAATGCCTTGGGGGAAAAGCGGGGGGCCTCTGCAACCGCCACACACCCCCCTGAATAATCTTGCGCCCCCCAGTTTGCGTACCCCTGCTCTAACAGATATTTTTGCCTGTGTGGCCGGAAAAGGGATTTCACTTAATTGGATCAAAAAGAAGCCATCCTTAATCAAACAGCGGGATAAAGAATTGTTTGCAATCCTGAGAAGATAAACAATGGACACCGCCTTAGATTAAATCAGAGAAATGTTTTGATAAATGGGAACCCTGATAAAAATGTCACGATTAAAGACACTGGAAACATGACTTCTTTGCTTCTGTGATATGAAATGTTTTTTTTTTACTAAGGCAGATAAGAGATCTCTGGGTTTTCCCTCTCATTTTGGAACTATGTTTTATTACATTACACAGATTATCGGTACGGTACATTTATACAACGTGACATGCTCCAACGTGCACAGCATTTTATGTCTTTTGATTTATTTATTTCCTTTGACATTTTTATGTCTCTTTACACAATCGATGATTCATTTCCTGTTCTCTTTCTTTTCTGAGTATTTTGTTGCTCTTTTCTGTACGATGGAAGTTGTGTTCAGTGTATCTTTTTTAACTTAATGTAGCACCTTTTCCCCCTCCTTAAGGCTGTGGCCAGGGGGGGAGGGGCGCTTAGCGGACGAGGGCACTCACGCTGGCCGCGATGAAACACATTGCAGCAATGTGTGTGGCCAGCGTGAGCGAGCGTCTGCGCATGCCCGGCGCTTAGCTGCTTGCCGAACCAAGCAAAATTGAATTTGTCTCTCGCTCGCGCGTCACGTGAGAAGTTTGCCCAATGAGGGCGAACCAGCTCCGTGACATCATGGCCGTGCCCCCCGAATTGTCCCCCCCCCCGCGCTCGCACCTATCCGGCAACAAATCTCCCGGCCGAGCAGGGAGCGTGACGTCACTGCGCATGAGCGCCAGCTCGCTCCCTGACTGCCTGGCCGCAGCCTAAGTGAGATTGTGTCGCTACCGATTTATACTGGTGCTGGTGCATACCTGTGAGGTGGATCAGGAGGCCAGAGAACTGCGCGGTAGTATGGGGTGGCATCAGGACAGGCTATCATGGATGGTTCGTCGGTCAGTGGAGCACCTCCAGCCTAAGAGGATCCTGGTGCAGCCAGGATGAACCTCAGGGGCAACTCTTCTCAGGCTGAGGCCCCGCTGCACGCGTCTGCACCGTCTGCAATGAGACACCGTGCGACGTCACTTTGGTGCCGTCCGCGGCGTCATTTGACGCTGCAAATCGAAAGGCCGCCACAGCTAAGTGACATCCCATCAGACCCGATTCACCCAAGAGCGCAGCAAATGTATAAGGGGCGGACATTTTTGACGCCCCCAAATGTGTCCGCCTTAGGCCCGTGCCTCATGGGAAATCCGCCACTGGCCATACACCATAATCGATCCCATGTTAACAGCCGTTCAAGTTAATGCCGTTAACACAGAATACCCCATATCAGAGCTCGGTGAATCCTGGCCTTAGTTTCCCTTAAGTTTTTTTTTAATGAATTCTCAAATAATGTTTCCAGTTACCTATTTGAGCCTTGAAATAATCTAGATGAGCCACAAACACCATTTCCTCTACTCTGTTTAATGAATCATAAAGAAAACATTAAATTACCAAACATATGGAGAGTGGATTCCTCCTGTGAAAACACCTAAGGAATAAAACTTGACGCCCAATGCTTTTATAACGAAACCGACTTCCGTAGTAGATAGCACAAAGGTATTTTAGCACGATGGATTAGACAACAATTCAAACCTTCCTTTGCTTGTTGACTTCTTTACTTCTGAAATGGTCGGTTCTATCGTTATTTATGAGTATCTTAATCGTACTGAAGATTATACTTGGTCAAGCGGAATGTGTTTTCTTTCCTGTACTGATACGGAGTTCTCTGATAGCCAAGTAGAGGAGACCTCTTGCTAAAAAGCGAGAAGAGTCGTGCACATGAACATCTAGCTTGGAGCATTTCGATTGGAGTTTGGAGTGTTTCGATTGGAGCTTGGAGCGTTTCGATTGGAGCTTAGAGCATTTCGATTGGAGCTTGGAGCGTTTCGATTGGAGCGTTTCGATTGTCTCCACAGGGAACGAGATAAGCTCTAGGAATCTGGGGGAAGGAGAGAAGAAAACGAGAGAGACCATTTTAAAAAGAAGAAAGGACAAAGTGTCTATATATTCAAGTTCATTGGATGCAAAACTGTAGTAAAAAACTGATATATTTATCAAAGCAAAGAAATCCCATTCTGTCCCCTGGGGGACTTTCATACAGGATGAACAAACGCTAGAATCTAAAAGCTAATTAAAATAGCCCTTATGCCTGGTCTGACCTTTCTATGTGAGCTAGACCGGTCATGAGCGTTGTGCAAGATGAGACAAAAAGGTTAACAAGGCATGCTTCATCCATGTACCCCCAGTCCTAAATGCAAACAAATGGGTTAATATGGTAAGCCTCCCAACACCCTAGCACAGCCCACTCTATGCTTTGCCACAGAGGCGTTCTGGCCACATAGCAAATATGGCTATTCAGCCACTTAAATGTTACACATACAAAACAAAGGCAAGAAATTGCTCTTGAGTTGTAGTCACTCAAGTACCGTTGGTTTCTACCAGGCCCTCTGAATAAAGGCCCAGCATGCCAAGAGCATGAAGAGGACTGATAAAATCTTCTCTGCTTTGTCCATGAAGAAGGACTCAGTTTTCACCATGGTCTTATGTAAGCTTACTCAATGCCTCTTCTATTGCCTAATCCACATGGAAATAAGCAAAAAGGGGAAAAAAACATTAAAATCGTTATATCGTTGTATGTTGAGGAATTAGTCTACTGGAACTGGACATACAATATCATGCAATATGTTGTGTACTTTCAATCAACATAATTAAAACAAAAACTTCAGCCCAGTGGTGCAGATTGATATGCGCGGGTCCCCGGACAAACATTTTTTCAGGGCCACATTAATGTTAATACTGACTGCAATTTTTTTTCTCCCTCGCCCATCCTCTCCCTGATCTTCTCTCTCATCAGCCCTCCTCGTGATCATCCCCTTTCCTCTCTCCTCAGCTCTCCCCCGCATCACCATCATCAGCACTCCCCCTCATCATCATCAGCTCTCCCCCTCATCATCATCAGCTCTCCCCCTCATCACCATCATCAGCTCTCCCCCGCATCATGATCAGCTCTCTCCCTCATCATCATCATCATCATCAGCAGCAGCTCTCCCCCTCATCATGATCAGCTATCCTCCTCATCATCATCGGCTCTCCCCCTCATCATCATCAGCTCTCACCCTCAACATCATCATCTGCTCTCCCCTCATCATCAGATCTCACCCTCATAATGAGATCTCCCCTCATCATCATCAGATCTCCCCACATCATCATAAGATCTCTCCACATCATCATCAGATCTCTCCACATCATTAGCTCTCTGCCTCATCATCATCAGATCTCCCCCTCATCATCATCATCAGATCTCCGCCTCATCATCATCAGATCTCCCCTTCATAATCATCATCAGATCTCCCCCTCATCATCAGATCTCCCCCTCATCATCATCAGATCTCCCCTTCATAATCATCATCAGATCTTCCCCTCATCATCATTAGATCTCCCCCTCATCATCAGATCTCCCCCTCATCACATCATCATTTCTCCCCCTCATCATCATCAGATCGCCCCCTCATCATCATCAGATTTCCCCCTCATTATCTTCATCAGATCTCTCCCCCCCTCCTCCATGCCTACCCGTGGTAATGGAGACAGGTGCAGGGAGATGGTATGCGGCAGCAGGCCCCCTGGTGTTAAAGGATAAGCCGGTAGAAGAATCAGCACTTGAGGCAGAGCAGGACGGCACGAGGTGAGGAGCGCGCTCTAGCAGCAGACACAGGAAGTAAGAAAGACTCCCGGGTCTGACCGCTGGGGCGGCGCTCCTCTCCTGCTGTCCTGCTCTGCCTCTGTAACAAGGGCTGATTCTTCTACCGGCTTATCCTTTAACGCCGGGGGTCTTCCGCCGCATACCATCTCCTCCCGCCTGTCTCTACATGGGGGGGAGAGCGGGCCCTCCAAGAGTGAGGGCCCCCAGACTCTGCCCGGGCTATAGCTATGCCCTTGCTTTGTTTTCATGTTGACCTTCCCCTTCCAAACGTCTCTGGTTAAGTAAGTCAATCTGTACGTGCCGTGCAGCTGTAGTAGTAAAGCTGCTGCCCTTTATAAAATTCAGCTTAAATATAAATATGGTTGTCGTCATATTTTAAATGGAAGTCATTGTAATCTGAACATACTGTTCAGTATCACCTCGTTTGTAACCATATTGCTTCAAATAGTTCTCCGGCTGTCATATAGACCTTATTGAAATCAGAGGCATACGCAGATGGAGTACTTTTGATGCGGTCTGGACTTAATGCAATTTAGTAACTTCTGCCCAACTCTTGCCAGAAAACTGCTGCTGAGAGATTAATCTTCCAACTTCCACTTAGTGCAAATATAACCCCATGGAGAGCATAGGGCACCCGTCTTCAGTGAAGGAGTTAAAACTGTACTTTAAAGGCATCTGTTTTATATATGGGTCTATGAATTATATACGGAATTGTAAGTATTCCCCGAATCACACCCGTTTCCATACTCAAACTCTACGGTTGGTGTTTAGGGGAAATGTAAGATTGCTGCAAAATACCTGTTTCACTTACCACCTTTTTTGTCTCCTTTATTTACCCCCCCCCCCAAAATAACCCTCTAAATTAATTGCCCGGTTATTAGTTTCATCCCACCATGTTTCAGTAATGCCTATCATATCATATTGCTCTTTTCTGGCTATTAATTTAAGCTCCCCCCATGTTATCTGCCAGGCTTCTTGCATTAGCGAGCATGCACTTAGGGTGGGTACCACTCTGTGCTATCATTTGGAATGTGCTACTATTTGTTAGCTTATCAGCTCCAACCTTTCTCCTCCTATTGATTTTAGTCTTTAAAGGTTTTTTATTATCTTTACAGAGGATGGTACTATAAATCCGCCTGAAGAAGGGACCTTTGAGGTCCTGAAAGCTTGGACTTTTTTTAACCACGTGTTATCTATTAAAAAGGTACTACTTCTACAATACTTTTCTTTGTCTATTATAAGTATTTACAGTAATATTGGTACCTCCCTGTTGCTAAATATCCCTTCTCCCCACTACACCCGTATGACCCATAGCTATTTCCCAGGTCCTAGAACCTCTGCAACGATTGTTTTTTTTTTTTTTTCTCTTTAGAGATTTGTATTACGACGTTATGTTTTTGTAAACTGTTCCAGGGTTTCTGTTTAGCCCATTACTTCTTGCTTGTCCCTTCCCTCTCCCTCCTAGTTTAAAGTCTCCTCCAATCTTGTAAGAATCCTCTCCCCTACCACAGAAGATCCCTCTTTCCTAGGGTATCTAGAATCCAGGGATAGTCACTCGCAAAGCACACCCTAGATGCCCTTAGAGGGTGAAGTAGATCTGGATACAAGACTATACCCTGTAGCTGTCCTAGTCATCTTGATGCAGGTTGTTGTAGGATGCCTAAGGGGTTAGCCTGGTTAACATGGTTCAGGACTTCTGATAGGATATGCACTATGAGTGGCCAAAAGTAGGTTGACGCCTAAGTACTGCAGGGAAGCCCGAGTACTCTAGCCAGTAACCAGAATACTAACCGCAGAGTATTTGTAATGGACCGTCAGCGGTGTACAAAAAGAGAGAGTTTTACCTAGCCTGGGGTATGCTACTATTTTCTCAATGGTTAGAGCTGAAATGGAGTGTGGTGTTTACCAAAGAGTGAGTTGCCCTGAAGGCAGTGAAAGTTGTGCTACCATGAGCACAGTGGGTTCACCAAAGATGGCAGCTGTGTGCAAAAGTGCCGCGCGCGGCACTGAGAAGTTAAAATGGTGGTTCCTGCTGAGCCTGGATAGCGCATGTGCTGCGTGCAAACGTGCAAACGTGCAAACGTGCAAACAGGCAGTGAGAAAAATGTGAGCAATCATGGGTTTTCCCACTTCATGCAGTGCAGTGAGTCAGTGAAGGCAATGTCATCAGGGTCTGTGTCCAATTAGAGACACAGGGGTGGTGCCTGCTGGAGCTGCTTAATGTACTGCAACTTCCTATTTAGTCAGTCTGTCCCTACCGTGAGAGGGGCAAGGTTACCTGTCCAAACTGTCAGGGCTCTGGCAGGCTTGAGGCCTCCGGGGAGTGTGGGTAGACCCAAACCTCATACAGTATCCTACCAGAGGATAGGGGAAGAGCTAGAACCTCTCTCGGTGCCCTTGGCTGGGAGCTGTGTTCAGGGACATCCTAAGGGAGAAGACTTGCTGTGATCTATGCTGCTGAATAAGGAGACCAGATAAAGAAGCTGCTGCATTTTACCTATACCTCCTGCCTGAGATTGAAGTATATTGGGAGGAGGGGGTGTGTTCTTTTGCAGATACTTCACCCCATACAACTGGGGGCTGCACAAGATGGAGGCGCTGCACCTGTAAGTAGAATTTGGGCACAATCCCAGAAGCCTGTCCTATTCATCCCCTATACCATCATGCGGGAGATTCAGGGCCCCCTGTTGCCAGCAGGTATGCACCACCCTAAGACATGTAACCGGAGCAGTATATCCCCTAGGAGACCCTATGTGAGATTGCGTGGGGGAAAGAGGGTTACACATATATTTTGGATTTTAAAGTATCAAATGCCGTTCATTTCAAAAGTCTTTCATTCAATCAAAATCATAAAAATCAAAATACAATTTCAGTGACAAAACGCAAAGACGTTTCACGTAGAACGTGCTATCTAGAGTTGTACTGTCTTCCATGGTGTAGCAATACTCAAAGGAAAGCAAAGGAAGAGAGAAACGGCATTGTAATGGCTCCTTATAAGCAATCTTTGTAATCTGTTGATTGAGAGGTGTTAGGTGGAGAACTGTAAATCTCTAATCATTGCTCTCTTCGTCTTTCATGCTCTACCATCGCCCATTGGATTTGCATGGCTTGTTTTGGTCACGTGAGGGGGGTTTGCTTTGACCAATGACAGGAGGCCGAGCACCCTACCTTGCACAGATAAGGGAAAACAAGGGGGGGGGGGGGAGTTTTCATACATATTGGAGCCGTATCTTTCATTGCCTCCGATTACAATTTTGTAAAAATGTCTTATACCAGTTGCATGCTGCCGATTCTCTGCAGGGTGAGAGGCAAGCAAGCCACCCGTTTCGGAATAAGGAGGGTTTACTGCCATATGTGGAATTTGCTCCCTTTCACGCCTCTCACCATGTGGAATTCGGGTTGCTTGGAGGAGTTGAGGAGTTGAGGAGGCTGATGGGGGAAAGACTGGGGGGGCATGATGCTTGTGCCGGCTGTGCTGGGAGCAGGTGTCTCAGCGCTTGGGGTGAGATGGGACTGAGTCTCCTGCCCATCTTGCCACCTTGGGGATCTGCTCGACTGCAGCCGCAAGAAGATGACTCGGGTGCCGGAGCAACTCCCGGAACGGTTGGTGCAGCTGTAAAGTACGCATGCGCAGATGGCTCTGGCCATTTCTGTGCATGCGCAGATGGTTGTGCCAGTTTTTGCGCATGCTCAAGTAGTTCTGGACACTTCTGCGCATTTGGCACAGGTCAGCTCTTCGCATGCGTAGTTGATGCAACCCATTTCTCCACAGACGTGAGCGGATCCGGATACTTTTGCACGTAAGTATGTTTCAAAAGCCGCTTCTGCGCATGCGTGTGATCAGCAACCAATTACGTCACTTACGGTACACATACTTCTGCGCATGCGCACGTGGCGACTGAAGCTTCTGCGCATGCACGGCCAGCACTATCTAATGACATCACTTCCATTACACATTTTAGTTCCCAATGAAGGAGATTTTGTCCTATGAGAATTTACTAGGTGCCAGCAAAGAAGTTTCAGAACTGACACACACATGTGGATGGGAGCCATCTTTCATACCAGGGATGTGCCCTACTCCTAAGCCCCAGCAACCGGGCAGGACCACCAGAGTAAGCCCCCCTCCCCTGCAACAACGCATTAATGAAAGGATGAGGCTCACATGCTGGGCCATGTGAGAGGGGGTTAACCCTTGCACTGCCTGCTCTTACCAGGACTTATTGTACTAGAGCAGAGAATTTAGTAGCCAGGGGCTATATGGTTACACTTGTTACTGTTAAATAGTGACAATTATCACTAAATAAACAGTATATAGAAAAAAGTAGAATTTCTACTGTAGAATACAGTCGGGTTAAGGTTTTAAAAGGCAGATACGGTCGGGGTCAGCGGAAGGTGGGAGAATATATTAAGAATATGATATCTGCAATGCTGACATGTGAACATTCCAGACCTGGCAGAGGTCAGTGTTCCAGGTTTACTTCCGTGCCCTGGCTGCACGAAGGGGTCTGCTAAGTTGTGTCTGGAACGTCGGACTGAGAGCCACACAGTAAAAGCAGTGCAGAAAAGGAGAAAACATATATTGCAGCTATTCCAAACATTCAGGGTGGTGGTTTGTGGATTAATTGTAAAATATGTGACACACAATTAATAATCCAGCCTCTCTATTATGAAAGCCATATACTGTATGCTTAGGGAAGCCCATAAACCCTGTTTTCCCAACAAGAAAGAAAATGAAGTGTGCGCTCAAAATAAAACCGTAAAAGATAATTAATTATGATCAGGCAAATAGGGCGGCTCCTTCACAAGGTAAGAATTAGTGCTGTATCATTTGCTCGTACAGGGCAATTTTAATGTCCCCTGTGCTTGTTTTCAGGCTAAGGCTTTAGAAAAGCAGAGATTTCAATCTAGATTATTCAGTACTAATAGACACCAATGAACTTTGTACACATGCTTCTAGCTGCAATCATTTATTTTTCCTTTTCAGAATGCAGAACTTTCGTCCACTTTGCTCACGTCCACGGCAAAAACTGCCCAGTATTGTCTGTTATCTCAGTTGTAGATATGTTTGTCTACATCATGTCTCCTTCCTGTCTCAATGCTGGTGTTGGTATAAGATGAGGAAGATGACTTGCCAGAATGATATATCATATCGCCCGGCCCATGGGATAACGCTAGAAACTCACATTTAATGATAAAAAGAAGTGCCTGTCCTTAAAACAAACATGCACAGTTTGGGGGTTGTTAAGGACGTGGTCAACTTTATCATGATCAAGACTTTAAATCATAGTGACAAAGACAATGTTTTAAAAAAAATTATACAGATATTTGTGAATTATTTTAATTCTTTATTAGATCAGTTTACAGTGACCCAGGCTAAAATCACAGTGATGCTATATACTAATGTGATTTGAAGATCCACCGCCACTAGGAACTTGCCTGTGCTGACTTCCTCCTTGCTGCCGCCCTCCTTCTCCTTCCGAATCACAGCGTCAAATAACGCTGCGGACGTCACCAACGTGACGTCACGGCATCAAGTTGCCATGGCAATGAGACGGCATGACGTCATTTGACGTCACATTACCATGGCAACGAGACGCCGTAGGACGTGGCGTTGGTGACGCCCGTGTCGTTATTTGACGCAGCGATTCGGGAGGAGGGCGACAGCCAGGAGGAAGCCACCACAGTCAAGTGCCGGCCCATCAAGCCTGAGAACGTGGCATCTTCACATGGGGACGGACATTTGTGCCGCCCGAGGATAATGGGAGATCTGCCACTGGCTTTGATCAATTGTTATATTTAAGCTTAAGTTATCAAAATCATGTACAGTATGCCACTAAAGAAAAGTTAAGGTAGCAGCTGCGAAACTTGAAAATCAAAGTTAATGCCAACAGAAAGAAATCTTACACTATCAGGGTGAACGGTAGAAACACAACGAGAATGCATTGCATGCAAATAATCCATTGCTATTGCCTGTTTTGAGTGAGAATAAATGAAGAACTTACATTTCCATTTTGGTAATCATGGCCAGTTGGACGAAAACGCTCAGCCTTTATGTGGCCGACATAATTAATATTCCCCAATTGATTCATCTGTGTAAAAATCTGCACCGGAAACCATTTACACACAGGCATACACAGGCATGGGAACGGACTTATCACAAAGTTATCTGGGAAATCCATAACCTGCCATCAGTCACCAATACAAACAGCTTGCCAGGACAGTCAATTTTATGAATACACTTAGCTCTTTGGTTCAGAATATTCACTATGACGCCAATAACAACAGCAAGAAAAGAATACTGGATCAATTAAGGAAGAATAAGCCAAAAAGCAAGGAAAAACAATTGAAAAATGTGTACAGTTACAGTAAAAAAAAAAAACACAAGAATAATCTGAAAGGTCAAATGATTGTTACTTAATTTAACTACGGTACTAATCATTTGTAGAAATGTCAATGGATAGTTTATCCTGCCAAACTATTCTAGTAAGAGAAAACAATAGTACAGCAAAAAATATATCTCTCGTGAAGCTTTATAAAACCTGGTACAGAGAAACATCAATCTCTCTACATTTTGTGCAAGCCAGAAATAGCTCATGGAATGTCCAACATGATATCACACACTGTCCTAAATGAATGATCATATTCTCACGCCACAGATCACTTAAAGAAGAGCTTTCATTAAGTTAGGTTCAGTAAACCCAACTTACATGTGACACAAATATTGCTACTAGTTAACAAGGGCTGGGTGTCAAACTTTAGTCGGGGAGCAAGTCCAACAAACTGGTCCAAGAGCCAGGCGGACCACACACCATATAAACACACCAGATACACAACATATACACAGATGCGCACACCAGATACACACCATATACACAGATGCACACAACAGATACACAGACGCACACACCAGATACACACCATATACACAGATGCACACACCAGATACCATATACACAGATGCGCACACCAGATACACACACCATATACACAGATGCACACAACAGATACACAGACGCACACACCAGATACACACACCATATACACACACCATATACACAGATGCACACACCAGATACACGCACTATACACAGATGCACACACCAGATACATGCACCATACACAGATGCACACCCCAGATACACAGATGCACACACCAGATACACACACCATATACACAGATGCACACACCAGATACACGCACTATACACAGATGCACACACCAGATACATGCACCATACACAGATGCACACCCCAGATACACAGATGCACACCCCAGATACACACACCATATACACATGTAACCCTGTGTAGTTTATGGGTTATATGTCTTTCTCCTCCTGTGCAGTAATCCCTGATAAGGGCAGGTTTGCCAGGAGTAATCATGAGGTTTTCCCTAATCCCCTGTGATGTGTATTGCGTAGTGAAGGAAGTGACATCATGCTGTGTGTTCACTTACAGCAGACCTGCACAACACGCGGCACTCACTGTGCGGCTGCGGCGGCTGCGGCGGCTGCGGCTGCTTTCCCCCCCCCCCTCCTCCTCCCGAGCCCCCTTTTCCTGCCCCTGCAAGCCGAGCCCCCTCTCCCTGGCCCCGCGAGCCGAGCCCCCTCTCCCTGCCCCCGCAAGCTGAGCCCGCTCTCCCTCCCCCGCGAGCCGAGCCCGCTCTCCCTCCCCCCGCGAGCCGAGCCCGCTCTCCTCTTCCTCCAGCGAGCCGAGCCCGCTCCCTCCTTCCTCCCCGGGGGAGCCGAGCCCGCTCTCAAGTGCGGCACTTCCGGTGCCCACTGCTTGCGAGCGAGCGAGTGCGCGCAGTCCCGCCGTGATCGGAGGTGATGTGAGCTGCAGGGGGATATGTGCAGAGGGGGTGATGTGCAAGGGGAGGGGAGGGGGGTGATGTGCAAGGGGAGGGGGTGATGTGCAAGGGGAGGGGGTGATGTGCAAGGGGAGGGGGGGTGATGTGCAAGGGGAGGGGGAGTGATGTGCAAGGGGAGGGGGGAGTGATGTTTAAGGGGAGGGGGGGTGATGTGCAAGGGGAGGGGGGGTGATGTGCAAGGGGAGGGGGGTGATGTGCAAGGGGAGGGGGCAGTGATGTGCAAGGGGAGGGGGGGTGATGTGCAAGGGGAGGGGGTGATGTGCAAGGGGTGGGGGGGGGTGATGTGCAAGGGGAGGGGGGTGATGTGCAAGCGGAGGGTGGGTGATGTGCAAGAGGAGGGGGGGGGGTGATGTGCAAGGGGAGGGGGGAGTGATGTGCAAGGGGAGGGGGGGGGATGTGCAAGGGGAGGGGTGTGATGTGCAAGGGGAGGGGGGGTGATGTGCAAGGGGAGGGCGGTGATGTGCAAGGGGAGGGGGGGGTGATGTGCAAGAAGAGGGGGGGTGATGTGCAAGGGGAGGGGGGGTGATGTGCAAGGGGAGGGGGGGGTGATGTGCAAGGGGAGGGGGGGGGTGATGTGCAAGGGGAGGGGGGGTGATGTGCAAGGGGAGGGGTGATGTGCAAGGGGAGGGGGGGTTGATGTGCAAGGGGAGGGGGGGTTGATGTGCAAGGGGGGGTTATGTGCAGGGGGGGGTGATGTGCATGGGGGGTGATGTGAAGTGGGGGGTGATGTGCAGTAGGGGTGATTGGAGGTGCAGGGGGGGTCATTGAAGGCGCAGAGGGGGTCATTGGAGGTGCAGGGGGGTCATTGGAGGGTCAGGGGAGGGTGATTGGAGGTGCAGGGGGGGTCATTGGAGGTGCAGGGGAGGGTCATTGGAGGTGCAGGGGAGGGTCATTGGAGGTGCATGGTGGGTGATTAGAGGTGCAGGGGGGAGAATGATGTGAGGTGCATGGGGGAGAAGGATGTGAGGTGCAGGGGGGGTGGGATGTGTGTGGTGTGCAGGGGGGTATTGTGTGTTTGATGTGGAGGGGGAGTATTATGTGTGTGGGTGAGGGGGAGAGATGGGGGTATGAGAGATAGATGGGGAGTATCGCAAAGGTTGATAGTGAGGGTTTCTGGGGGAGATATGAGGATGATGATGAGGGGTGCTGGGGGAGATATATGAGGATGATGATGATGAGAGGTGCTGGAGAAAAGATGATGATGATGATGATGATGATGATGATTTTACCCGTACGGCCCACATTTTTTTTCCTTGGAGCAGTTCGGCCCTTGTGCAGGCCTGACTTACAGTGACACAGGGGTGTTAATAAAGAATGTCCAACATGAAAGAACCTTCTTGCCTGAGAGTGGAGTCATTCAGGGAGAAGCTACACCCAGAGGTTCTCTTTCAGAGACTCCTCCCTGCTATCGTGGGGACCTGGAAGAGATGGAGGCGCTGATCCAGAAGTGAGTAGTTCTCAGCATTACCTCATGAGCCAGTCCTGATGTATTTCCCCATATCACCGCGGAAGACTCAGGAGTTCTGCAAGCCAGCAGGTGCACCACACTACATTACATGTAACATGGGGCAGTTTCCTCACGTAAGGGGCCAATGTGAGATTAGGGGGGGGGGGGGAACACTGTTACATTTTTGGAGGCGCTACTGAGATAATCAGGACAGGCTTTTAGCTAGGCGAACTGATGTAGGAACATGTATGCTACCAGTATGCTACCAGGAAAGTGCTGCGGAGACAAGGGAGCCTAGGGGTAGTCAAGTGGTAGAATGTCTGATCGCAAAGCACACCCTAGATGCCCCTGTATGGTGTGAAGTAGATCTGGAGACAGGGCTATTGCTGTTCTAGTCACCTTGAGGCAGCTAGTCGTAGGATGCCTAAGGGGGTAGCCTGGTTAACATGGGTCAGGAACTCCTGGGAGGGTCTGCGCTAGGTGTAGCCAACAGTAGGTGATGCCCTAAGTACTGCATGGAGAAGCCCAGAGTACTTCTAGCCAGTAACCAGACTACTAACCACAGAGCACATATACTGGACTGATATCGTGTGCAGCATACACAAGAAAGAGTTTAGCCTAGCCTGAGGTAGTGCAACACAACTGAGTAAAACACACTTGCGATACATGTAGATGTGCACTGGCATACTTTATTGGATCAAAATGGCAACTGCCCAGCATAGGAGCACCATGTGCGATTGCAGAGAAAAAGTAAAGATGGCGACTATAGGTGATGAGGTCCTGCGCAATGCGGAGAGCCCGAAATGGCGGTTCGCGTCAGAGATGGGAAGCACACGTGCTTTGCGGACAGCGGAGGAACCGTGTGCGGAGATGCCTATACTGAGTAGGCTGTGGAGTGGCGCGAAAGCCGTGGCCGCGCCTTTATTGTCCTGCCTGAATTCCCAGGGTGCAACTCAGGAGGATAGCTGTGAGGACATTGCAATTATGTGTGAGAAGGCGGATGGAGTATCTGATTGCCAGGCGGTGATTACTACTCAAGTCATAACTGCTGTTAGTAGGGATTGCAGAGCGATCCAAAATGGCTGCTCCCGCTTCCCTGGGAGACCGCGTGGGCTGTGTACAGAAAATGATTTTGCAGGAACCTGTCCGAGAGTGGAGCGAAAAAGAGTACCCCACCCTGATCGGGGAAGTGGTGCGAAAGCCGTGGCCGCGCCCTCCTGGGATGTGACAGGCTCAGAGTTGATTCTGGGTCATGACAGAAATCTGTGGGACCCTCCTCTAATCTCCACCAGAGGGAGGGGTCCCTGCATCTGCCAATGGAAGTCTGAACTGACTGAGGGAGGAGCTGGATGTGTGCTTCCTGTTCCTCAGTTGCGAAGAGCTGGTGAGCAAGAGAGACTGTTGTGCCGTGTGTCTCCCTTACCCAGTGCAACTACTAACTGTGCCATGGCGGACTTTGACATACACCCCTACCAACTTCCAGGAGGCTTCCTGGTAGTGAAGACGGGTGATCGAGAGATTCTTTGGTGTCTATGTATGCAGTGTAGACTACCGGGCGGAGAAGCCAGTACGGCGGCGAGAAGCCCTCAATGCGGCATCCACTACTTGTGGGCCATGGAGCCGTTCGTGCCTTGGCACGCGGAGGCGGGAGGAGCTACAGCCATGCTGACGGCTGGGGCCTTGCCAAAAATCAAGAAAGAGGAGGTCAATCCTGGAGAATGGGGATCGCTACTAATGATGGTGCCCAAGAAGGATGGCGCTGAGGCCTGCAACCGCAGCGAGAACCTGGAACCTTGCTGTCGGTCCCCTGCAGAGGTACCCTTACCATCCTCGGCATCCTCCTCGTCGGACGATGAGAACGGGAGCCGTGCGTCGGTGGTGATGCGCCTACCGGCGGGCCACTACAGCGGAAGAAGGAAGAGCTACTTACCAGTGACCTCAAGCCGTTGAGTATAGAAATTCCCCGGTGCGGCCGGAGCAGCGGAAGAGTCCCACGGCCGTGGCGACTCCCAGCGTGTCGGAGGAACCACCTGAGATGAGGTCGGAGGAAGAGGATCCCATCGCAAGCCAGTGGAGTGGTGAGATACCCTCTTACCTTCCACAGGCTCCGATGGAGGCGGCCGAAGAGAAAGGCCCGACCAAGGCCCAAGTGGAGCTGAGGGGCGACGTCGAACATCCGGCGCTGGACGTCGAGATGGAGGAGGAAGTTCAGGTAGGGGACCCCACCCAAGATGGCGTGCCCTCGCGAGAGGATGATGTCACTTCCGGTAGCCACAGCGGAGCCGACCGGAAGCATCCGTCAGCGCAGCTGATCAGTACCAGCCTGTCACAGGAAGAAATGGACAGGTATCGGCAAGCGGTGAAGAATCGGGGCAAAAAGAAGATTGGTGAGCCTGCTCTGCCCAAAGTCACAACGGGTCGTGGCATAGCCAAGTTGTTAATTACGCTGCCGCAATGTAAGAATACTTCCCCATTCCCTCTGCCCAAGGCCATTGCCCCCCCTGCCCCTGTCATGTCTCCCTCGGGGTCCCGATCGAGCCAAGGGTGGTCTGGGGAGTGACAGGACACGTCGGAGGAACGGCCTAGATCGGCCATGAACTGGGGGGACTGTTTTACGTCTGATGAGGGGTCAGGGAGGGAAGTAGTACCTGCTGTGACACCCCCGAAAATGAATCCCACAAATTATACCCATATTGTAAGGGGAAGGCCAAAATGTTATGGGACTGCCACCCGATCAAGTACTACATCTGGTGTCTCTTCTGGTCGAGAGACTGAAGGGCCTGAGACTGCGTGAAGAAGCAGTCCTCAAAGCATAGCACCAAGTGGTGGGCCCCGTTGTATGAGGGGTATTCTGAGTGGTTGGACCGCACTAGATTCATCCTGATGCGAGGAGATGTAGTTGATCACTGGTGGGATGTGGGTGAGTACTCGGCTGAGGAAGGCCACGAGGAGTTAGTGAGGAGGTGGGATGAAATCCAAAAGGGAATAGTCATCCCAAAGGGGTCCTCTATATTGTATTGCATTGCCCTTGAAGAAACACTGTCACGGGTACTGCCAGGTAAAGCAGGGAATAAGAGGCTGGTGAGAATAAGCAGGGCTGAGAGGGCCATAGTAGCGAGATATAAGCAATCTCATGGATTTGAGTATCCTTATGTTCCCGAGCCCATAATGCAGGAGATTGAGGACAATCTGGGTACCTGGCTAAGGGAAGCAGTGGAGGACTACCTTAAGTCAAAGTCTAGTTACTCTGAACACCGAACAGAGGCTGGGATATGTTATCTGATGCGGGTTTGGAGTGTCGGCAGAAACATTTACATGCATAAGATGGAGTATAGACCAGAAAATGGGCCGCCTAGATAATACAGTATTATATTTATTGAGCACAACGGGCGAGAGGTAAAGAAACCTGATCCCAGACATTACTATCAAAGTTTGGATTCTCCTAAGCAGGAGGTAGTACAGTATCTGTGGTAAAATGAGGTTCTGAATTCAGTAATGCAGTTATGGTGATTAGGCATTATGTTGAATTATGTATGGTGTGTGCCAATGTATTTGTATTTTTGTATTGATGATACTGTTGTTCCCTGTATGTTTTGCAGTTGCCTCTTTGAAGGAAGGCCCCGCAAATTTAGGACCAAGTGGAGACCATTGGATTCCACCAGAGGGAGAGTGTAACCCTGTGTAGTTTATGGGTTATATGTATTTCTCCTCCTGTGCAGTAATCCCTGATAAGGGCAGGTTTGCCAGGAGTAATCATGAGGTTTTCCCTCATCCCCTGTGATGTGTATTGTGTAGTGAAGGAAGTGACATCATGCTCTGTGTCCACTTACAGAAAAGATGATGATGATGATGATGATGATGATGATGATGATGATGATGATGATGATGATGATGATGATGATGATGATAATGATTTTACCCGTGCGGCCCAATTTTTTTTTCCTTGGAGCAGTTCGGCCCTTCTCGCTTAACGAGTTGTGCAGGCCTGACTTACAGTGACACAGGGGTGGTGCCTACTGAAGCTATATAGTATGCAACACTTCCTGAATTTAGTCAGTGTCTCATCCACCTGAATGAGACTGTCTGACCCAACACACTGCCAGGGCTCTGGTAAGGATTGTGGCCCTCCCCTAGGGAGAGGTGGGCAGACTATTCCCCTTACTCTATTAGGGAGTAAGGGAAGACCCTGAATAGGAGTGGTGTCCAGGGACTTCCTTGAGGTGGGCAACCTTTATGATGAGCGGCTAGAGACCGGCCGCAATGATGGGCAGTCTGCCACTATTGATGTTAATAAAGAATGTCCAACATGAAAGAACCTTCTTGCCTGAGAGTGGAGTCATTCAGGGAGAAGCTGCACCCAGAGGTTCTCTTTGAGAGACTCCTCCCTGCTATCGTGGGGACCTGAAAGAGATGGAGGCGCTGTACCAGAAGTGAGTAGTTCTCAACATTACCTCATGAGCCAGTCCTGATGTATTTCCCCATATCACCACGGAAGACTCAGGAGTTCTGCAAGCCAGCAGGTGCACCACACAACATTACATTGTAACATGGGGCAGTTTCCTCACGTAAGGAGCCAATGTGAGATTGGGGGGGGGGGAAAACCGTTACACACAGATGCACACACCAGATACACGCACCAGATACACAGATGCACACACCAGATATACACCATATACAGATGCGCACACCAGATACATACACACACCAGATACACGCGCCATAGACATACAGACATGCAATACACACGCACACTATATACATATGTACACAAATCAAATACCGCATACGCAGAGACCAGATACACAGACCAGGTACACGCAGCATGAACAAACACTTGTTACACTCCCTGCCCGGCCCTTATGGAGTTTACATTAGTGTCGGTGTTAGGGCTGCTCAGGGGGTATTACCTTGTTCAGGGTGCAGGCCTCGTGCAGGGTGTAGGCTGAGTGGTTGCACACAATGATGGTCATTCAAACAGCAGTTTATTATCTGGTGGTCACAGTCTCACATGTCATATACAGAAGTCATCTTGTATTTCCAGTAACGTATCTTTGGCCTATGCTGTGTGCGCGGCTTCCCTACCTGTACCCATCTCTTCCTGCTAGGAAGGTGCTGAGGCTTTGTATTGCTTGTATTTCCTATAGAATCCCTCTGCTTTATAGCACTGGTAGTGTTCCATATCCATGGAGCACCTGGCGGGCCTAGTACTACTCCATGGGAGATCAGCCCCCTCATCCCAGGGTAGCCTGCCACTGCGTGGCCTTCTGTGCAAGAGCCAGTGATGGACCTGCCTGTGGGGTGGGCCCAAATGTATCTAGAGCCTGTGGCTTGTGAAGCTCCATCTGGGCATAGCCTGTCTCTCATGGTATCTTGGGAGTAATGCCAGACCATCTTGGTGGGACTCTAATTACACAGGGTGTTTTCCCTAACAGAAAGCAATAAAAATGGATGGGAATCGTACACATCACACATGTACGTGCACCACAGAGAGATAGAATGACGGGGAGAGAGAATGGCAGGGGGGAGAGAGAATTGTGGGGGGAGAGAGAGAATGGCGGCGGGAGAGAGAATGGCGGGAGGAGAGAGAGAGGCAGGAGGAGAGTGAATGGTGGGGGGATAGAGAGAGGCAGGAGAAGGGAGAATGGCAGGGGAAAGAGAGAATGGCAGGGGGATTGAGAGAATGGCGGCGGGATTGAGAGAATGGAAGAGGGGGTAGAGAGAATGATGGGGAGAGGGAGAGAGAATGGCAGGGGAGACCGAGTGAAAGGGGGAGAGAGAGAATGGCAGGTGAAGAGAGAGAATGGCGGGGGGAGAGAGAATGTTGGGGGAAGAGAGAGAATCGTGGGGGGAAAGAATGAATGGCAGGGAGAAAGTATCAACATACTATATTGATAATGATTCAATCAGGGGGGACTGGTCCACTGGTTATTGGAGGAAACCCCATTGGGCTTCAGTATCATGTTTGTTATAATAAAATTATTTTAAATGTTTGTTTAGTCGCACATTTGGACCATGATATAATTCAGTTCTGGTCTGCGGTGCGCCGTCATTTGGGACCTTTTTGTGTACTCTGTACGCTTCATTAGATATATTCTACCTATTCCCTGGCAGCACACGACCTCACTATGGGGGTTTGAGAGAGGTAACACACATCTCTACATCATGTCCTCAAGGTCAAGTCTACTGGAATAAATCATGAGATCTTGGGTAGATTCAAGAGACTGGCTGGATCTCCCATGGCAGTTTGTGTCTGACATCAGCTTTCTCTGTGCTTATTTGTGTACAGTATGTATGTGTCTATCAGAGTCAGTTTACATCTGCCAGAATATGTATGTGTGTATGTATGCATGTATAAGTGTATGTTTTAGTGTGCCTATTAGCAGGCCCAACACCAGTATTCCTGGGGCTCAAAGCTTGTTGAGGGGGGTGGAGGGAGCTGACAGCTTGTTGAGCAGGGGTTTCTAGGAAACCAACAGCTAGTTGAGCGGAGGGACACACACCAAGCTTGTTGTGTGGGGGTTGGAGGCCTTGCTCTAATTGTTCAGCTTCTTGTGCCCACCTGTTAAGCTTGGCAGGTTTCTGATCAAGCCCAACTTCCAAGTTTGGATGGCTGGGTCCCCCGTCACCGCTGGGCTTGGAACAGTTGACCTAGCGCTCATGAATCAGAGGATGTTTGAGTGCATGCATGTGTAAGTATACAGTATGCATGTACAAGTAAATATGTGTATGTATGTATATATATATATATATATATATATATATATATATATATATATACATACACAGTATATAAAAGCCTACATATGGTCCTATAATGGTGGGTCCCAATAATCAGTTTCCCCCTGTGGGCCCTGCATACCCCAGCCCCATTCAGTAGGCGGTATACCAGATCCTGTTCTCAGATTGCATGCCACTAGCACCTTTTGTGTGCGTTTCCTTTCTGCTGGCCCGAAATTGATATTTATTTTGCACAATGTACATTGAGCAAGCGCCACAAAGGCAGCTTGCTGACCCCCCGGCAATACTGTTTTGCCAATGTCAGCACATTCCCATGGATCTATTGTAGTTCTATTTCCCCTTTTACATTTAATACAGCAACGACTTTCCTTGCAGGCTTTGCTGCAGCACCTCCTGACTTTTAGATCTCCTCGCGTCAGTAAACCAAACACAAGACAATACATTTCACTACCTGTTCCCATGAGCACATGGTAACAATCAAAACAAGATATGCCTTGGATTTTCTTGCCAGCGCAGCAATTCTGCTCTATGACAATCTTTTTGTTGGCAGGCTGCGCATATTGGTTTAGAAAAACGTAAAATCCAGATTTAACTACAGAACTATATTGATGGGATCAGTTGTGAAAGGTCAGACATCTGTCAGAGTAATGGAGTAGCTGCCAAAAGGAATGAAAATGTGTACAAATCCGCAAGAAAAACAAACCCCAGACAAACAATGTGGGGAAATGATGAAGACTTCAAATATTTTCACCTCTAGCTTGGCACTTATCGATCTACTTTTCTTTAATAAATGTGATGATTTTTTTTAGGCAGAATAATAAAATGGAACCATTTATATCTGCCCATTATTTTGCTCATTATTTTTATCTATTTATAACTCAAGCTAATAGGATTAGAGGGGAAGTTGTCAGCTAGATATGTGGGGATATTATAAGTAGCGATTAGACAAACGTTGAAATCTGTGCAGTACATTAATAGTAATAAGATTGTAAGCTCTTTGGGGGAAGGGAATCATTTTCCTAAATGTTACTTTAATGTCTGAAGCACTTCTTCCCATTATGTGTTATTTTTATTATTTGGTATTTATATTCTTATGTCACGTGTATTACTCCTGTGAAGCACTATTTATATTAATGGCGCTATATAAATAAAGATATACATACATACATATGTAACACTCCTATCCCCCCTAAGGGAGATTTGCTGGAATATAGGGTATATAGGGTATTGTGGTGCTGTAGTGCTCACCTGTTGGTTCTCAGGAAGCTGAGTCTCCGTGATAGTAGGGAGCTTTGAGGTACAGCCTTTGTGAGTGCAGCGCCTCCACCTGTAGGGCTCCTGCCATAGACAGGGGTTCATCCCCACAGGAACCTCCATAGCGTAGAGTAACGATTCTGGAGTGCCAGTAGTAGTACAACAAGTTTATTTGGCACAACAGCAGTTCCGTCTTTGCATGGCACCCAGCCCAGGGGTATCATCCCTTCCCTGGGCAAGACAGGACTAGGCATCCCAGGGGCTTGAGGCCCCCAGGCTAGTCTGGACATCCTTACCTCATGAGGGGAAAGGTGGGAACACACCAGCTCAAGGCTAGGACTGGAACTCCCAAAACTCTCTCCCTGAGGAGCACACCATCGCCCCCTAAGGGATCAGGCAGAACCACCTTCCAAAGGGAGTGCCCCTACCTTTTATACCTGGGGAGGGGTTAATCCCTCTGCCCCAGTATCTGGGTCAGACTAGATGACTCACAGGCATCACACCACTATACATGTGACCCAGTTAGTATCCTCCCAGGCAGACAGGGCCTATAACTGAAACAAAGTGTTTTACGGGAGAATGAGGCTCACATCCTAGGCCATGTGCGATGGGATTAACCCTAACATTGCTGGCTGCCACCAGGACTTATAGTACTATTGCAGAGAAATATACAGCCTGGGGCTACATGGCTACACATACATACATGTAGTGAGGGATAGTGATTTTTAAGATGAAGAACACAACCCAACTAGTTACCCCCTTTCTGGTTGCACTTTATTTCTATGATGTCCTCATACAGTATGTGGCAGCCTAGTTGTATCATTTCATGTACCCCACTCTCCTCATAGTTTATCTTGTTCATCCATCATCACTCTGTGGTAACTCCTGGTTCATATACCAGCTCCATTTCTCCTTGCAACCTTGGGCAAGCCACTGTACTTCACCCAAAATTCAATTTGGCTCTTCTAGGCATGTGAAGTGCTCACAGCTGCCTGCAGAAGTTCTGTGTACAGAGCTGCATACACTGTATTATTAATATGGGCTCTAGTTATTACACACTTAGTTTGTACCGAGTTGCAGGCAAAGATATTATGAGCTTAATGTAAACTCTAATGTATCATCTGTGGTCTTAGTTGTGCATGTTACACACATGAAATAATGTATCCGGCTTGTTGCATTGTGTTTACTCTTCTATATTACTCTTAAAGTTAGTTTCAACAATTTGGTATCTTTAAGTATATTCTGAAAATACAATTGTAATAGGCGGGCATAGTCTAATTCCACCGATTTAAACCAGAGGATCTACTGTATGAGGTGTGTATCCCTTGATGAAGCAACCTAGTCATTGGGAAATGTGTATGAAGAATAGGTTCTCCCATAGAGATCCATAGCAGTCTAGGAGGCTCAGGGTGATGTCATCATTTGTCTCAACACGAAAAGAACACACAGAGGAACGAGGATGAACCAGTATCTACAGAGAAGCCTTGATTGTATGTGTCTTTGTGAATACATTTGATTTTGCTTTGAACAAATTTAAGTTTTGTACAGTCGGTTGTTCGGTTGTTTTGTTTGCGCTTCTCCTACAAAACTACATTATTATGTTTACTCTGTAAATACACATTCAAATACGCAATGTTCTCAACCTTGGCCTCAGGTCCTGTGTATCTTTACTTAAGTTTAGTGGAGATGTACAATACCTGTCAAAATGTACATGAGTCATCACTCACTTCTAATATTAGCAAAATTGTGATCAGACAAAACAAGACAAATCTAGTAACAATACAAGTTCAGGAAGAACAACAAGAACATCTGGACAGGCCAGGAGTGTTGTCAAGCTGGAAACTGATTGCAGTTGTCAGCAGGTTTAGCAGTGTGTACGGCTAAATATCCTTAACTGTGTACCAGATTCACTTTATTTAAAAAATAAAAAGAGAAGGACAAATGATGGAAAGCTTACAATAATCACAACAAATATGAAACAACAGATAAATCACAATATATAAAACAACTGCAACATATGGGGCCACAGCTCAAATTTACAGTCCCTAAGTCTAAACGGGACTCTCAATACTGCTTGGGCATGTGCTGTCTTTAGTCAACTCTCCCCAGAACTCTGGTGTAGTTCAGTGTTGGCATGACTGCTTGGGTTCGCTGTCCTTGGTGTTTACTGTATATGTGCAATCTACTGCCACTAGAAGGATAGAACCCCTGTAACAAACCACTGAACCAGTAGAATCTGTGGAGAAGAAACAAGATGTGGCTATGAGGGGGTTAGTCACCCTCCCAGGGCTTCCCTAGAACTAAGAGAGAAGGAGTGGCTCAGTGAGTAAAGACACTAACTCTGAGTTTGAAGCTCCGTGTGACTTTGGGCAAGTCACTTTATCTCCCTGTGTCTCAGGCACCAAAAACATAGATTGTAAGCTCTACGAGGTAGTGACTGTGTCTGCAAAATGTCTCTGTAAAATGCTACTTTAAACTAGCAGTGCTATACAAGAACAAACAATTATTATTAATTAACTAAGCTGTTCAGACCATGTCCTGCGTCCACACTGCTGCTGGAGAGGCCGCAGCTCCCAGGATCAACCAGCGAGAGAGACAAAGCATGTTGGGCATTATTAAGGTTCAACTAAGAGCATACTCTTCTGAACTAAATCAGCATCCTATGCATCCCATGTTCTGCAATCTGCTCACACTACTATTTCCTGCAACTTCTCCCACAGCTGCACCAAACTCTCTAGGGCCTCCACTTCTGCTTTTTTTCTGACCCTCCAACAGGTCCCAAGTTGGTCTTCCTATCACACAAGGACCCATTATATGGCCGGCACCACCCTTCTGCTAGGATCCTTGTCCTTCCTTTTTGTGGTCCTGGTTGGGCTTCCTCACTTCTATCAGAGTCCTTCAGAGATGTCACAAGACCTCTTGCAGCTTGCAAGCTATCCCTTGGGACTTCATAACTCTAGCAACTCTGCCTCTGTTGCTTCCTGGCAGGTCTCACCTTCTCTGGGCACCTGAGGCTCTCACAGCTCATCAACCTAATAACTGGACCCCTCCCCTTGGTTTTTTTCTTTTTCACAGCCTCTATTTTAGTTTATTATAGCTGGTCATCATGACGCCTGATTATGTCAGTATTGTTGTAATGGCATTGTAAGAGATGTGTGCAGAGGTACATTTAATGGAGACCCATTAGGGTGAAATGAAATCCTGGCTTTATTGAGACTGTTCCTTTAACAAGGCAAAAAATACAAAAAGAAACAAAATAAAGGCCTACTCCACTTTTGAGAATAACTAAACATTTACTAGCTAGTGGCTAGCTAAGCTGGTTACCACCTCAAATATATACATATATACACAACAGTCCAACAAGAAAGTCTCTTATCTGTTTCTGATTCTGTAGGGGAAGGCATTTCTGCTCTCCTCGGTCAGCAACCTTGTGTACAATGGAAATCTCTGTGTCCAGGTATAGAAGTCTTGTCCCCTCGTGTCTTGCTGTCAGCACACAGTTCTCCTGTGTGCTTCAAGACGCTCATGTCAGCCCCATGTGTGCTGAGGAAAATCTCTCTGGGTCTGTTTTAGCAGGAGTTTTAAACCTGTCTCAGATTCCTAATTAGCATGGGGGAGTCTGGTTAATTGCCTGGCTGCAGTTAACCAGCTCCCTGCTGGATTTAGAAGCAGTTTCTTACACAGGGATAAGTCCCTGTTACAGGCATTCTCAGGCTTTTCCCATCCATGTTACATTATCTGTCCTTTTGAAGGCATCTAAGGGCTTGCCACCCCTGATTATATTAATCCTGCTCTTCAGCATGTGAATTCCTTACATCTGTATTTTTGTGCAAGTACAGTGCAGCTTACACTGGCCGCATTTCATAAAGCTATGCTGGGCTTAGATAAAGTCTTGCGTTTGACAGGCCTGGTTTCTTGTTTGAGACAGGAAATCATCAAGGCAGGTGTGGGCAGATTTCCATAAGATTTACACTTCAGAGGATAGAGGAAGCGTTGTGTATGTTTATTTGAGAAATCCCCTGTGTTTGCATTTCAAATTAAGTGCAAGGAAACTTTCAGTGTTTCCTTCATCATCCTTCTGGGGATCTTGAAAAAGCTAACAAGGCCAAGTTAGGAAGGAAGGGAAGCTGTGAACAGGCCAACATCGCTGTGCCCTAACAGACAAACGATAGTCTTATATGTGAGGAAAAGGCAATCAATCAGCGATTGTTGGTTTTCTAACTGTCAGTAAGTGTGACATTGTTTGTATCTGCTGTCTAGTAAGGAGCAGAAACTGTCTCAAACAAAGAAAGCTACTGTACATAGTGTGCAGAAGGACACCCCAGGGAACCCACTGGTTCAGGTTAGATTTAAAAAGATGTGAAGGCGGGACTGCTCCTTTAAGTAACGTGTATATATACAGTATCCCTGGTAGGTGATGTAAAGTGTATAGCATACTGTATGGAACCCTCGTTTTTTTCCTTGTGTCTGCTCCAGTTGTAAGAAACTACCTGAACACGCACCTCTTCTTTGATATAGATTGGTGGAGGAGTTTAAGCTAGGTCAGGCTTGGGAAGGAATCTTTAAACATATAAATATGTAATACAGTATGTGTGTCAGCTAACTCGTTTAAAGCTGCAGACCAAGCAATATCCTACATGTGTGTTTTCTTTAATAAATCTGTTCTGTACTATGAGAAAATACTAAAGGCATTTTTTTTACTCTGAAGTACATTTTTAATGTATTATAATGTAACAAGACTTTTTTGTATCTGTCACTGTGGACCAGTACTTATCAACACTATTATATTTTTGGGATTCTCGATTGAGCATAACAAGACGGGCAAAATAAATTGTCATTTATTTCCTTTATAGACAAACACATGACAACCTCAGAATACACATAATAATCACTTACTGGGATGGGGAAACAAAATTAATTGTCCATTGAACGAAAGCTGAAGAAATAAAGTCTCTGGCTTAAAGTCCTTTTGGCTAGGTCGTAACTTGCCAACCTAATATTTCCGCCAAATGAAAGAATTTAATTCCAGTTCGTTGGAATTCGTTCGGCAGTCCCCAGGGCTAACGAATTCCTGAAGTAGGGGTAAATTCTTGGTTGCGATGTTGTTAACCCCTTGCGTTTTGGAACCGCTGCCGGTCTACTTGAACGGAATCTTGAGCAAAGCTTGGATAAGTCATGAATCACACAGAGGGTAGCTCGGCAGGCAGGTTTATAGGGTTTACAGTCCTATCTCTAACATGCGTGCCCAATCCCCTCCGTGGGAACATTTAACCCACCAATCCCCGTTTTGCCCGGTGTTTGCCAAATGGGCAAAAAGGGCTTTCCGGTTTGCAAAGCGCATGTGTCAGCCTGACTGGCGGTTTACCATACCGGGAGTCCACCCCTTACCTGGCGACTCTCAGTCTGGGGTTTGGTCATGCTGAGTACCGGGATCTGGCACTCAGCAACATCCCAGCCATTTTCACACTTTATATCTCTGAGGCTTTTCAACTCCGGACTTCACTAGACTCAGAGTCTCCCACTTAGCAGGGGCTCTTTGAAGTACGGAGAGGAAAATACCCTCAGCTCATTCACCCTTAGCATATTTGCATGCTAAAGGATTTTTCCCGGGCTTACAGAAAAAACCTTTCCTGCCTGCACATTTAAAACCAACAGTAAAATAAATGTTATTATTAAAGTATGTTCTGCTTGTGTCACTGGAATAAACTTTATTTGTGGGTGCATGGTTTCTTTATTCTGAGCTGCACTCCGTTCGCAAGTTAGTGTACTTAATTGAAAGGGCTATGATGTGAGGTCCATAGTTAACCTAGTTCCCACATCAATATATTTTCCCCCTTTCAAGTTAAGTCGCTAACAAGGCAAGAGATACATTTTGACAGAATCCACTTCAGTTTAAACGCAAACCACTTATTCAATTAACCTTGCGGTTGCGAGGTCTACTGCTTAGTAATGGATACCTATTCTTCAAAGTGGCCCTCCCATACACAGCCACGCGTCTTCAATCAGCGCTTGGTTCAGCGCTCACAACGCCATCTTGTGTCTAAACAGCTAACTGCACAGTTTGTATTCATTCTTATTACCACAGTCAGGGAATAGACTGTAAAATGGGGACAAGACAGGGGGTGTAGGGGAAAACACATTAGGGTGATGCACATACATTTAACCCCTTCACTTCCAATGCGATTTAGGGTTAATCCGCCGGGTATAATGCCTTTATTAATGGCCTGATTAACCCTTTCATTGCCACAGTATCTATAGCAACGATTTACAAAGTCACACGCCCTTCCTCTTCTGAAACTGGCTATGGCACACCCCTTTTTGAGCCCTGTCCTCTCTCTAGCAGTGCACCAATTGTATTTAGTGACTGACTGGTGACAATCGTAAGTGTTACAAACTCCTAGAAAGAGACCCAACTGACACATTTTCTAAGGAATTAGCCACTATCCCGAAAAATGGTCTAGATTCTAAAGTAATATCTAAACAGGAATTTGAATATATTATGGTCCGTAGCCCTACAATTACAACATTTTACAGCATCCGTAAAATACACAAACATGCAGAGAAACCCCAGGAAGACCTATTCGGGGATGGGATCGCTAACAGAAAAAGCCAGTATATATATTAGTCAAGTACTGAGAAACTTTGTAACGTCATTACCATTGTATGTCAGGGATATAAAGGATGCTCTAACACACTTAGATGACATCATAGTGGAACTCAGTACTCTTCTAGTCAGTTTTGACATAGAGTCATTGTTCACGAGTATTCGACATGATGTAGGGCTTATTGCCATTAGACATTACCTATCCTCTAGGAGTCTACACTTTGAAACTCACAGTAAATTCATATGTGACCTTATGTAATTTATATTACGCCACAACTATTTTCTGTTCGACAAAAAATTATTTTTACAATTGCAAGGGAACACCATGGGCACAAAATGTGCACGGACTTACACAAATCTCTATTTCGGATGGTGGGAGGAGGTGAGCGTCTTTTCCAAAGCCATGTATCGATGTACTCAATATATCGATGTATGGCTTCGCTATATAGACGACATCCTCCTCGTCAAGAAGGGTAGCCGTGAAACTTTAACTGAGTTTATGACATTGATTAACGCCAATGATCATAATCTAAATCTAACTTCAGAAGTAAGTGAGACCATGATTAACTTTCCTGACCTCACCTTATCTAAATCAATGAATGGGCATTTGTAAACCACCCGTTACAAAAAGATAGGGATACTGCCCCTGTAGCTTGTAGTGAGGGACTCAGCCAGGACACAGCGGCATCCAGGCCCTTGGTGGTCTGGGTCCAGAGCATCCCATGGAAGAGACTATCCTTGAGGTGGACACCCCATGCAGAGACCACCCCATGCAGAGGCGGAAGCGCCGGAGTCGCGGATCATCGTTGGGTCTGTGTACCCCACTGCAGGACGCAGCACGCCCGTGTGTGGACGCACCCGGCATGTACCCCACGCACAAGTGCACCAACACACTATAGTGGCAGCGCTGACCACATATAAGGATAAGGCTTATATCCTTGTGGACACCAGGGTGGTTGGGTGCCCGAGGGCCCCGCCAGGTACTGTGGGGACTGTGGACAGGAGTGTGGGACACTTGGCGAGTGGTTACGGCAGTGCGAGGCCCGGCGGGTAGGCTGTAACCAGTAGCCATACTTTCGTCCTGCAGAAAAACTGTTATTTTATGTTTTATCCAGTGTGTGTGGTTATTGTATAAGTATATATACTGTATATAGGTCCTGTAATGGGTAATTCCACACAGTACAGTAGAATCTGTTACAGGTGGAGGCGTTGAAGAACACCGTACCTGTATACACCCCAGGCTCCCTGCAGCAAAGGCTCAGACCTCCTGTGAGCCACGGGTATTGCACCACACACACCGTAGCCACACATCCTCCAAGGGGGTGGGGGAAAGTGCGCTACTTTTGGAGGCACTGCTGAGATTCTCAGACCTGAGGTGCACAACTTAGCAATTAAATTTCTGAGACATGAACACCATGTTTGTACCATCTAAACAAGAGGTCCATGACTGGGCATTGGGACTGCACTTGAGTCCCTGCCACGTGCTTGCATTGGGAGATATTCCCATCACTACCCCTGCGCACGAACTTTGCCAATACTTGTGCCAACTCCCTGGTCTAGCCAAAGCACGGGATTTAGGGAGCAAGTATGACACTACGCACCGACGGGCCATGTTTCTAGTGGTTGCCGAACATGACCTATGTGAAGAAGGGGCTCCAGAAGCTTTGTATTTACCAGACGCTCCAGCCACGGGCTGCCCAGTGATATACCCAGCTCTAGCCACCCTACCCTTGACCTCTACTCCCGGACCCGTCGCTGGTGTACCCTACCGGGTTGAGCTCTTAAGTACCTCTTACACCCCGTGGAGGAGCAGTACTTCGGGTGGCATTTACTTCCAGTGCCTCGCTAGAGATACCCCAGAACCGAAACTCCACAATCACAATCTACTCCCACCCCGAGGAAGGACTATCACAGTCACCTATCAATGGGCAGCTCTGGCTTGGGTGTAACTCTACCCCAACTAGTTCACACTCTAACAATGTCCTCTCAGGCTCAGAATTACCGAAAGCTCAAGGCCTTCTCTGGGATAGTGCCAACGCCCTTAGGAGAAGAACATATCGTGACATATTTTCTTTTACAATGATTGTCTCCCCAACAATGATTGTCACCCCAACGTGGACGCACAAGCGCTTATCCAGGCTCTAACCAAGATCTATGGCGTTCCTGACGATGCCACATCTCTACTGGCCCGGTTCCACACCCTCATGCAAACTGAGGGAGAAGACGTGTCGGAGTTCCTCCGCCGGATGCAGTTGGTCCTATGGACTCTGGTGAAAAGAAGATCGTCCCAGCATCTGAGTCCGACGGTCTTCGAGTCCAGCAACTTCTGCGAGGCGCATTGCCTATGCACCCGGTTGCTATACAGTACATATCAGTTGCACTCTTTCTCCAGAATCTCCACTTTCTTTTGAGGACCCAAGTAGAAGAGACCACCTTGCGAGCCAATCCTTCCAGAACGTCTCGCGACTCTACCAAGGGAGAGAGACATGCGACTTCCTCAAAGGAGACAAAGGGGGCATAGATTCAAAAACCCACAGAGACTGAAAGTGCCACGGACACTCCTTCGCCAACCATGCTGTCTGCTGCTACAAGTGTGGTCGACACAATCATTTCACACAGGACTGTTCAAAGGCCCAAAGACCCCCCACTGGAGCCTCATCTTTCACCGTACAGGCAATGGAATCACTCTCCACAGTACCAGAGAACATACTGGAGAACGTTCCGGAGCCCAGCCCAGATGAAATACTTCAACAAGACACCTACAGTCGGGTGGGGCCAGCCGCCATCATAAGAGTCTTAGTGGAAGGCATACATTCCTCGGCCTTGCTGGATACCGGATCCCAGGTGACAATCATCAACCGGCCTTTCTATGACCAGCACTTAAAACATCTGCCCTTGCAGTCGGCTGAGAGAATGAAGCTGTGGGGTCTCAGCCAGGAAGATTACCCTATCGATGGTGTGGTACAAGTACGGGTAACTATACCACAGTTGAACACTAACAAGACTCATCCCATGCACGTGAAGGCCCTGATATGCCCCAAGCCTCGGGAACATCCGAGTTCGCCAATCATACCGGGGACCAAATAGTAACAAAAATCGAAACAAAGTTCAATAATTCAGTGCTTCCCAATAAGGAATACAAAGTGGCAATCCATACTTGATTGAGTGTCTAAGCTTGCTTGTAGAAAAGGACTTTCAGTGCATCATAGAGTAATGTAATTGCTAAGGCAAAAACTGCTCATACAGGGCAGGGTTTGTGTGTGTATAAGGTCCTATTGGTGGATAATATAACCAGAGCCTATAATATCAAGCACTGACTAGCTCTCCACCTATGGACCCCCTCCCTTCCTTAGAGCTGAATGTAAGCTGTATCAACAATCCAAATCCCACTGTTTTTCAATCATGATGCAGGCTAATGGCAAACAGAAAGTACTCACAGTGTGATGCAGTCCAGATCCGTGTGCGTGATTCACGCTGAAAGAGCAGATGTAAGGAATCCGTGTGAATAGAAACCGGGGCACAGCTGCAATGAATGTAAGGGCTGCAATACCAAACTAGTTTATGTAGCCAGGTCCCCTCCGGTCCCCCGGTGTTGCGCCTCTCCCCTCCTTACCTCCGCTGCTGCCGGGTGGTTGCAGGTGACAGCGGGCTCGCCAGCGGCCACTCTGCAGGGCACTGCCATGTTGGAACGGTGTATACGCATGTGTGGAGGTTCGCGCCTGCGCAGAGAGTGTGTGGCGGCCATTGAAGGGTTGCGCATGCGCAGTGGAGTGAGCGCACGCGGTGGCCCATAGGAATAGGTTCCACGGGGACTACAAGCCCCATAGTGCTCAGGGGCAAGGATACCAGGTGACGCAAGGGAGCTAATCGCGCAGCTAGGTTTCCTGAGACAGGAGATAGATATTCGTGCGCTGGAAGAGGAGGAGTCAGTCGGAGCTGGGAGAGGATAGGGGTAAGAGGTGTGTGCAGGGGTCTGTGACCCTCTGCACTAGGCCAGATTTTCCCCTAGGCCCCAGCTAGGCCCTGACTCACGCTGATAGATTGTGGTTGCTACAGGGACAGGCCCTTAGGTAGGGACCCGGCCCCTTTCGTTATATTTAGTACAGGGTAACAGCTGCTACGCTGCACGACCCTGATACCAGTGGTCTGGGACCAGGCTTCTGTGGCAGAATCAGAGACTATCATCAAGGTGGGACACTCCAGCAGAATACCACCCCACGCAGAGATAGACGCACCGTGGAGGTCATCGCTGGATCGGCGGATCCCTATCTGGGTCATGTTGGCGCGCCCAGGTGCTGGAGCACCCGGCAGGTACCTTACAGAAAGTGCACCAACTGTAACTACACTCAAACTAGTGGGCCGCGTGGTCACACACATTGGGTTTGGGTATAGGGCATTGTGGGACTGGACACTCAGGACACGGTGTGGGTTACACGGTGGTGGGATTCAGCCGCGTGGGGCGCGTGAGTAATATATGTTATAGAGTATAAGACAAATGTGTTCCAGTAAAGGCCTTTCTATTTTACATTGTGTGTTTATTGTTTGGGTCCTGTGAGGGGCTCCTCCCACTATGTTGGGATCCCTCTCAGGTGGAGGCGCTGCACCAAGGTTGTAAGTATATCGCCCCAGGCTTTCCGTGGCGGAGGCTTAGGCCCCTGTGAGCCAACAGGTAAAAGGGCAGCACCAGTAGCCATCTTGTTTAGGGGGAAACAGGGCTACATTTAAAAATGATTTATTGAAAAATGTGACAACATGGATGGAGAGAAAAAAAGAATTACTCTAACGCGTTTGACGCATCTTCCAGCGCTTCGTCAGAGAGTATGTCGCACTATCAAAGGTATCAGTATATATAACCCCCACCCCCAACGAAAACCAGGGAAATGCCAGGTGATACAGCGTGTCTGATCCAGATCTAATCAGAATCAACATGTAAACTCAAATTCGCTGTTCACACTGACCCCCTCAGGAGGGAGGAGCAAGTCATAGCATTAATACAACATAATACTATTAGATGCTGTAGATAAATGTTCAACTCTTAATCCATACCAAAAGATAATAAAAACAACAATAACACTTAGTGGAACAGAATACAATGTAGGATTTCAAAGAAATATATATGCATGCACATGTTTTCTAAACACCACACTGGCAGTTATATATACAGTTGGGATCCCTTGCAGGTGGATGCGCTGTCACCAGCCGACTCAGGTACACCCCAGGCTCCCAGCGGCAGAGCTTCAGGCCTCCTGTGAGCCACAGTTAATGCACCACACTCACCATAGCCGCCATATCTCCCATAGATGGGGGAAAGTGCGCTACATATAGTATGTTTCGAATGAACTAGGCAAGGGCCTGGGTTCACCCTTTCTTCTGGAAGGTATTGTGTTGGTCACCTGGTCCAGGGTAACTCAGCAGAGCTTAAGCTCCTCCCCTTTTCTGCCTGGAGACAGAGAAGGAGATGAGAGGCTATAAATAAAAGGGGGAAAGTGCTAGACCCTCAGATCCCTGGAGGAGAGACAGACTCCTTCCTTTAATGAGCACCCCCAGGGAATAATGAGTGGGGCACACTTAAGAGAATCCACCCTTGGCACCGCAGCACTGAAGCGCTGCCAATGGGATGAGCAGAGCGGAACACAGAGATCGAGGCCTCTCTAGAAAAGTGAGAATAGGGTTAGCCCAAGCAGGTCCCCAGGAAGTAATAGAAGAGAATGCCATAGGATGTATAATCAGTTATGTATACCCAAGCACCTAACCACATATTCAAAGAATGTGCCTCTCCAGGAATGCATCTGGGGGCAGAAGCTGTATTTCAATGAAATATAAATAAAGACCACTCTGTTCATAACTACAAAGTTTCTGGCGCCCATCCTTTCTACATCATCACCCCACGGATCCAGCACCCTGACAAGGTAACTCACGACGTAAGCCCATAGCAGAGACTATCTGATGTAAACTCCCTAGGAGCAGGTAGGGTTACACTAGTGTAGGATAATTACATATCTAGGAATACTAACTACTAGTTCCATCCACTCCCATTCGCTCACTTTGATTTGCAGATGAAGGACTCCTAACAGTTTCCAGAATCCCCTTGACTTTCTTGGTACCCAAGCTTTTAGCCACATTGCTCCTACTCTCTGGAATAATCTGTCTCGTACATTTCGAGAGGCCCCCTCTATGGAAGTCTACAAAGACAGGCTCAATACCTACCTGTTTACTCAGACATTTAATTAATGAACCACAACATGTCCGGCATTTAATAGCTACAGTACCGTCCCATCCTGTATTGTATCTTGCGTTGTGTTTTTATAAACATAAATGTTTTCTTCCTTTTCGCTTTGAGTCCCACTGGTTGAAAAGTGCTACATAAATAAAGTTGTTATTATTATTATTATTAGTTACGACACAGAGCATGATGATGAACTAGGAGTTGGTGCCAATAACTATCTAATATGCTGTATGCTACAATCTGGTCCATGCTGTTTGTGCAATATTTTGAAACCCTTAGAAAATGTCTAAATCAGACCCCAGAGCTCCATGTTCCTGCCTGCTGTGACGTCAATATGTCATTATGCCCTTCGTGTTTCACTCCTCGATTGAGTTTTGTTCCTGTTTGCCCGACATAAATAAATTATATTGTTAAATTGTTGTTCAACCGGGCAATGGTTCATGGAGGCAAACAAATAAGTAAGATAGAAGCAATTAAGATTATAGCAAGTTCGGGCACGCCATTTTCTATTTGTTGTTCTATGTGGTTAATTAGCTTAGACAATTGAACGTTATTATGAACCAGTGCAATTTATTTTCGCAACATATTTAGACTTCAACTGAAATCACAGGGGCTTAGTCAATAAAGTGTGATAATGCCGATTCAGCCCAACCGCACGGAAAGTCCCACTGACTTGAATGTGAGTTTCTGTGTTGGTAGTCCTGAGTTGCACTCTACAGGATAAGCCCAGTCATTTCATTTTTTAGCATTATAGGAAGCGAGGAGAACAAATACAAACAGCAAGACACAAGTGCTCCTTGAAATCTAATTATACCTTTATATATATATTACTTGACTCTTTTTTTTTTTTTCCAGCATGATAACAGAGGAAGCATTACTAGGATGAGCCCTTTGGTTACAGCAATCATCCCATTTCATGCCCTTTAGTAATTTCAAAGGCTAAAATGAAATGGCAAATACAATCTTTTAAGTTAAAAGGGATAGATACAAAACCAAACAGAAGCATAGTTTGAGTCATATTTATGAAATAATGCCCAACGCAAAGAGCCAACATTGTTCAAATGAGCCTGACACTGGAGAAGGCTAGCTGTGTGTTCACTATAGATTTTATCTATCTATCTATATATCTATCTATCTATATATATATATCTATATATATATATATAGATATATATATATATTGCAGAATAAATGAGTTCTTCAGTATTAGGTGATACCTTTTTTATTGGACTAACAATTTATGTCATAGGACAAGCTTTCGAGAGTTCTCCCCTCTTCTTCAGGTCAAGGAATACTGATTTACACAGGAATCAATGGCTAAAACAGTGTAGAGAGAGGAAAAAAAAAAAAAAACAGATATTTACTGTAGATAAGGTACGGTATTAAGTGTTTGAAGCCAGGGGACAGTGTCAAAGAAAGGTGGGGAGGGGAAAGGATGCTGGGGGGAGAGAAAGTGGATAAGAATTGAGGCAAGCAGGATAATTACAAACAATTTTGATAGGGTGTGAGAAAACCCATGTCCGCATTAAGTCCTTTGGTTTTGGTGTCAAAGAGTCTTATAATTCTGCGTTCAAATGTTTTCCGTTCTTGGGTGCTTTTAAACATTCCATTGAGGATTTTGATTTTTAAATCATTTATGGAATGATCTGGTTGTGATAAGTGATGTCCCACAGGTGAGCAGTATCTTCCTTCTTCGTGATGGAGTATAGAGTGTCTGTGCACATTCATTCTTCCTTGTAATTTTTGGCTGGTTTCCCCAATGTAGCAACCTTGGTCACATTTGTTGCACTGAATCATATACACTATATTTGTGGATGTGCAGCTGTATGATCCTTTAACATTGAATGTTCTATGGTTGTGACTGACTGTGGGATCTTGGCAAATGTGTTTGCAGAGTTTGCAGAGTTTGCAGCGTTTGTTGCTGCATGGTTTTGTGTCATTATCCATGTCTTTAAAATCATTGTGAAGTTTTCTGCTGACTAATTTCTGTTTGAGGTTTGGTGGTTGCCGGAACACCAGAATGGGAGGTTTGGGAAAGATTTATTTTAATGTCGCATCCTCTGTCAGCATGGGTTGCAGATCTTTGATTATTTTTCGTATACCCTCTAGGGTAGGGTTGTATGTGGTCACTAGTGGTATGCGTGTGGTAGGTTCTGTCTGTATTGTAGCAGGTGTTCTCGTGGGACTTTTAGTGCAGATGTAATAGTTTTGGCAATGGTCTTTGGTTTGTATCCCTTCTGTCTGAACGCTTCGGTCAGGGTTGTGAGATGCCTGTTTCTGTCTTCAGTGTCAGAGCATATGCGGTGGTATCGTATGGCCTAGCTGTGTATGATACCTTGTTTTGTATGAGTGGGATGGAAGCTGGAGTTGTGGAGGTAACTGCATCTGTCAGTTGGTTTCTTGTATACAGATGTGTGTAGTTTGCCATCTTTCAGTGTTACTGTAGTATCTAGAAAGTTTATTAGGTTTGCCGAATAATCCATTTTGAGTTTAATTGATGGATGGAATGAGTTCAGGGACTCGTGGAATTGTTTTAGGTTTTCTTCACCGTCTGTCCATATTATAAACAGGTCATCAATGTATCTGTAGTATTTGTAAGGTTTGTGGAGGCATGTAGTTAGGAATCTTTGTTCAAGATTTGCCATGAAAAGATTGGCATATTGCGGTGCCATCTGACAACCAACTGACAGGTGCAGTTACCTCCACAACTCCAGCTTCCATCCCACTCATACAAAACAAGGTATCATACACAGCCAGGCCATACGATACCACCGCATATGCTCTGACACTGAAGACAGAAACAGGCATCTCACAACTCTGACCGAATCGTTCAGACAGAAGGGATACAAACCAAAGACCATTGCCAAAACTATTACATCTGCACTAAAAGCCCCACGAGAACACCTGCTACAATACAGACAGAAAGAACCTACCACACGCATACCACTAGTGACCACATACAACCCTACCCTAGAGGGTATATGAAAAATAATCAAAGATCTGCAACCCATGCTGACAGAGGATGCGACATTAAAATAAATCTTTCCCAAACCTCCCATTCTTGCATTCCGGCAACCACCAAACCTCAAACAGAAATTAGTCAGCAGAAAACTTCACAACGATTTTAAAGACATGGATAATGGCACAAAACCGTGCAGCAACAAACGCTGCAAACTCTGCAAACATATTTGCCAAGATCCCACAGTCAGTCACAACCATAGAACATTCAATGTTAAAGGATCATACAGCTGCACATCCACGAATATAGTGTATATGATTCAGTGCAACAAATGTGACCAAGGTTGCTACATTGGGGAAACCAGCCAAAAATTACAAGGAAGAATGAATATGCACAGACACTCTATACTCCATCACGAAGAAGGAAGATACTGCTCACCTGTGGGACATCACTTCTCACAACCAGATCATTCCATAAATGATTTAAAAATCAAAATCCTCAATGGAATGTTTAAAAGCACCCAAGAACGGAAAACATTTGAACGCAGAATGATAAGACTCTTTGACACCAAAACCAAAGGACTTAATGCGGACATGGGTTTTCTCACACCCTATCAAAATTGTTTGTAATTATCCTGCTTGCCTCAATTCTTATCCACTTTCTCTCCCCCCAGCATCCCTTCCCCTCCCCACCTTTCTTTGACACTGTCCCCTGGCTTCAAACACTTAACACCCTACCTTATCTACAGTAAATATCTGTTGGTTTTTTTTTTCCTCTCTCTACACGGTTTTAGCCATTGATTCCTGTGTAAATCAGTATTGCTTGAGCTGAAGAAGAGAGGAGAACTCTCGAAAACTTGTCCTATGACATAAATTGTTAGTCCAATAAAAAAGGTATCACCTAATGCTGAAGAACTCATTTATTCTGCACTATCGCAACTGGACTAACACGGCTATTTTCTGCTTTATATATATATATATATATATATATATATATATATATATATATATATATATAAAACGTTGTTGTAGAGGTACAATTCATTAAGTGCCTTTGTGGCAAAAACTCACTAAATGCTCTCCCTGATATGGAATTTCTTGATATTTCTATTTAAAACTCATGACGTTCCTATTTAGTCATAGTTCAGAGTTATCCAAACAGAAAACGTATTAAGTATGGTTTTTAAATAATGTCAAAAAGAATATTGAATCGCCTTTTCCTTAGTACTCAAAGAATGCAGTTAATGAATTTGACCTCTACATGTATGTATGTATATATATATATTGGTTCCTATGGGTGTAGTCCAAACGATGGTCTTCAGGATCATGGCTGCATGTGGGCCTGCTTCTTGACCATACCGAGGCTTGATTAATTAATGCAGTGTGAAGCACACAGTAGCAAGATCAAGGAGTCAGAGCAAAGCAGAACATAAGACAGGTTACGTCTGCATTGGAACAAAGGGTGACTTCCTCTTCTGCTTGCACGACATCTGGGGGTGCATAGGGACCATGTGATCACTACACAAGTGATCACAAGGTTGCAATGCCAGATCATGGTCCGGGTCACTTTAATACCATGGACTGCTTGACAGTTCATTTTTTTTTTACTAATTGGTATTTGGATGGACATAATCATACTGGTCAGTACTGCTTGTAGCTCTCCTGCTCCACATGTAAAGCAATGTTATGGAATGGTAATGTCAGTGGGAAGTTCTGCTGGAACACATTTGATATAATCAATTCTGCGGAATAAACCCATTGAGGTCATAGAGCTGTGGATCAATTGATTTCCATTACGATAAACAAAAAAATAGTAGTGATTGAAGCTCTTAAACGAGAAAACCATGCTGGGTTTTTCCCCTCTTTTTTATACGGGATTGAAGCAGGTTTCGGGAGCTGAACCCCATTAATTTCAGATCCGGGGAGCCCCCGCTTCCAGAGATACTTACCACCGAAAGAAGGGCCGGCCTGGTGCAGGGGGAGAGCGTGGGCCTCTGACCTTCTCCATCATATTCCCCTGCTCCTCATCTATGCTACGTCGTCGCGACAACGTGACATGCCATTTGACACTGCGTTGTCATGGCAATGCGTCATCGCAATCAGAAGATGCAGGGTAGGAGAAGGTAAGAGGCATAAACAAAGGCCCCGCCCTCTGCCCCAGCAATCAGTTTAAATATGGGGGAAGAGGGCGAGGCCTCTGTAACCGCGGGTCTTGGTGCCACAGCACCGATGGAGCCGCCATCAAGCCGGCCCTGGCCGAGTGATGTCACAGCTTCCTATTGGCTCGCAGGGTGCGGGAGCTTCGAAAAAACCGCCATAGAGTGAAAACTGGAGCAGCTACCGGCACCTACTATCTCCGGAAGCAGGGTTCCCCCCGGGAGCTGAAATTAATGGGGTTCAGCTCGGGAGACCCCCTGCTTCAATTCTATATTAAAAAAATGGGGGGGGGGGGGGGAATGTGGTTTGGGGAGGGGAAACTGTTACACCCAAAAAAGCAAACAATTAAACTCCAATACTTCCAAAGCAAAATTAACGGATAAACAATTCACAATTTCACTCGATAAAATTCTGGGTTTTGCAATTATCATTAAGAATTATCTATGTGTAGCCATGCTGTAAGATGGTCTACAGTTTTCTCTCATGCTGGCAGTAAACCTGGTAAGTTACAGGGTTGCCAGCATTAATCATGGAGGTTTGCCCTCACACCCTGGTGAGGTGTCATATGCATGGAGGGGAGTGGCTGCATACTCTGAGTCCACCGTTAGTGACATCAGAGATGTGCCAGCTTCCTGAAGTATATAAGGCACAGCACTGCCTAAAGTTAGGTTGGATAAAGGAACAAGTCTGGGTTGAGACTTGCGAGTGAGGGGCCCACTAGTGCAGTAACTAGTGGCCCAATTCAAGGTCGAGCAGCAGCAAGGCTGACAAGGCCTACACTGTGTCCAGGGACCTGGCACAGGGGTGATCTCCCTGAGGGGAGAGGGGATCCCACTCCATTGGGAGGGCGTACCTTGCTAAGGGACAGTACAGAAAGATGTGCGGCTGAGCTGCCAGCTGTGAGGGGCAGCTGGCCCATACCACCACGAACAATAAAGATGACCTTGATTAAAGACACCCTCATGTGTGAGTCTGGAATTACTCTGCAGAGGAGGGCACCACGGAGGAGTTCCTCATCAGAACCATCCCCTTGCGGACGCAGGGATCCTGATGAGGTGGAGGCGCTGCACTGGATATAGGTAGGACTCATGCACACTACCTCAGCTGCCTGTCTGGGTTGGCATTCCCCACACAACATCATGCGTGAGACTCAGCAGTCCTGTTGCCAACAGGTGCACCACCAGACACGACCATGTAATGGGGGCTGGTTAGACCACAGGGGCCAATGTGAGATTGGGTGGGTCAGGTCAGGCCAGAAAATCCATTACATATGCATAAGAATCCCATGGTTTGACATCCGATTTGCATGTCACCCAGTTTTCTGCAATATTGCTTAGAAAGCAACATTCCAAAATCTTCCCTCCCTACGGCACGCAAAATAGGGCTTGAAAGAGATAGCAAAAGCCCTATTTCGCCTACGTGAGACAGGTGAGATTTCTGCCGGAGCCTAACGAAGACCACATGAATATGTAATATTGCAAATCTGAGTAACTTGCATACAAAATTTGCATATTGGTTTGTCAGAACCAAATAGTGTAAAAAAAACAAAACAATTTTGCCATGGTTGGGTCACGCAACGTGTGAATATAACAATATGCAAATCTGTGCAAAAGCCCTTATCAGAGTTTAATAAAAAAAGGCCCCAGATAGTGACTTCAAAACCTTCCGCACTTCATTGATTTTAGAGAAAATATATCAAACAGAGCATGCCCTGATGACTCCCAACCTAGAATACAGTGTCTGCAGAGCACTCGCCAATAGGGGAATCCTGCCTCACAGATTACAAATACAGTACCTACAAGGCATATCTGGTTTATATATTGTGCCTTCACTGCATTGCTAAACATTTCATTAAGAAATATAATTGTGGCTTCCAGGTCTTTTAGTCTTTGCCCAAACCACCGCTCACTGCATTCCAGTTCTACGTATACAAAGTGGCTTGGTTCATTCAACATAGGGTGGAGCAGGTTTTCAGGATATCCCAGCTTCAGCGCCGGTGGCTCAATCAGAGGCGCAGTGAAAGACTGAGCCTCTGATTCAGCCGCCTGTGCTTAAGCAGGGACTGATTGAGCCATCTAAGCTGAAGCAGGGACTGATTGAGCCACCTGTGGTGAAGCAGGGACTGATTGAGCCACCTGTGCCGAAGCAGGGACTGATTGAGACACTTGAGCTGAAAAAGGGACTGATTGAGCCACCTGTGCTGAAGCTGGGGTGTCCTGAAAACCTGACCTATTTGGGGGGGCTTGAGGAGTGGAGTTGAGCACCCTTGGGGTAGAGCAGCGGTGCGCAAACTGGGGGCGGGGCGAGAGGGAGGGGGGCGGCAGTTATAGAGGTCCCGCGCTCTCCCTCCAGGCATTTAAATTAAATATTATTCATTTGTGCCCAAAATGTAAAAGCCAATAACCAAATCTAAAATAAAACATTCAGAAGAACTAGAACATTGCTGAACTTTCCTGCCTTAAACCACATTACTTTCCAGGTACTGTAATACTGTAATAGGTTAATTCCTCAACACACGGAAATAGTTTCTCTTCAGTAGGCTACTGGCCAATCTTACCTAGAGGAAGTAGTTTTATGCTGTAAATAGCAGTGTCTGCCATTTAGGAACAAGTACAGGGAAACCAGGATGCTGGTGCCCCCGTGTGAAGCACCCACTGATCTGCCAGAACTGTGCACAAACTGGAGGGCGCACAGCTCCGGGCCCCCCCACACAGCTCATCGGCCCATGGATACACCCCGGTCCCCGGCGCTCCTTCCCTCCCCCCCCCCCCAGCCCCCATCCCTGGTGCTTCCAGCGGGGCCCGCTGAGTGTGTAAAGTATGGGACTCGCAGGTGAGGAGACGAGGCGGGTGCAGGTGGGTGAGAGGCGGCGGGTGGTTGAGGGGCGGCGCGTGAAGGTGGGTGAGAGGCGGCGGGTGCACATACAAGTGTGTTCTATTGCATGGGGTTCCTGTAACGGGGTAATTCCACACAGCAGAATCCCGTACAGGTGGAGGCGCTACCCATCATCGACTCAGGTACACCCCAGGTTCCCAGCAGTGGAGGCTCAGGTTTCCTGTGAGCCACAGGTATCACACCGCACCACACACACCGTAGCCACACACCTCTCAGGGAGTGGGGGAAAGTGCGCTACACACACATATCTGGAATGTCAGGTTTAATACTTCATGTATAGAATACATAATGTTCCTGATACAGCAGTTTGTCATGAGCAGATCCACACATTACAATGTGTTTGTGTACACTCACACAATGAATAGGAGTCTCGTACACTGTAGTATATGTGCTCTCGCTTGACACTGGTTATTACGAGGTGATGTGCAGCAGTAGACCCGCACTGACAGGTAATGACCGTTTGCCTTGAGATTCAAACACAGTGGTCAAGAGAACAAGGTTCTGAAACCGTTCGCTGCTGCGTCATCGCCAGCTTCCCCCCCCATCAACATTCAGCAATGCACCGGCCGCAACCACGCCCACCAAAAACACCGGGCGACCTATCAACGCCCACCTTGCCCCCCTCTCCCACAAACCCCGCCCTCCGGACCCGCCCATTGGCTGCTGCATATTCATGAACTGCGTCAACGGAAACGTTTGAAGGAGCAGCCTCGTCATTCGGTGTGAGGGAACCGATCCGTTCGCTCCTCCTCCTGCGCTCTCGCCGCTGAACAGGAGGGCACTTGTCATCATTCGCATAGGGGGAAGAGGGGTGGGCCACCGGAGACTGCAACAACACACCGAGACACCCTTTCCTATCCTCTATCTCTATATATATAAAGAGAGGCTCGGGGCTGGCAGAGAAGTGTCACCCAGGAGGGGAGACACTGGGAGGTGCTGGTATACTGGGCGGGGGTGGGGGGTGGATGCTGCTGCTGGGTGCACATTAATGATCATGCTATTATTTGTATGTTAGTGATTCCTCAGTCTGTCCCCCCTTTTTCATCTCCTTCCTTCCCCCCTCATCCAAGGCTGGGAGGACGCCTTTTGACCCAACCATTTCCTTGAAGGAGAGACCACAGGTAAGAGGAGGATTTTATTTTTGGGGTTGGGGTGATGGAGATTGTTGTATTTTTTGTTGTTGTTGCTGTTTAATGTTCTTCTTCTTTGCAGGTGTCAGTTTTTCCTCTTGATTTGACATCCTCGCCGCCGTGTCATTTTTTTATGAGATGCTGATCCAGTTCTCCTAATTTGCAGTCAGGTGCATCCATCTCTATATGCAGCGACATTTAATAATGGAAAAATGTAAATATATTTTGCTGGCAGTGTATGCAGCGCTGTACATACAGGGGTGACGACTGCTTAAAAGAGCTTGCAATCTACTTTTTTTCCCTAAGGCAATGAGAGGGGTATCCGCCCCCCTCAAGGTTACAAGGGCACCTGATCTGGGGGCGTGCAGGTTGTTGGGGGTGCAATTACCCCTCCAAGTTATGAAAACGACACCTAATCGGTTTGTCTCCCATAAATAAAGTGTTGCTGAGACGTTGCGCATGCAGTCCCCCACAACATCATCGGTCTTATTTTGCAGCCCACTGCAGTTACTGCGCAATGATCTGAAGGCGTTATGGGAAGATCCTAATAAAAACCGCATAATGTTGGGACTTGGCAATTTGCAGGTGTCGTTTTTTAAAATGCAGCCACCATATTAGCACGCCGCTTTGCAATGTGTTGCAGCCGCCCTTCTGGACACACAAAGATTAAGGGTGCACTAGTTTGCTTTTACTGCCTCCCACGGGGCAGTGCCATTATCTAGTAGTGTGTAGGATGTGGCAGAGGAAGGCAGTAACTTGCCCAAGGTCACACAGATGCAGGATTATGAGCCCTGTGTGTTTAACACAGCTGCTGTACAGGTGGATTTCACCAATAACATGCAAATACAGTCTCTGTATCCCTCTGCCCAATAATAATACAAATGCATGTAACACACCGCCTAAAAATACCCGAGGCTGTGTATAAAGATAAGAGTGGGACTGATACGGGGAAGAAAATATGCATCATATGAATAAAATAAATTCTGTTTAAATCACACTAGGTGGTTTTTTTTTTTGCCTTACCATTGCATCACTTTTGCCTTTATGTACAGTATGCCCCACTATAATTAAAGCCGAATCAATTAGATTGTGAAATCTTCATGGCATATAGGTTACCTTCTAGTAACTGCACCTTTTTTATTCCTGTCGAACATTATATGCTGATTAAATCTGGTAATAAACTGTTAAGAGTTGCAGAACTGGATCTGAGTCTCATTATGACATGGAGAGCGGCTGGCAATCCTGATTTGTGTGTGTGTATATATATAATTTTTTTTTTTAATGTTTTGTGATCATGAATGATAAGCCTAGTGGTCATTCACTAAAAAGGTTGAGTGGTTGGAGAACCCCCATCTCCCCCCCCCCCCCTCCACAGTTGGATTGGTAAATGGTTTGGAGTTTCTATTTGTTTGAAACATTTATTCTCCACAACATTTACCTGTCTCCGAGTCTTTACTTGGAAGATTTTTAGTTGAGCTTCAGTAATTACACAGCATGGTTTATTTTGGGGTTCGATCTGTTATTTAAACAACCTGGCTAAACATGTTTTTTACAATAATACTGTATAAGATTAACATATATATATATTTATATATTTATATATATATTTATATATATTGCCCTCTTGTTACACGTGACAAAATAGACTAGCATGGCCCTGAATCTTGCCGTTTTCCCACACGGAGTTAGACCAGGGGTGGCGAACTACAGTCCTCAAGGGCTACCAACAGGTCAGGTTTTCAGGATATCCCTGCTTCAGCACAGGTGGCTCAATCTGAGCCACTGATTGAGCCACCTGTGCTGAAGCAGGGATATCCTGAAAACCTGACCTGTTGGCGGCCATTTAGGAATGGAATTGGCCATCCCTGAGTTTGACATTCAAAGTTACCCAGCCTTATTTTTTTGCTATGACAAATATATATAAAAATAATAATTATAATAAGGGCTAATGCCAATACCATCGAGATTTGCGGGTTGTGCGACTGTGCCCATTATGAAAATCGATCTCTTGAATACTGCATTGCTTATTTTGTGGTAAGGTGTGGAATTTTACCTCTCTCCCATAATAGGGATTGCGTTCTAATGAGCTTAGTCTGGGCATTAGTGGCGTTGGGGTCTGCAGTTGTAATATTTGAAGAAGCCCACTAAAAGATTTGCTGTGTAGATGTGTGAAGCAATGTTGTCTGCTTCTTGGGCTGCGTCCAGGGTGCCTTCTTGCTGGCTGAGGGAAAGCGGGTGCTTTCCCTGGCCTTGGTCCGGGGGGGCATGTCGGGGGCCGGGCCAGTGACGTCACGGAGCTGGTTCGCCCTCATTGGGCGAACCGCTCACGTGACCGGCCCTGCGCTCCGGCAAGCGGGAAAATGTAAAATTTCCCTAAGACCTGCGCTTCCGCAAGCGCGCGTAGGCGAGCCCCTACTAAAGCCGCTCTCATTGCGGCTGTAGGGGCTCAGTGCCGAGCGGAAGCGCGCCTCCGCCCGCAAGCACTAAACATGGACGCGGCCTAAATAACATGTATGTTTTATGGGTTGGATTAAAGGAAGGTTAAAATATTTGTTTGGTGCACCTTTTGACACAATGTTAAAAATACATATTTACATTTTACAGTTCTGTATAATATTTGGTTTAAATATGGAATCTGGGTTGTATCATTATGTATATGTTTTCAGAAGTACACAATGACCTTGGGTAACCTCAGAACTGAAAATAGTTTATAAAATGCCCAGCATGTATTCAATATATGCAATCCTGCTTTTCTTAGGTTTGTTATACTTCCTGTTTTTTTAATCAGCTGGCTAATAGAGTAACATCTTCTACACAGATTCTTATCTGCTTTAAGCTTCTGGGGATTGAAATCCTGGCTTTTCAGCCAATCACAGCAGCATATTGGATGGGTAGATGAGAAGCCTGAATGTCTTGCATACTATATGTATACATTTCAGTGACCTACTTGCACGTATAAATCACATGCATACACTGTAAAACAGATAATTGTTTATTTAAACGAATTTACCACTACGTGTGTGTATATGTATATTGGCAATTATTTCCCCTGTTTAAATGAAGTCATGCGTTATCTCCATAACAATTGTTTTCCATAACACCGGTGTTAACGCATCGCATCATGTTAAAGGCAGTGCTAACTTCTGGTATTTATGCATCAGCACTGCCCAATTTAAATATTTATTGAACATGATCTGCGTTTTGGTCCTCATCGAGACTTTTGCCTTGATATTTTCCATCACATTAACATTACAATCCACCCAGTTCCCCAAGTTAACTGTTGAGATGTCCTATTTGGCTGTTTTCGTTATCCTTTCACCTTAATGCTATCGCTAAAGGTTGCTGCTTTCTCTGTAACAATGGTAAAATACAACCGTTTCTCTACTACTAAATACGCATTCCCTCATTCTGTTGTCTGCACTACTGCAACCATCGCCTTGCAGCTTCTACCCTTCAATCTGTTGAAAATCCTGCTGCAATGATAACCTCCCTCTCCTCTCGGTCAGTCTCTGCTGCTTTCCTTCCTCGGCTCTTCATTTACCGTAACATTCATCTCTTTCAAGGATTGCAACTACAACCCTTCTAACATGCAGCACCCTATATCTGCGACTCCCTTCCTCTAAATGTCAGCCCAACATCTTTCTAACATCAAAATCCATCGCCCCTCTGCCCCCCATCTCAAATTATTTGCGGGCGAGGATTCAAAATGACAGTATGCAAACACACTCTAACCCAGGGGTGACCAACTCCAGTACTCAAAGGCCACCAACAGTTCAGGTTATCCCTGCTTCAGAACAGGTGGCTTAGTCACCTACATCTTAGTCATTTATGCCTGAGCCACTGATTGAGCAACTTGTGCTGAAGCAGGGATATCCTGTACCTGACATGTTGGTGGCCCTTGAGGACGAGAGTTGGCGACACCCTGCTTTAACCTAAGGATGGAAAAAGCCTGAACGCCTGGCATCCCAGGTGGCCTAAAATGTAACCGTTGGCGCCTGTGCTGCAGCGCTGACTAAAATGTCAGTCACGGCCGTGAACAGCAACACCGCTCCCGAACCTGCTTTACCAGCAGGACATCAAAGCCGCATTGGGCAAGCTTTAAACAGCCGTGGCAGTGACTGGTATGTCAGTCACCACCGTGCCACTTATGGTAGCGTGTGGGGCAGAAGGAGAGCGTGTGGCAGAAACACGAGGGGTGAGGAGGAAGGGAACAAGGATAGCTCCAGCACTCTGCCTGCCCCTGCTATCAATGATGATGGTGGTGGGGAGAATGGTGTCATTGGGCTGTGTATCCGTGACGCGTGTACCCCTGCTCTATCCAATTCTCACTGCTATTTTTTAAGTTGGGCTTTCCACATGCCGATTTTAGATTGTACGCCCTTTTTGGGCAAGGACTCCTTCCTCCCAATGTTCTCTTGATGCACTTCTCACATCTGTTCTTATATTGCCTGTATTGTAATGTATGTGAAAATTGTAAAGTGCCATGTTCCTGGTTAGTGCTATAAAAAATAAATATACAGTATACTGCTTGTCTAGTAACTGCACCACTTCCCAGAATCCCATTCTGTATTGTATATAATGAACTTAAGAAGCAGGGAGGAAAGCTTTTTGTTAACATTGCAACATCTCTGCTTCCTGCTGGCTGGCGAGAAGCACCTGCTCTTTGTGCCAAAGGGAACAAGAAATGAAGTGCTTCGAGCAGCAAATTGCAGTATTTGACGCATAAAAACAGCAGACCTTGGCTTTTCTCCTCCCCCTTGACTTCTAGTAATCCTTTGTGAGAAATATTCCATTTACAAAACGTTTGACATGTAAACTTTTGTGCCGCAATAAAAAAACCTATATTAAAGCGGCAGTGTGTATATTTATTTAATAAGGCACTCCTTGTAGCTCAAAGCCAGGTGTCGCCGACAGGTAATCCCGTATATATTGCAAAGGGGGTTTTATTAAGTAATTGGCGTTTTGGTCCCGGCTTGGACCTCTCTCAGGATAATGCCCTTTGAGAAATTTTCCGAGTGTGCTTGACCGCTTTGCCATATGTACTGGATTACCTGTCTGACACCTTGGCTTTGAGCTACTAGGAGTCCCTCATCAATGGATATATTGTATCTATCCAGCCCTTACCTATCCACTGCTGGATGAAGGCCACCCCAATGATCTTTCAGGTATTGCGGTTGCAGCTTCTCCTCCTTTTGTTGCTCCAACAAATTTTCTGATTTCATCCTTCCATCTTCCTTTTGGTCGTATTTTAATTTCACTTGGAATCCAGTTAAGTGCCATCTTTGTCCAACAGTGGTAATTTCTTCTTGCAGTCTGTCTGGCTCACTGCCATTTTAATTTCTTCACCCTTGTAATGATGTCAAAGACTTCTTTTGGTTTCGAACCCATTTATTATTATTTCTGTTTGCTTTTTACCGGCTGCAGGCTATATTCAATTTTCCCCTCTCCAGTGAATACATGTATGTGCTTGTCGTCTCGAAATGTACTTGTACCACGCCCTATAATGAGACAATTAATAAATGATTAGATCTTTTAACATTTTGTTTTTAAAGTGTTTTGGTTGGCATAACGTTTATCATGGGCGACTCATTCACTGTTGATTTTTGGTTCCTTTTTCTTCCCAATCTAATGTCTAGTGACACGGTGTCTCCATGTCACACTCTCGCTGATCCTTTCTTGCTTGTATCATCATGTAATCTAATGGTTGATGTGGCGTTAATGTTATTTATTGTGTGTGTGTGTGTGTGTGTGTGTATATATCTCCTGAACCAGGGAGTCCCTTGGAGTCTATTTTGTGGTACTCAGATCTTCAGGGATTTTCATGTTACCTGGGCAAGTAAATTTGCCCACCAGACACAAAATGGCCACGGGATTTGGACTGCCACTCGAAAGTTGTAATGTGTGGGATTGCTGCTTGATGTGTGGTTTGCATTGCTAATTGTGCATATTTGCCTATTTTCCTGGTTTTTCTATAGCTATAAAATGTCAGTCTTTCTGGTGGGTAAGAATACAAAAAGGGCAACAGAAGGCAGCATAACTGTTTATGTAATGTAGTAGATCATTTTAGAGCAGCCATCTCTAATATATTACTGGCTTACCTAAACCTGCCCCAGTTGCCGTAAAATATTCACCCCCCCCTACTTATCTGGAAGACTCAGTGAAACCAGGCTAAACATGTACCATTTTCCTTACTTATAAGAGATCTCTCATTTGGATTCTATTTTTTCCCCCCCCCTCTGGCAGTGACTTGGTTAACTTTGTGTTTTTTTTTTAATTTTTATTTTGAACAGTTTCTGAAAATTATAATGGGGAGGGATACAAAAATTAAAAGGGAGGATGAGGGGGAGTGGAATTCATATATTTTTTTTTTTTTTTTCAAATATTTTATTGGGTGAACATAAAATACATTAATCGAATATAGAACCCAATAGTTTTTCCAGTAAATATAGAAAATAAGAAAAATAAAAGATAATATTAAATAACACCTGTTCTACATCCTATTTTCGTCTGGCATCACTACAATCGGTGTGTTGATTTTCCTCTAGATGGTAACAGAGTCCATTCAGCGTTACCCAATCAAAGTCCTACAGGAAGGACAGAGAAATAGTAAAGAGATGGTGGGGAGGGGGCAGTGGTCCCCCTTGTTCACCTGTGGTCATCATAGCTATTCATATACATTTTTTTTTTGATCATAAATTTATAATCCAGATAAAATACATTTACATGATACAATTCTGATTATATTGTGAAGATTCCCGGGGGGAGCCAAATCTCAGAATTTATCAAAAGATTCATTTAACACACTGGAGACGTTCCAAAAGATTAACTTTTTAATTTTTGTAAAATCCTAGTCATTGCTGTAGGGAGGTCCTTCCCTTTTCAGATGTTAACCCCTTTCTTGCTGCATTGAAATACCTTTTTTGTTTTTGGCCAGTCTTAAAAAAAAAAAAAAAAAAAAAAATAAAAACAATTAGTCAACCGTTTTAGTAATGTCAACCAGCAAATGACTTTGCATGCAACACCAGGGGGTTTGCTTTTCTGAGAAACAGGGGTGTTTGGTCCTCGCGTCATGATGAATAATAGCTGAGCCAAGGGGCTGAGGATGCGGCCACACTGCGAAGGGAAGGGAAGGCAACCAGCAAACCGTACAAAACAGCTGAAATAGGTGAAGGACCTTGTGAACATTACTTTGCATCTGAATGAGGAACAAGGAGTGTGAAACAAAGTTGCATAGTGACTACTAGTTTAATTTTAATGAGAATACACGATTTGAAATTATAAATAATATTACCATTATTTTTTATTTGATCACGGGTAAAATCTTGTGGTAGTTTTTGGCTTTTTGTGCTTGTATTAAAAACAGCCGCCATTGTGCTTTTTCACGCATTGTTCCTTGGAATGCAATGCTAGCCAGGGCTGCTATGGCTGTGTTGTAGCATTCTTTTTTCATGTGGGGATGATCTGGTCCATACTAAAGAAGCAGTAACTGCACATTCAGCGGTACTTGCCTTTCTGATCAGTGCCAGACTTGCCAGCCCACAATTTTAAAGCAGACAAACACAATGTGCTTATGGTATTTAACGTGATTTAAAAACCCTTCACATAGGGAAAGGTTTGTGTGTTTGTATATCTTTGCCATTTCCCCCAAACCGACTACATTCTCCCCATCATCGCATGTCCTACATTGATTCTGCGTGTTGACGTGCCAATTACACATTAGGCGTGTCGCTGTTGCTTTCTATCTAATTAATTATGTGGTGTTTTTTTTTTGTTTGTTTTTTTTTAAACTTTGGATTCCCTAGAGCTTTTTGCTTGCTGTATTACACGGCTTCTATATTGAACCCTGCAGAAAGGAAAAGTAGAATAGGTGGACTCGGTCAAGGACTGTTATTTTGTGCTTTTGGTCCATTGTTTGAGCTCGATCTCTATTTTTACATAGTGAAACAGCCAGTGGATACAAAACAAGACACCATTAGGACCTGTAGATACAAACGCAGGCCTGTACTCTCTTGGATTCTAAGGCTGCGCTTATAGTGCCCGCGACGCAACCTCGTTACAAAATAATTGACTCCGTCGCCAGCGCTTATAGCAAGCGCTACGTCGCGACCAAAAATATGGAAGAGGGTTACATTTGAATTTTTTTTTTTTTACAGACTGTCGCCACATATGACTGTCTGTAACCCAATCAATGACCACGTCGCTGCAAATTGAATTACAACTTTCGCTAGTGGCGATGGGTGACGTCGCCGGCACTATAAGCGCGGCCTAAAACTCTTACAATTGGTAGAGCAGATGATCATAAGCCCCAGTTATTTTACAGAGCGACTGGGCATTGTGGACATAGTGGTGTGAAAAAGAAAGTACACCCTCTTTGAATTCTATGTTATGTCCGGATATGTAAAACCAATCATCTGTTCCTTAGCAGGTCTTAAAATTAGGTAAATACAACCTCAGATGAACAACAACACATGACATATTACACCGTGTCATGATTTAACAAAAAAAAAGCCAAAATGGAGAAGCCATGTGTGAAAAACTAAGTATACCTTATGATTCAATAGCTTGTAGAACCACCTTCAGCAGCAATAACTTGAAGTAATCGTTTTCGGTATGACTATCGGTCTCTCGCATTGTTATGGAGGAATTTTGGCCCACTCTTTACAACATTGCTTCAGTTCATTGTGGTTTGTGGGCATTTGTTTATGCACAGCTCTCTTAAGGTCCAGCCACAGCATTTCAATCGGGTTGAGGTCTGGACTTTGACTGGGCCATTGCCACACCTTGATTCTTTTTTCTTTTTCAGCCATTCTGTTGTAGATTTGCTGGTGTGCTTGGGATCATTGTCCTGTTGCATGACCCAATTTCAGCCAAGTTTTAGCTGTCGGACAGATGGCCTCACATTTGACTCTAGAATACTTTGGTTTACAGAGGAGTTCATGGTCGACTCAATGACTGCAAGATTCCCAGGTCCTGTGGCTGCAAAACAAGCCCAAATCCTCACCCCTCCACTACCGTGCTTGACAGTTGGTATGAGGTGTTTGTGCTGATATGCTGTGTTTTGGTTTTCGCCAAACGTGGCGCTGTGCATTATGACCAAACATCTCCACTTTGGTCTCGTCTGTCCAAAGGACTTTGTTCCAGAAGTCTTGTGGTTTGTTCAGATGCAACTTAGCAAACCTGAGCCGTGCTGCCCTGTTCTTTTTAGAGAGAAGAGGCTTTCTCCTGGCAACCCTTCCAAACAAACCATACTTGTTCAGTCTTTTTCTAATTGTACTGTCATGAACTTAACATTTAACATGCTGAGGCCTGTAGAGTCTGAGATGCAACTCTTGGGTTTTTTGCAATTTCTCTGAGCATTGCACGGTCTGACCTTGGGCTGAATTTGCTGGGACGTCCACTCCTGGGAAGATTGGCAACTGTCTTGAATGTTTTCCACTTTTGAATCATCTTTCTCACTGTAGAATGATGGCCTTTAAATTGTTTGGAAATGGTCTTATAACCCTTCCCAGATTGATGGGCAGAAACAATTGCTTCTCTAAGATCATTGCTTATGTCTTTCCTCCTTGGCATTGTGTTAACACACACACCTGAATGCTCCAGACCAGCAAATTGCTAAAACTTCAGCTTTTATAGAGGTGGTCACACTTGCTGCTGATCAATTAATCAAGGGCATTTGATTAGCAGCACCTGTCAGCTGCTTAGCATTGTAATTCCTATGGAAGCAGTAAGGGTGTACTTAGTTTTTCACACCACTTCTCCATTTTGGCTTTATTTTTGTTTAAATCATGACACGGTGTAATATGTCGTGTTGTTCATCTGAGGTTGTATTTACCTAACTTTTAGACCTGCTAAGGAACAGATTATTGTTATGTCCTGATATGTAAAACCATAGAATTCAAAGAGGGTGTACTTTCTTTTTCACACCACTGTATGTCTGCTATGAAACTATATATAACTTTTGAGATGTACGTGTGGGCCACACACATCAGAAGGTTTGTTTTTGCCAGTGGGCTCCTTTACATAGATGGATGCCTCTAAGTGATACAGTATCTCAAATATCTGGTCAGTGGAAGTGCACATTTTAAGCTTGTCAAAGCATCTTGTTTCATACCTGACAGCAGAAACGCTGCTATAGCAACCATCTGCCGTTACCTTTCACATACATAAATTAGAGGTGCATTTCACTCATAGTAAAATAACTTTTTTTTTTTTTTTTTAATATATAAACGTGCACGTTTTTGTAAAACTGATTTGAGACCCAACTTATAGATATCTATATCTCTCTGAACGATTCAACAAAGGAGATGTGATCTAATGCTATTTCGACCATATTCAAACTATATCAATGTAGCCGTGTCATTTATTGTGCATTAAATTCGGGTAACAATGCAAAATGTCTGAATGTTACTGTATTTTCTGTAGGTGACACTTAAAGCAGCTGATCCCACCCCACCCACCCCCCCAAAAAGTTTGACTTGGTTTTATATTGTGATACATTTTTTTGATTTTCAGTTTTTCAAAAAGTGTAGTTTATTCAGAGGTGTGTGTGTGTGTCTACAGAATTTGAAAGTGTATTGCTAACTAAAGAGACTTTATTTTGTGTGAAGAGGATTGCTGCTTTTAACTTAAATTATGAAGGGAGTAGTATACTGCGAGAAATGTTCTCATTTATTAGTAATGATATCTTGTATTAGTGCCTTTTTAAAAATAAAATAAAAAAATGTTTCTTTTATTTACCATGCGCGTTACAATGATACTTCAGTGGTGTTTGATCCGCAGTCACTGGCGTGCTGTGTCCCTGCAGCGCAATGTTGGTGCGCTTCTCTGGTTGGCTTCCTCCAAAGTGGATGGGGGAAACAGGGATTTGTTTTGTTTTATAATGGAGCAGAGGCAAAAGGAGATCATTTAGTGGTGAGCTAGCCTGGGGTCAGGGGGCAATTGCCCATCGGCCTGGGCAGATTGAAAGATTTTTAAACCATACATGTGACAAATATAAATATAGATATCTTGGATGGTATGTATCTATGTAGCATGTAGGTCTGTGTAACACATGTTGTTGTTCCTGCTGATGTGTGTTGCAACGGGATTAACATGGTATAGCACCAGCTGCTGCAACAGTGTGCACGATGCAGGTGTGATTGCAACATATATAGTGTGTGTCATACAATTAAGTATGTGATGGGGAGAATGTGCAAAAAAACGCACCTTCTCCTATGAAGGTATTTGCTCATGTTAAGAGGAAGATCTCTACTCTGCATGTTGAAGTTTATAGCAATAAGGGGTATCTGTATATTCTTTTCCCGGTTCCCCATTAAGCAATACATTATGAATTGGCCTACATTCACTAAAAAGCTCTGAATATAGTGTTCTCCGTCAGTGTTGTGGTGAAGGTAATTGCTGTTTTAATCACCGCTGACAGTAAGCCTTGTGGTGCCGGAACACTTATTGCACCTGAGTGCCATGGACATTCTGGCACCTAGGCCATGTAATGATGTGACCTGCCACCTGTCATTAGGCATTGAAGAGGTTGGTCTTTGTTGCAATTCTCTGCAGCTCCCTTAGGAAGTTGGACTGCCGCATCTATGCTATAAATGGTCATGCCGTCTTGTGAAGGCACAAGGGCTGTGTGTTATTGTGCGGTTCAAAGAACAGCAGCAGGGTACCAAAAGGTTAATTTTTTTTACTTTAATGCTAAACTGCCCAGAGCATGACCACACCATGTTACTAGCGTGAGACCCCCACTTCAGGAGATATAGTCCAGCGAAGTCTCAACACAAAAAATGGGTGTTGGCACGAAAGCCTATTAATGAAGGCAGCACTCTTTTAATAGCAACCTTCTGCTCCTTGCGCATTTTTATCTTGTGAAGGTGTCTCGCGATCACATGGTCATATCTGCAGAATGCCAGGCCTCCTCATTAAGACTAAAGTGTTCCTTCTGTGGGAGGATGGTGCTTTGCCAGCGCGTTGAGGATGCAGGGAAACGTTTGCTGTTATGTTCACGAAGCCGTTTACTTCCAGTGAAGGAGCTAAGACAGAACTGCACTGGCTGGAATTGTATGCATTCCCTTATTTAAAGCTAAAGCAGGTTTTATTTTACAGATGGTAAAAGGTAAAGCGCTGCTTTTGAAATGTTTTACAGCTGTGATGCAATGTCTAGCAATCCCTCTGGGGTTTTAGAGCCATGTACTGTAGGATGTGAAAGTGCGTCGCTTTGCTATAAACATGTATTGGTGACTTCACTAGATTGTCTGAGGCGAGAGCAGCCAGATCTGGTTTTGCAGCTCATTCCTTTTCTGGTTCACTGCAGTTGCAGATCAGGGGACATTGGCTTAGAACTAAATGAAGAGTCTCAACCTGTCACTTAATGTGGAGCAGGTGGTCACCCTAGTTTTTAATACAGGGGTGGCCAACTTCAGTCCTCAAGGGTCATCAACAGGCCAGGTTTTAAGCATGTCCCTGCTTCAGCACAGGTGGCTGTCATTGACTGAGCCACCTGTGCTGAAGCACAGATATCCTTAAAACCTGACCTGTTGGTAGCGCTTGTAGATGGGAGTTGGCCAGTCCTGTTTCAATATGTAGAGAAGTGTGTTCATGTATACCAATTTCTGCATTTGATGTGGGAGAAATTAATTTGCTGGAGATGCATCTAATTCTATGACACGTTTGTTATCACCCCTCTGACTATAATAATAGGGCATGGCATTTCTTTAAATGTAAGTGAACTGGATAAAATTGAGATCAGATACACCGGTAGTAAACCTATATTTATTAGTGTGTCTGTGTACTCCGTGTCCTTGTTCAAGCTTGCTAAAGAGTCTGTCAGCACATTTTTATGTATGCACGTGTGTATGTAAGGACAGAAGTATGCAGTGTATCTACTGTATTGTCTGCATTGTTCTTGAATTATTATTATTATTTGAATTCCTATAAAGGGTGATGTAATATTCGATTAGTGTGAAGTGCTGATTTGTATCTGGTGTAATGGCGAAGGTGAGAAATTAGCGGTGTCCTCTGCAGTGTTTTGAAATATCTGCATAGTGCTCATAATCCCCATCCCCCATCCCCTGTACGGCAAAAGACGAGGTCTCCTTGTGCAACAGCAACAGAAATGATTCTACTGCAGCTAACTGGAGGGGATTGCATCTGTGAGATGTGAGAATAATTGTTATTTTCCTTATTGGATCGCCTCTAACAGAATACAGTATGCACGTATGTTATCTCTAATGGACATTGTGTAATAGTTCTGGAAAGTGTCATAAATAATTAAGAAGGCAGACCGAACGAATACCAGCGTAACCCGTGCTCGCACTTCGGCTTCATTCCCAGGGTGAAATAAACCTTTTAAGCTTTGAAAGGCTCATTTGACTGAGTAAAATCTGCTGTTCATTACCAGAGATCTTTGCTTGTAACGTGCCTCCTCATTAACCCCTCAAGTGTCAGAGGCAGCATGGCAAAGCACTGAAGGGGTTAAAATACAAATGCGGCTAGTGGCCAAAGAGGGCAAACCAGAATAAAAATGTGTAGAAAAATAATTGGAGAAATATAAAAAAAAAAATATATATATATATATTTTACCTTACCATCATCTGTTCCTGGTAAAAAGCAATTTACATGTTGTAGTAGTGTCTCAAATAAATTCCACATGTCCACCAGGGTAATCTCCTCAATGACGTCGCGGCTTTTTACTGGCCGCTAAAGCGAGCTCTGACCCGTACCGTTTGGCCTCCGGTGGGCAAATATATTCCCTGTGCTTTAACTGGTGGAGCACGGTCCAGCTCCAAGGGATACCTCGATTTTTGGTAGCATGTATTGGTGCTTTAATAATTAATCCTCGTTGGCCACACTTTATCGCTGCATGGTATCAAGCCATTTTTGAAGTGACACTTCTGTGACCTACCAAATAGAACATTTTCTTTGGAGTAAAATTGCCTTCATGAAGACGGAAGTGACGTCACTGCGGGCAGAAGAGGCCATAGGTGTTGGCAGCTAGGCGTGTATGTGGCATCCCTTGCTCAGCGAGCAGGAGTGGTTGACGCGCCTGCGCAGTAGAGGCCAGGCCTCCCACGTGCAGTAGCACCAGCAGCAGGACACAGAGACCCACACACCACACACACAGACGCGCACACACAATTCAAGTACTATAAATATAGAAGTGCAAATAGCTAAAACACACGTTCTAAGTCAAACTTCTTTGCGTTTTGGTACTGAAATTGTGTTGATTTTAAATTGAAAACATCACCATCACAAATACACTTTGTGACAAGACAAAAGTTTCACTTAAAATGTGCGTGTTTTCTTTGCTTTTTTTTTGGTCATAGTAATGATTCACAGGGAATTTAGTTGTGAATCTGGTTCAAAAGAAAAATTCAATTTTGTATGATCTGCATTATCCAAGAACATGTCCCAGGAAATATTTCTACTTGCCAGGAGTACAAAAAGGCTTGAAGATGTAATGGCACATGTCCTGAGTGCTATGTATCAAGGCCCAGAAAGGATATTTTGGCATACAGTAGCATTAATTCTAATGAACATATTGACATTTTGCGCATGTCAGTGCATCTTGTGCATCAGCTTGCAATACATTGATTGGCATGGAGGAGAAACTGGCTACACTCCAAACCCTGCTGTAATCTGAATGCTTTTATCGCAGGTAATAACTTGATGGGTCCTATGGAACAAGACGGTTTGTATTTTTGTTTTGGCATTTTTAGTGATTAAAAGTATTAAGGTCCTCATGTGACTTCATACATAGGACGCATAATTAGTTGTGGGAAATGTAAACGTACTCATTGCTTCACGTTAAACACCCGATTTTAGATGTACTTTTATTTTTTTAAACGTAGGTTTACGGGCTACGCACTTTAACCCAGGCTGTGTAAGACGGCAGGCATACGTTTGTTGGTGTTTATGTTGAAATGGACCAAAAACAAAAGGCGACACTGGGAGTGCTCATTTGCTTGTCATTACCCAGAGTCCCCTGCTGCAGTGGATGCACTATGCTAGGAGATAATGGAGGGGGGGGGGGGGGGGAAGCAGGGTTGCAGACCTGTCTGACACATTGAATGTGCTCACAAGTGATAATTTTATTTGGTTGATACATAGCACAGAATTAACTTGCTACCTTTAACAGACTTTTTAGGGTTGACACCAAGTTGAACTTGGCATGCGATTTTGTGTGTTTCACAGTACTTGGTGCTTTAGGCATACAGATGTTAATAGTATGTAGAAAAAAATAGACCATTTCTGTGGGTCCAAAAAAATGCAAAAACTACTTTTTGACACCGATTGAGAACTTTCATGTGTTTACCTGCAATGATCCCGTCTGGAGCCTGGGGCTATTTTCCAATTCCGGGGCAGCTAGCATTGTTTTTGTGTACTGAAGATGCATGACGCTTGTATAAACAGAGACTTGCATTATCCTAAGCACGTTACAGTGCATAATGGGGTTTGGGGCTGTAAACTGCTGTATGCCAACAAACTATAATTTCACTTTAAACCCATTCTCGCTCCACGTAATGCAGTAAAGTGTTGTAATTATACTGGTTCTGTAGATGGATAAACACAAGTTTTCATATATCGCCTGTGAGGTCTAAGAGGAGCTCTTAGAAGTCGATCAATATAAGGTTTCAGTTCTTAGAAAGCAATCTAGCTGACAGGATTTAATCAAATTAAAAATGTGATGCAATCAATTCAAATGAAATGAAGCTGTTAGAAGCGGGTTTAAGATTGTAATGAAGTCAGATATTACAGACTTAATGATATCTGCCGTAAGATGCAGATCTGTTTGTAAATTCAAATATTTGGATTTTTTTTTTACATTTAATTTTTTTTTTGTTCGACTTTTATAAACAGAACACACACACATTTTTGAGATTTCGTCTAACGTCCGACATCTAAATGTAAATCAAGACGTATTACCAGCAAAGAATTCTAAAAGCAACGGTATAGTCACTTAGCCGTGCTTCCCATAGAAGAGCACACTTTGCCACTACGTAACGAACTTCGCTAATGCGGGCCAAAAATATATTCACATTTCAAATCCGTTTTCATTGATGCACATGGAAACTGTGTAGTTGTAGCACCTTTCTATTCAATTGGGATAGAAATTGAAAATGATTTGCAAATACCTGCAAAAGTTGCCTATATTAAATCACAGTTCTGCCAGCTCGCTATCTTTGTAATTCTTTTTATTACCGGAACCAGGCCCCCTCCACCCCCAGTGCTGATCTGTGGTTGCTTAAACCAGGGGTGCTTAAACATTTTCCCCTGCCCCCCCCCCCCACCCTTACCTTGTCTCAGGCGCTCTGAAGTCACGTGGCCTGAAGCCGCCAGAGACTAGGTAAGGGACCTTACAGAGGCCTCATGTGCTCCCCACCATTTAATTGAAATGCTTTTGGGAAAAGCACAGGGCCTCTGTAAGCACCCCCCAGTTTGTGCACCCCTGCCTTAGACCAGGTGTGCTCAACTCCATTCCTCAAGCCCCCCAAGCGGGTCAGGTTTACAGGATATCCCAGCTTTGGCACAGGACGCACAGTTAATGACTGCACCCCAGCCTTTTTTATTTATTTTTTATTTCTATTGTTTAACATGACTGAAGTAGAGGGTCTCTTGACCTGAACCCCATTAATTTTATCTCTGGGGAACTGCTGCTTTGTGAGCTGCTTACCGCCTAGGGGGTGCCGGTATTTCGGCATAGTTTAAAGCTCCCGCATCACGCGGGCCAATAGGAAATCGAACCTAATGTCATGGCTTCCTATTGGCCTGCAGAGCACGGGATCTTCTAAGCAGCCATTATGTGAACCCAGCTAGCAAAGCCACTACCGGCACCCCGTACGGAAGTATCTCTGGAAGCAGCGGGTCCCCGGTGCTGAAATTAATGGGGTTCAGTTCTGGAGACCCCCTGCTTATGTTAAACACAATTCGCAAAAATGGATTGCCTCTTTTAAGTACTATGATTAATACCCCAAAAAATGTCTGCTCTTTGAGCATATCCACTTTCAGCTTGTATAGGTTTCGAAGAAAGATGGATTTGCTCTAGAAACAACTTAATTTCTGGTGAACAAACAACCTTAATGTCATGAGTTCCAAGAAAAGTCGTTCGTAGTTTGGAAAGAGAAGTGGGTTTACTGTTTTATCTTCATCCCTCAGTGGTAGCTCCAATAATTAGCTTAGTTGAGAAGATTTCACAAGCTTTCAAATTTGGCAGAGGTTGCATTTTTTTTTTTTTAATAAAAGAATTGTGTTTTTGATTTTAATCTTAAGTGTTTGTTTATAGATAAATACCTGTGCATTTTAAAATTGTGTTTTTTTTGTGCCAGGGCATTGCACTTCCTCTGTAATGAACCAGTTCCTTATAGCATTAACGCCTATATACTTCTACTTTCCCAACTTTTTCTGTAAGAGAAGAAAACCTAAAAGAAACTTAACTGCTGAGCACTGCTATTTCAGAAATAGATGTATTTTTTTTTTCTCTCTTATATTTTGAAAATTTGTATTTAAAAAAAAAACCTTGTGTTGGGCAAATTGTCTCCGGAGGTGAACCGCGTTAATTTCCGCTATGGGAACCCCCTACTCCCCAAGATTCTTACCTCCGTCGTGGGTGCCGGTAGCAGCCCTGGAGGTTTAAAGGTCCTGATCACACGGACCAATAGGAAGCCGCAAGGAATAATGTCACTGCTTCCTATTGCCCACGTGACATTTTAAGTCTCCATTACGTTCCCCACACACAGCTCAGCCAGAGCTTCTACCGGCACCCCCTACGGAGTTAATTATCTAGGTAAGTGGGTGCGCGGTGCTGAAATTGACGCAGTTCAGACGTGCTTCAACCCTATTTAAACAAAAAAAGCAAGCCGATCGCTGCTTTAAAGTGGAGCTGAACGCTATTGAATACTTAGAAGTAACAGTACAGTATGAAGAACTACTGTGTAGCCATACATGTACCATGTGTTGAAAATCAACAGTAACTTCAAAGCTGGGATTTCATTTGGGGTAGTACAAAGGGTATTGGGGTGCTCAAGGAATTGGATCTTTATTAGTATTTCATAACATATAATCACTGAACTCCTTAGTGTGTCTGTGTGTCTGTGTGTCTGTGTGTCTGTGTGTCTGTGTGTCTGTGTGTCTGTGTGTCTATCTGGGTCCTGGATTAGGAGACAGAATATTTGTAGGGGTGCTTTTTTTTTTATTGAGGTATAGAAGTTGTTGGTTAAGGTGTGTAAATAGTGGTGGAGGGAAGGAGGAGAAGTTGGAGAGAATAGACAAGTTTACAAATGGAAACTGAAGAAACGGCAAACAGGAAAAGCAATGGGGAGGGCATAATGATATGCAGGGAACAAGGAGAGAAAGGCAGGAGGAGGAAGTTCCCAGATATGGGAGGTTATGAGGAGTAGGAGTTGAAAGAGCAGGTGTATAAATCGGGCCTAGGAGGGCAGTGTAGCACTGAAGCTTAAACAGCCAAACTGCCAGTGATCCATTCTATTGAAGTGCTGTATGTTTCTTCGTGGGGTAGATCATTTCAAACTGGTAATAAACCTTTTTAGAATGCGTTTTTTTTCTAGAGTTGAGCTTTTTCAGAAAATCTGGCCACCCTTTTCATTGCCAAAGAGATTTGCTTCCCTTATTTTTACAATTTAAAAATGCAGCTTTAGCAACGTTTGCTTCCTGATTAGGCTGACTCCAAACTAATATTTATCCTCAGAAATATCTTAAAAATGCTACAGTGCGGCTTTACTACTGTGCTCTTTATTAATCTTTGAAAGCCTTCCATTGTTCCACGATAAACTGAGGCATTACTGCCTGTAATGGCTACATTGTGTTCTGAACCTCCGAACCGTTCATTCAAAAATTGTTATTGTCAACAGATTAATTGTGTGGATTATTCTTGCAAAGGCCATGTGAGTTTGGCATCCCGGTGTGGTAAAGGGGTGAAAAAAACCATTCTAAACAGCAATGCCTTGTTCAGTGGGCTTCACCAACCAATTTGCAGGCGTATTCCAAATATGCCCTTGGTGCACCGACGGAAGCAATGTTTAGCGCGGTCAGTAAAAGCTGCATTTTCTGATCTGGTGGAAGAAACAGTTACCCTCGCAGGAAATGCTTAGGCCATACTGCATATAAATACCGCTCTTCCCTAATGCTCTTTATATTTAGAGATTAAATATTAGAAGTGTATGAGTTGAACGCCTAGAATGTTGGTATCTTGTCCCCTGAGTGTGCCCATGAGCTTATTTTTTTTGTGTGCTTTCGAAACTAAATATTAAAAAAATGGAAGAAAAAACATGAATTTTAAGGTTGCCATGGTAACCTTTTAGACTGCACCAGCACTGGAGAGCGCTCCATTTTTAACCTTCCAGATGCTTAATCTTGCAATTGCTTGTTCTCCTGAATGAAAATTCAATTTTAAAATAGGGCTCTTACACTAAATATTATCTTGTCTCTCTCTTTTTTTCAAGAGTCCCATGCTGATTTTAGTGTTTATCAACAAGTAAGACCCCCTCCACTGTGGCTGGTGTTTTAGGGAGGGTTTAGTGTCAGAACTAGGAGCCTGTAGCAGACCGTAATGGAGCTCTAGTATTGTGTACGTGTGTATGGGTATTTTGATTATTTTTGGCCCTCCTTTTTAATGTGTTTTTTTCCCCATGCATTTACCAGTTTAAATGCTGATATGTGGAGCTTTGATTTGGGAAATCAAAATTGTTGGCAAATCCCGTGAGTACCGTGGGCCACTGGGAAGCCTCAACATCCGATATGTTGTTGCGACTTTTTATTAACTCTGGTGCCATCTTTGAAAATCCAGGAAGGAGCCCTGGCTGTTTAAACTGGTTAATATCATGGAAAATCGAGGGTTTTGAACTAAAAATAGTGATTCTGCTCTGGAGGATTCCCCAATTCCTTCATAGTTACATAGTTGGGTAGTTGCATAGTAGATGAAGTTGAAAAAAGACATATGTCCATCGAGTTCAACCTATGCTAAATTTAGGCAACAGATATTTATCCTATATTTAAGTAATAATCCCTGAAGAACATGGCATTACTGGCCAATAATGCCCTGGCTGGAAGAGTTGAAGGCCCGAGGCGAACCTCTGCCTGTTCTGTGGGGATTATTACTATTATAGGCTAAATGTAGGCTTATTTTTAAAATTTTCATTTAAAAAAGATACATTTTTGTAGTCATATTGATTTTTTTTTATCAGCATTATTGTCTACATTCTTATGCTTTTACTGCAAGTTTATTAAAAGGAAATTGTACACACACACCAACACACACACACCAACACACACACACCAACACACACACACCAACACACACACACCAACACACACACACCAACACACACACACCAACACACACACACCAACACACACACACCAACACACACACACCAACACACACACACCAACACACACACACCAACACACACACACCAACACACACACACCAACACACACACACCAACACACACACACCAACACACACACACCAACACACACACACCAACACACACACACCAACACACACACACCAACACACACACCAACACACACACACACACTGCAGCCCCCCCTCTACACCCACAAAACACACTGCAGACACACACCAGCAAAACAGGCTGCTGCCCCCTGTACATCCATAAAACACACACCAGCAGCCCCCCTCTGCACCCACTGCAGCCCCCATGTAAACCCACACACACACAACACTCTGCACTCCTCCTCCACCCACAAAACGTACACTACAGCCCCCCCTTCTGCACCTACAAAACACACACTGTAGAGATACACACAAATCAACAAAACAGACTCTGCCACCTCTACATCAACAACACAAACCAGCAGCCCCTTCCCTATACACTGGGGGAGGAGTCAGTGCCTGGCTGGTGTCTTCTGTCCAATCACCTCCCCTGTCTAAGGCTGCGGTCCCAGTGATCACTGTGACACGTGCGCGCGGCAAGGGGGGGGGCGTGCACTACCCGCGATCTGCGGTCTTTAGGGAGAGAGGGAGATTGCGATGGGAGGGGGCGTGGTCAGGGTTTTGCGGGGGCGTGGTCATGACCTCACGCGGCTGGTTCGCCCTCATTGGTCGCCGTCGCCAGTTCTGAACTCAATTCCATTGAGTTAAAAAAAAAAAAAAAAAAACTGCAATTACAGCGCCGCCGCACCTTCAGCGGGAAGGGGAGTACTGGGCCCAGCCCCATTGAGGGGCGGTGCTTACACGCACAGCGCACGCCAAGGTGTGCGCTGTAGCAGTGACTGGGACCGCAGCCTAAGAGCAAATTTCACTCTGTGAATGAAAACTGAAAGCTGATTGACTGAAAAACTTGGCAGGGTGCCAAAAATTCCGGGCCATTACTGATTGGATTATGGCCGGAATTTTAACCAATCGGAGACCAGGGATTTCAATAATGACCGGAATTTACCAGCTTTAGACTATAATTGTATTTATAGTATATATATCTAAAAAAAAAAAAAAAAAAAATATCTGTAGGTAAAATGGGCAGGACTGCTGCTATAAAATATTCCTACTAATTTACAACATGTTAAACATTAAATGCTGTCAAAAGCCCAAAGGGCAAAAATGCCCTCTGGTACAAAATACGCCAAAGGGTTCTCTGCGGCCAGGGTACATTGCAGCTACAGCAGTTTGTTTGTAAAGTGGAACTGACAATCATGTTTATTTAGAATGCATTTTACAGTTTTGTGGTAATGAAATAAGAAATAAGAAAAATGAAAGGACCACATTTTGCCAATGAAATGATACAGGAACAAATAGACAGTTCTACCGAATAGAATCCATATGCAATGTACTATAATACTAGGGAGAGCGGAGAGAAAGAGGGGGTCCACGGTTCTCAGGGCCCAAATAAAATGTTTGTGAGTAACTAATTTGCCTCGTTATTTCCTGAGAGAAGCTAAACAAAATGAACGCTATAACAAGTAATACTGAAGAAACCCTAAAGTTTGGGTTGTTAACGGCTAACAAACGGTCCCACTTTGTAGAAAATGTATTGCAATTCTCATTAGAAAGGAGGTCAGTTTCTTCATTAACATTCCATATGTCTCTAAAATCCTTATTTATATGTAGAGCATTGGCCTTCAGCCAATGACCCTGCAATACGAGTAGCCGTCAGTACAGTATATTGGTGATGAGCGTACTTTCAGATTTAGGGCGGTTAGGAGTCGGTCTGTTCAAAAGCGTAGTCCATGGATTCTAATTTATCAAGTAGCCTAAAATGGTGTTAATCATGCAGAAGATTTGAGACCATAGTGGAGTTCGGAGCAGACGAAACCGTTACATGAGCGCAACTGATTCTGTCCACAGCCCCATATACATATAGAGGAAGAATTACTGTGAAATCTATGGCATCTAACCCGAGTTTAATACCATTGATGTGCTGTAAGCGCTCTCTTTAATCGCGGTGCAGCTCTTAGCTGCTGCTTTGCAAATCCTCCATCTCTAGGGTTTCATCCAACTCCTTCTCCCAATTACACATAAACAAGTATTTGGTTTCAGTGTTGAAATTGAGCACCAGGCAGTAAAGCACCCTTTTCAAGAAACCTAGAGCTAAAGAGATTCAAAATGTGTTGTGGTTGGAGGAACCGTCCCAGATATGAAGCAGACACAAAATGCTTTAATTTCAGATATTTAAATATCTCTGATGAAGGTAGTTTGTTTGTCTGAGAGATCAGGGAACGATTTAACACCATTCCCAGATATGTGATCTTTTTATTCTAGTTATGCCTCTAGACTTCCAAATATTCAGTGCCTGATTAAATGCCAGAGTACGGAATAAAGGTGGTCACAAATGCACGTGATTTGGAGTTAAAACATCGAGCTGACTCGCTCACCTCCCCAGCAGGGCACAAAATTAGCAATATCTCCCCAAAAACTGTCACACAGTACCTCAATTATGCTACCGTCTCCAAGAATCCTTTTAGGTCTTGCCCTTAGGAGACCGTGGTCCCCTGTTTACTGGAAAATATGTCATTAACACAAACCCAATGAACTGTAGCAAAATGTGTCTGAAAATGCAATTAATATCTCTTGAAGGTGCAGTTTCAATTAGAGCCGAAAAACGGTACTTATTAAATTTTAGTTTTAATATACAGAAAGTGTACAGTTCTTGTTTAAAGCAATGTTACAAAAACATACAATATATAAATGCAGAAATTTTAGAAAATGAAATGATAAAACCGAGAACCTGTTACCAATGAACAATATTACTCTAGTTCCCTTTAAACAGGTCTTGAAGTTGAAGATAGAGGGATGTTCTATACATAACATGTCAGTTCTCCTATGTGCATTCTGCTTTTGATACTCTAATGCATGTGTTTAAAAAAAAAAAAAAAAAAATGATGCTAAAGACATTGCCCCTGTGATGTGGATAGGCCAACCTTTTGGGTGTGTCTTATCTCCCACTCACCAATATTTCATGACATTTAAGGCTGGGAGAGAGACTGATTTTGTAAAAAAGCTAGTATAAAATATAATGCTCTCCCTATAAACCCTAGGATAATGCTACCCTCACTGTTGCATTTGTATGGTTTTAATGCACGCCTGGACATCTATTTTATGGGCCAATTCTAACTTTTAGAGGGAAACAAATCACTGATATATGAAACACGAACACCCCTGCACTTTTTAATTTAAAAAAAAAAAAAAAACCTTTGAACATTTTCATTATGATGGTGAATGGGGAATGATACTGTATAACAAATTCATAGGGATGAGAAAAGGGAGGATGAGGGGGGATATGGTACAATTCATATACATTTCTATTTGATTATACATTTACAATTCCGATAACATAAATTTGACATATGTATGTGATGAAATTCTAATATATTGTGAATTTGGTATTGTTGCAGACGCCTAACTGCCACAAAACTGTATTTGTTATCCTTGTCTATTGCACCAGATTTTAATGATCGTGCATACTTAAATCGGTAAGGAAATGGAGAGTTCCCTCTCCGTCACCTTTAGTCTGCTAGCCAGAAAGGTCTCGGGTATTTGTATGATGCCAGATCCTGTCCCATCTCTGGTACACGGTCATCAGTCACTAGAATTTATAAACCTAATTTTCTGAGAGCGAGTCAACCCCTTGGTTGCTGCATTGTTAACACAACTGAAAACGTTAACGACCTTAACGTGACACGGGCCAGAATATCTCAGAATTCCTGGTAGTCAAATGTATGTTTACTTTTAAGAAGGTATATAGTTGTCGTCATAAAATGACAAGTTCCATAAAGATACATACTGCATTACCCTTCTCATGCCCATATATTTGATGTTTTTGAAGCATCTTCTCCCTTTTGTAGCATCTTGTCAGATCTTACGGCCTTTCATCTTCTCCTTGCAATTTAGTGGTCTTTATGTTTTTATTACGATTTTGGTTCCATTTAGTAAAATGGACTTAAACTGATTTGTTTGGTTTGAGGGCAGGTATTGGGGCTGTGTAGACTTTTTTTTTTTATATATGGTCATGTCTGTATGGGCCTTTGTACAAACCAGTTAAGTGGAGTGTTTGCCCACCTTTTGTGGGCAATCTTACGACTATTTGTGCTTCTTGAGGGTTGTAAATAACTGTGAAAATGTGTAAATAGATTTCCTCTGCTGCAGTAAGGGTACTTGCTGTGTGCTTTTGTCCTGTATGACATTTGCAAACAGTGTGTGTGAGAGAGAGAGAGAGAGAGATAACATACATGCCTCCTATTACAATAGTGTTTCCCAAGGTACTAGGAGGTTTCCTAGGAATTTCTGTTGCGTATGCGTGACTGGCCATTGCTTGTGACTGGCCAGTGCTTGTGGATAGGTTGTATAAATGCTCAAAGGAAAGCAGTAAAAAAAAATTCAGATGGGTGAGGGCACTGGAGACCAATTGGATGGGAAGTAGACGACACTTGGCAGAGCCCTATACTTGGTCAAGGTTTTCGTGTAATTTGAAACCAAAGAAATGTATATAAAATTCTCGCTCATGTAGCATAACTCAGCTAGCCGATTTAAAAAGTATGTTTGCCATGTTAGTAAGTGAAAATTGTGTTTTTTAAAGCAGCAAAACGTGAAAAATCCTAGTGTATTTGTAAAAATCCGTTCTGATAATACGGTCTGCATTTTTATTTTTTTAAACTCCTAATGCCATTTTTTAATAAAACATTTTTTAAAAATGTGCTGATGCCCCTTTTGGTTGCTACAGCAACCATTTAGAAAGTCCTATCCACTTCCTCTTTTGAAACAGGCTTTGATTAACACACACTTTTTTTTAAAACCAGAATTAAAGCTCTGGCCTTTGGCAACAAAGTATCACAAATAGATGCTGTGTTCCAATCATCAGACTGTCGATTACTTTGGAAGCTGTAACAATAATGTGTTACACTTAGTGATATAATGTTGCATATCAGCTGCATAATTTCACTGACTGCAGCAATGAGTCAGTAGGCAGCCATTTTGTTAGGCACACAATCGGGATGTTTACAGATTTATAACAGGAGCACCAAATGATTGCCAGTTTAGGTAAGAGTGTACACAGTGTCGCATGCTTTACATATACAAATAAAACGAAAAGAAAGGGGGAATGTAGTATTGCTGCTTTAATATTACTGTTGCAGCTCTTTTTAATCACTTACCTACTGCACAAGCTATCATGTTCATTAAAACTATTGTATTTACTGAAGGACCAATACAGCAATTAAAATGTGTCATTATAACAGAATCGACATACTGGTCCATTGGGCCAGTTTTCATCTGCAAATGTTACCTGGTCTGAGTTTTGGCAATAGGACCAGCAACGGAATGCTGCTGCTAATGAACTCTGACATGGTAACTGGGCTGGAAATCAAACGCTGTAATTCGCTCACAGTTCATGTATTTTCTTGGCCAAAAACTAGTGCGTACATAACCTACATAAAGTATTTTTAGTTTTACATTGGTTGTGATTTTCGTTTTTCAGTGTTTGTTTTATCTCACCGGTATACTAAATGGAGTAATGGAGGCAGTAGACATTTCTTTTCTTAGAAGGGAATATTTTATTATCTGGAATCGAGGCGCCCATTTCAGATTTGATGTAATTTAGGAAGCTGCAAGGCTGGCGTGCCTGGAAACTCATTGGACATTGCTCTGACTTTTGCTTTCTCTGGAATAGCACAACATCTGCCTTTTCCCACGCTGCTGTCCTCTGTATCCTCAGAAAAGGGGACGGGACCAGTCTAATACACTTCAACTCCTATGTACAAGTGGGCACTTTTTTATATATTGAACATGTGGTAATGGTGGTCTGTGCATTTTATTTTCTATTTAGATTTGTCACAATACGATGACTATATTCATAAAAAAAAGCTTATGAATCAACCATTTTCTAGTGCAGTTTTCCTTCATCAACACATCCAGTATTTAATTAGCTCTGCAATGAAGCTGTGTAATACAGTGGGCAGACGCTCGAGAGGGAAATGTCCATGTTCACAATGGATAAGAAGTTAAGTGACACACTTGACCTGTTCATTTGCATGTCACTACCCATAATTCCTGCCTTAAACTGACATGACCATGGGAAGAAGCATGTTTTTGTTTGCCTGTAGAGGTCTTCTGCGTGCACCCAGTTTCAGGTTGTTTTTGTTTTGTTGTCTGGTTATCACACCCTGCATGTTGCCAAACAGCGTCGTCATTACCAGGGGAGTTTAATTTACGTTCACTCACAGATTATATCATTCCATAACTGACAACTGCCTCCACCTTCCAATGTACTGTATGTGGGACAGGTGACATTTCCAGAGAATGAGTCTGATGTGCAAGGACAGCAACTCCAGAAATGTATGTAAACATATCAAGATCCGTGACCCCAAGAGCTTATAGTTGAAGGGACTTTGTTCGTGAAGTACTGCAGATATCTTCAACTATTTAATGTAAAGTTTGCATAAATGCTTTCTCGAGCAGTTTGGTGGTTTATAAGTTGTTTTGTTGGCATCATCCCATGTTGATTTGCATACATATTCTTAGCCCTAGTTGCGAAATCAAAAATCTCCCAAAACAATCAATAGCAACAAAAAGGAAAACCATGCTAGTTATCATAAGATGACAAATGGCAGCATGTTTCTTTAACATAAATTGTGGGCAAGGTTTAGTTTCCCATAAACTGCTTTGTCACCACTGGTGAATTGAACCGGAATAAATTCTAGTCGGCTGCATTGCACATGTCAATGCAAACAGATCACTTACAGGGGAGGGGAACCCAGCTTTCTCGCTACTACAGTTCCTCCCTCGCAACTGCTGCCAATGAGCTTCTGGGGCAGCTGAAAACAAACCGCTCTGGACCAGCTCCTGTAATGATCAGGAACAGAGTGCAGAGAACAGGTCCATTTTGACCAATTCCCTGCTGGGATTGGATATTGCTTTGCTGAGATTTGAGCAGGATAACAAATTTACAAGACACCAGGCCAACAGCATAAAAAGGCCTGGAATATATTGCCAAATATACATCTACTGAATACCATTGCCGTGGGACTGTTTATAAGGTTTGTGAGGAAGTCAAACATGATCTCTTATTTCTGATGTCAAAGGGGCAGGCTGATTTTAATGCAAATGATTTGTGCGGTCTCCACTACTTCTGCTATCTCCGTGGCCTCTTCTGGCACTCACGAGTGATCACATGAGCCCAATGTCATTTGGGAGACATCGACAGAACGGTTTTCCCATTCCATGCAGATCGCCTAGAAAACAGACGTTGTGCTATGACGTACAGTATCATAAGGGCTGTTGGCATGTCGGCTCCATGACGTACACTATGCAAGCTGTGATGCTCCTATTAATCAAGCATTATTTCAACGGTTTCCTTTCTTTTATGCTGTAACATTCAAGTAGTACCTGCTTGTGTGTTTGCTGTCGCTTTTGTGTTGAAAGGAAGTGTGAAAATGACTTCCTCTTTCTCTTCTTGATGGTAGCTGCTTTGCTGCCTGTTAAATAAGATATGTTTGTGGTTTGGGGGGAAGGAATGTAATGATTTCTGTAAAAAAAAAAATTCCAATATTATTTATAATGGCAGGATTCCATTTTTTTTTTAACCTGCTTTACTGACAAAGCAACTTTATTTATTGCAAGGGGCTAATACAGGCATACCCCGCATTAACGTACGCAATGGGACCGGAGCATGTATGTAAAGCGAAAATGTACTTAAAGTGAATCACTACCTTTTCCCACTTATCGATGCATGTACTGTACTGCAATCGTTATATACGTGCATAACTGATGTAAATAACGCATTTGTAACAGGCTCTATAGTCTCCCTGCTTGCGCACAGCTTTGGTACAGGTAGGGAGCCGGTATTGCTGTTTATGACGTGATGACAGGCGCATGCGTGAGCTGCCGTTTGCCTATTGGGCGATATGTACTTACTCGCTAGTCTACTTAAAGTGAGTGTACTTAAAGCGGGGTATGCCTGTACAGTACAACCTTACTGTACCTGTTTTTATGTCTGCACTGTGAGAACATGTAATTAGAATTAACTGTAGTACTTTGTAGAAAGTTAGTTTTGTCATCCTTTATTTTTTAGGTTCTCTGTTCTGAAGTATATGCATAATGGCACAATATGCTGACACGCGAAAATGTAAACCTAGCAAAAGAAATGTATATATGTGTTGGATATTTATGTGGCTACAGTACCCCACTTTAATTTCGTATTGTAATATTCGAATTGTGTTATACATAATGTTAATTTAGAAGGTGGCATTTGGATTTCCATACAAGAAATAAATTACTTGGATTGTAAACGCTTACAATGCTGAACCATATCCCCGTCAGCTGAAGGGTCCAACGACCTGAAACTTTATGGGACTACTGGAATACGAGGGTTGTAACTTTTGATCCCTCTGCTCTAACCAACCACATCCTATAAGAGAAATATAACACGTTGAACTTCTTCTGTAAGAAGGTTCTTGTTTGGGTCTTCGTGAGTATTGTTCTTTATAATGTTGTGAATGTATGTTTTTGTTTTGTGTTGAATGACACTTTTGAAATTGGAGATCGTCCTGTGGTTTTTTTTTTAAAAAATGTTTTTTTTTTAAATTTTTTTTTTAAAAAAAAAATTTTTTTAAATTTTTTTTTTTTTCCCCTTCTGTGCCAAGCTCATTAATACCTCTATGCATAGTCCTTTCCCCACCCATTCCTTGTCCTTGTATTTAGGGTTGCCAGATGGCTTGTCCAAAAATACTGGACACAATACTGGACCCCCACGCCCCGCCGAATACATATAAAAAATACCCACACGCCCCTGAATACATATAAAAAACATCTCCACCTCCCCAATACATTTAAAAAATACCCCCCTCTCCCCCATACATATAAAAAATACCAGAACATCTCCCCCCCCCCCCCCATCATCATGATCTCATCTTCACAGACTGGCCCCCATCACCATCTTATTCCCCCCTCGTCATCTCATCCTGGCCCCCATCATCATCATCATCATCATCATCATCTCCCCAGGCTGGCCCCCATGCCCCATCAGCATCTTATCCCCCACCCCCTGCCCCCATCATCATCTGCCCAGGCTGGCCCCCCATGCCCCATCAGCATCTTATCCTCCCCCACCCCCTGCCCCCATCATCATCTGCCCAGGCTGGCCCCCACCCCCCATCATCATCTGCCCAGACTGGCCCCCATGCCCCATCATCATCTTATCCCCCACCCCATGATTATCTCGGCCTCCCCTCCCCCCAAAAAATATTGTCCATACCTTATTCCCAGGTTTCCAGGCAGGAGGCAGTCCCGCATACGTCTCTGAAGCTTTCTCCACTGGGGTGTTGTCTCCGCTGTCCTCTCCTTCACATTGCACGGCACGAGTGCAGGATGACTGCGTCCAGCCCCAGCAGGCCAGCTGCTCTTCCAGCCGCGCTCGCTACCGCCGCCGACGTGCTGCCGCAACATTGGTAATACCGGACACATATGTGTCCGGTATTACCTCCGATTCTCTACCGGACAGGTATCAGAATTACCGGCCTGTCCGGTTGAAAACCGGACACCTGGCAACCCTACTTGTATTATATCTGTAGTACCCTATATTTTCGCGCGTGTATATAAAGGCGTATTTAGTTTGATATGTAAAAAATGATTAATCGAGTAACTTGCCTATGGAACTGTTCCTCGTCACTTACAGACCTAGGAGGAAAGCCGTTCCTTGCCCTACAATCTAAAGGGAATTTTCAGCACAAACATGTTATTGGCATACTGTGAACGTTACAATTTTTGAATACAGTATTCTTTGGTTTTAGGGTAAACAGCACCACGGTTTGTTTTCCCTGGTACTGGAAAAGCATTTCTGGCATATTTCTCCCTTTTTTAGCCTGGCTTCATTTGTAGAAATGCTTTAAAAAGCAGTCTTCTCTCGTGCTCCCTGTGAATGATCCCTCTTCTCGGTCTCTTCAGAACTTTGGTTCCTCCAGGGCAGTGGGTTTCTGTCACATTTGAGTAGCACATGGGAACACACAAACCTTTCAAAAATAAATGAGGGAAGATCACTTTTTTTTTTTTTTTTAATAAAGGAAAATATGATTTGAATTTTCTTAGAAACAAGCTGTTGCAGATTAACCCATTCAATGCTAGAGGGATCTGAAGCACATCTCTGAGGTCTGTTCTGCAATATCTGATGGACCTCTGACTATGTAACAAATTGTGAAATATTATATAATATTATTATTAATATATAATGCTTGTGCTGTTGGATGAGGCCAGGGACACATTTCAGATCAATATATGTTGAGTGCCAGATTGACGAATCTATGGTTACAGAGCCTGTGCTGTTCCTGTGCTATTCCTCCTTTGCTAGACATACTGTATGTAGGCTCTTAGTTATAATGGTTAACAAATATATTTGGTGCACGTTGATTTTTGCTTTAACTTGCGGTGTACAAATGGTGATCTTTACAAGGATATTTGACATGGTCAACCTGCTTGGTGTGTGTGTGTGTGTGTGTGTGTGTGTGTGTGTGTGTGTGTGTGTGTGTGTCGTACATTTTATTTGAAAATGTTGCACAATGCAGAACATTGATTTACATACTGGCTACGTTTTCTAAGAATAATGACTTAAACCTGTTGTATATTTATGGAGTTCAAATGTACAAAGATTCACTTCCGTATTATAGAACAATTGCTGGTAATCGCCAAGCTCCGATAACGGGCCTTGTCTTGCTTTTAATTGAAACTACACCACAGGTGCTTTTTAGCTGTTAAAATTGGTCTGGTTCAATGTTAAAATCTGGGCATTTTAATCATCTTGATATGCTGTTTTTTCAGCTTTGGCCATAGCTACTTTAATTCTGTGGGTATTGGGCACATTACTAGAAAGTGGTGGAAATGTTTTGGGCTTTCAGTTCACTAATGGGGTTTTATGGAAGCTCCGTCCTCCTTACAGCTGGATAGGTTTAAGGAATCCATGAATGACCCATCAGAGGTACAGTAGTTAGTTGGCTTAAACTCTGTCGGGTCTACTTTTTGATGGTCAACTCTTATGTACGTCTAACACTATCGCCATGTACTGTAGTGATTTGGAAATATAGACGTGGTGCAGGAATGTAGGGTTTCAACACACTACTTCACCTACAGAACGGCCATTGCCTATTGACATATTGCAAATGTAAAAAAGTGGCGAAAGGCTTAAGTGTGTTGGAAAACAAAATGTAAGCTAAACCCTGCCATGAATTTTTGATGAACGGAACATTCTAAAGAAGAGTCTTGACCCTTGAGTGGCTGATGGGTTTAATGTATAAAAGATAACAGACTTGAGTGAGCAGCATGTTCCAGCTAAATATTTTCCTGGATGAGGCGCGACTAGTAAGGAAACAGTCTGAATATATTTTGGTTTTCATTTTAATAATGTAAATAATTTCATGTAGCACTACACGCATATACGAGCGCTGCAGCCTTCCATTTGACCAGGTCAGGAGAGCTTACACTGCCCTTTAGTACTAAATAACTAAACTGAAGCGCTATGTATATTAATGGCACTATATAAATAAAGATATACATACGTACAAGATAGGCGTCTGCTACCTACTCCTATATAAAGAAGAAAGGGGACCGAAAGCTTTTTATGGATATATATATATATGTATATATATATATATATGTATATGTATATGTATATATATACAACCCTGTGGTACGATGCTGTATTTATAAACCCATGTGATGCACGATCTTTGCAGTTGAATGCAGACTGCACATAAGATTATATTCCTTTGAGGCTGAGTGGCGCAGCAACTATTTCAACTGGAAGAAATATCCATGTATCTCCGACTTGTAAAATGGAACGACCGTGCGCAGATGTAGCCAACGTTATTGCAACCCGTAGCATGCTCCTGTGGGTCAAATAATATGGTCGCCCCACCCATTCTCTGGCACAACTGATTCAAAACTGTAGCCGGGTTTCCCGCGGGTGCGTTGTGTACGTCTCACAGCAGCACGCTGGGGTTTGCAATAACCGTGGCTATTTCTGTAAATGGCCAGTAGTTCATTGGAGTAAATAAAAGTTAATGCAAAATGCCTTTGGACAAAGCTATACCTTCCTTATATATGCTACAGCAAAGCAAGTGAGTGAAATGGAAGTGCAAGCCACATATAAAATGTATTTCTCTCCTCTAATATCGAGTTGAAAGCCAGAGAAAAAGAATTTTGTTGCTACCTGCTGCATACTGTGAAAGTGAAGCCTCACAGAAACTGATTCAAATACCTGATCATGGAGCCTGTGAGAGAGCTCCCCCTCCAGCCCCACAACATGCATATAAATTAACACACATCGAAGGTCTGCAGGTATAGTGGGCGTGGCTTTATTTACACACATAATGAACCCTGATAAGTGCCAACCGTGCCTGCGTGCTTCTCCCTCCCCCCACCCTAGGGAAAGGCTGATGGTACCCAAACCATGGCCCGCAAGACCCACCAAGCTGGGGCCCGGCCGTTTAGTATTGAGACTGGGCTCCAGGGAATCGTGGTCAAATGAGCCCTGCCCCCTCAGACATGCGAGACATCCAAGTTTTTCCTTTTTTGGGAGGGGGTGGGGGGGGACATCAAAATACAACACATTATAACCATACTACCGTCGTGGTATCATGCATAAAAAAAAATAGGGGGATGGTGGATGGGAACTTTTCAGCTGGGAGCAGACTGCTTTCTTGCCCTGAATTTGAATCCCCTAGCCCCACCCCTGAGGAAAATGGAGGGGTGGGCCTAGCGGTCAGGTGTCCTGTCGCCAAGGGGCTCCAGCCTGCTTTCTCCCATAGTAGACATCGATAGAGAGCTCTCTAGCTTTTTCTTAGAGCTGGAATTTTTTATTCTATATCTTTTTGGGTGGGTTTTGATTCTACACGTTCTGTATGTGTGAATTTTGAACACCTTTGAATTTTTTTTTTCTGTAATAAAAGTTATCTTCTATTGGATAAAAGGTTTATTTTAGGGCACATTCCTTAACCAATTGTCTTTTTCCCATAGTGTGCAGCTATCTTTTTCTGTTTACCTATTCTTCTTTTTCTTTTTCTTTTCTAATTTCCTTACTACTAAGTCATTCCTTTTACACTCTTCAAATGGAAACCGGTTTCTATTGAATCCCTTGAATGCTGTATAAAGTTTCAGTACGTTTGTCTTGGGTTGGAGTCTCTCCCAAAATATTGGGTCTAGAAAGGGGTTTCACACGTTTTTTTTAACTTCATAAAGCCACTCCCCTAGTGAACAAATTTAATGACAGAAAACATGATGAAATATACACCGAACAAACCTTTTTATACCCAATACATGGTAGTAGGTATAGAGTTTAAAGGTTTCTGACTGCCAACACGTGTTTTTTTTTTTTTTTTTCTCCCCCTCTCACAATGTGTTAATAATAATGGGATTACCCTTGCGTGGTTGAGTATATTTTAGTATCTCTATTATATTCCCAGGTATCATTCATCTCCCCATCTGGATTGTAGGTTCATCTGGTTTGGGATATGCATGCAAACGCGTTAATTAGTTCCTCTCCTCTTCCTGGTTGCTTTCTCTTTTCTACACAAGCCCAAATTCAAATGCGATTTCTGTTCCTTTCCGAAGGATATTGCAATAAATCAGGTGCATAGTGAGATGTCCCATTGTGATTTTTATGCAGCGATTATTCCTAATAAACACGGTGAAGGCCGCCAGATTTTTATTGCATGCCGTGTTCTGATAAAACTTGCATTGGCAACAGTAACGTTTAATGAATAGGCCCCATAATGTGCCTGTGTCCTGCCTAAAGCGTGCGGGAATTACACGAAGCAATGAAGACTTTAGAGCAGGGGTATCCTGTCCTATATAAAAGCTACCAATTTTGTTTGTCGAATGCTGATTTTATATTACATTGCCTTGATGCTTCCTACAGTTTCGTTCTATGATGGTGTTTGGGCAGAGTATAATCTACGAGGAAGTGGAACAGGAGGACTCCCCTTCAGTTGCGTTATCAGTGACGGACCTTGCAAGTGCTGGAGGGGCAATAGCACTCTGGTACGGCGGCTTTTCTGGCACTCAAAGCGTTAAAGTAGTAATCCATACTAACCGACATTGGAAACTGGAGGGCCTCCGAGCTGAACCACGCTATTTTCAGCTCCAGGGACCTCCAAGTTCCCGAGATAATTGTGTAGGAAGTCACCAGTATTTCGAACTGCTTTTTAAAGTGGATTTAAATAGCCATTTAATAGGAAGCCATTGGCATGAGATTTTGCTGCCATTTTGTTTCCCCCTAAAGGAGATTTAAACCCAATAACTTCACCCCAGAGCGGAACATTTTTAGTGGTGTCTGGCTCATGGGTACCTCCCGGATCCCAGCCTGAAACAAAAGTGGGTGCTAAGAAAACAGTAGGACTAAGGGCTTCTTTAACTTTTTTCTTAATGTAATCCTACAGCTTTTGTCAGTTTGAGATGACGAGGTAGGATTTATTTTACACCGTGCACATCATAAACATTCATTAAGAGATCATAAAACAATAAAAAGTTTGTCTGATGTGCACATTCTTGTAAACGTAGGGTTGCATTAAAGCTGGGTTTATTTCAGGACGTAGTGTTGTGTAAGATGTGCAATTTAAAATCTAGAGTTTTGAAATATAAAAGAAACCAAATCGCCTGTTAAGTTTTCCCCTTTTTTCAAATGTACGATCACTTAAAGATTGAATGAATCACAATGTCCTAAGCCTGTTTTTGTATCAAGATATTTCCAGGTTTGACAAGTATTTTCATCCAATGCTTCTTCAATGCTTTCTCATTCTTTGGCAATGTGGTTTTGTTTTTTCTTAGGGTGTGCCTGTAGTGGTTCAGGTGTTGGTGGTAACTTATTCGTAGTTGTGTATTGTTTGGGTCTCTGTTTTTGGTTTTATATTGTTTGCAGGCTTTTTATAAGGGTGTTGCATTCCTTATCAAACCATTTTTCTTAGATTTTGGCGTTTGTTGTTGATCTATTAGGTCTAGTTTGTTATTTATTTTTTCAGGTTTGATTTTCTTGCTATTAGATGGCATATTTTGTTGAGATTTCTTACTGCCAAATTTACTCTGTGTTTGTAAAGAAAGATGGTGGATGGTGCTCACAAGCACATGTATGCTCTATACGATTTATAACTTGAATTTTCCATACAGTATATATTAAGAGTGTGGTTGAAATGTCTGTATCAATACATGTCCATAATCAATAAGTCCATATGTGAGGGAAATACGGACCTAGTGGTGTCCACATGACAACCGCAATAGTTGGCCCATATATTTATTCCCAATAGGTAAGATAACAAACACAAGCTTTAGGTAAGTATTTCAGGGCTGTTGCCCATTACCTGGCAGTGTTAATCCCGGACAGGTCCATCACTCCACAGCGTGTAGTCCTCATTGGTAGAAATGATGAATGCAGTAGAAAACCGGAGCAAAGCCAAACTCTGCAAGATAAAAATATTCCAGGGCGACTCCGATTTACAATGAAAAAAATTATTTCAGCTCAAAAAGACAAAAGCAGTGCAGAAACGCACCTACGCATTTCGTCCCACGGGACTTTATCAAGGTGTAAAACATATTTTTATCTTGCTGAGTTTGGCTGTGCTCCTGTTTTCTACTGCATTCATTACTCCGTGTTTGTTCTGCTCGTAATTTGTGTTCTGGAAGCTTTGGAGTAGGTTTCCGACTTCTGAGCTGTGTTTTGTTTCTGTGTATTTCGCAAGGCTCTGTTTTGTCCATTTGTAGGTGGCTTTCAGGCTATGAAGGTTGGAGAGGGTTTTTGTGCTGTGCTTGGTTGATTTGGTCTCTTAATAAAGAGCAGGGTTTGATTGTGGTCTGATAGGGGTGATGGTGTGACAATGAAAGCACGGATGGCTTGTGGGTCTCTATCAGTGATTGCGTAATACACTACACTGCTGCCCAGCACAGAGCTGTATGTGTATCTGCCCAAAGAGTCTCCCCTTGTCCGTCCATTGATAATGTACAGTCCCAGACCGCGACACAGTATTAGGAGTGCTTTACCATTCTTTTTTTATTGCGCTGTCGTAGCTGGTTCTTTGGCGTGTTACAGAGCTATGCCAGCAAGTGTCATTTCCAAAGATGTCGTTATTTCCATCTGTAGATATGTAGTCCTGTTCTGGCATTGAGGTCTCCATGTATCAGCACTTGACACAGGGTCTGAAAGTGGATTGCCTACGCCTGGAGGATCTTGAAGATGTCTGGTTTGTAGTATGGGGCGTCGGAGGGGGGGATGTATACTGCACATAGGTATGTGTCATATTGATGGGTGAACATGGAGCCTTTTATTTGTAGCCACATGTGGGTATCTCCTCTTCTTATTGGGTTTATTTGGGTTTTAAGCTCCTCCTTGTACTATATTATGAGTCCTCCTGAATTGCGGCCTCGTTTCCCACCTTTGTGTTTTTGGGCTGGTATTACCCATAGGTATGAGAGACATCTCCTCCGATTTGGATCCATGTTTCGCGGAGGATAAAAATGTCTACGTTCGTCAAATTGTTTATGAAGTCTGGATCTTGTGGTGGTTAGAACCAAATGCTGATGCATTCAGGTCCTGAATGTTCCAGCTGTTAATTTTAAAAGATCCCATCTTGGATACAGCATCAATTATGTATCTTATGCCTTCCAGTAAGCTAATTTGCAAGTGTTTTTTTTTTTTTTTTTTTTAAATATATATTAGTTTTGTTGATACTATATATGTGGGTACATTCATTCTTGGCATTTATGTACTTCTCTTTCTGTTCATATAGTAGTGTATGCTTGTTTGTGGTAATGATGTTGGTAGAATTATGCATACGTACATCAGTCTGGTGCAGATGGTAGTGAGCAGTTCCCGTATTTCTTTCAGTTCATTGCTAGCAGTTCGTCTGGTTCTGGAGGTTGTTGGTGTGATGCTTTTCTGTGATGCTGGGTGGTTCTAGTGTATCCAGGGTTTATGAAGTCCGGTTTGTTTAGAATATCCAGGGCTCTCTGTGTTGTGGGGCAGTGGATCTTGGTTACGTGTTTGCCTGGGAATAGTCGCTTACTGTTCAGGTATCTTCCATTTGAGTCGATTTGAGTATTACTATGTGTCTGCTCTTGTTGTGCTGTGCTCCCTCTTGCTCTCCAGGTGTGCATTGTTGTGGGTTGTTTTGGGGACAGTAGTCTTTATTGTTGAGCCAGTGGTTGGCGTGGAGTCTGTGTTTGTTCTTGCTGTTTCTATGTCTGAGCTGGGGGTTTGCCCTGTGCTGTGTGTTACTGACTCCTGTCTTTGCTGGTTATCCGTGATTGTGGGCTGGTTGTCACTCTCTTGGGAACTTTTTGTTAATGGGGTTTTTTGTTGCGTTGGTGTTACAATGTGAGTCTCTGGGTTTTCTTTCTTATTGGTTGATACTATAATTTTATGATTCTCCGAGTTTCCTCAGTTTGTCTCTGATCTGCTTATTGTCCTGTTTCAGGGTTATAATAGTAGTTTTCTGTTCTTGCATATTTGCCATGGATTCAATTTTTTTTTGTCTCTCTCTGAGGATGCGCCATCCTGGCGGCTCAAATTCCTCAGGCCTTGCCATTTCCCTCAGACTCTAGAGACGCTCAGGATGTGCATCACGGCAACAGACACTTTGTGCGCGGGCGGTCAGTCCTTCGTCGCCCTGCCTCTGGTCTCCTCCCCCACTCTGACGTCGGTTTTGCAGATAAATCTTTGTGAGGAGATGAGAGCCAACAGCAGCCGCAAAAACGATGACCCAAATATAACCATTGGGTGTTCTTTAAATAATAACCTACTCTCTTTTTAATAGCTTCAAAATGAGTGAAATCGTTCTATTTTAGGAAGTCTTTGTGTATATTAGACTTCATACTGTTCGAACATGTTAATTGATACACCAGACACTGAGAATATGTTGCAATATGTAAGCTACAACTACAGTTTGACATGGCTCTGTAAATCGGAAACTCTTTCCTAGGAGGTCTCTTTATCAAGGCAGGGATGATGACGACGAGCATTTCCATTTGTTCTGTGAAGGCAATATTGGTTCCACTTCTTAAATTGAAATGTAGAAATAATTGATGAGATCTTTATTACTTTCTGACTTCTATCTGAACAATTTCGGAGAAATGTAGACCAAGACCAGCCTAAGTGGGTGGACTTTGTTTCTCCACATTCATCAAATAGCAGTCCAGTATTTATAAATAGGTTGGGCAGACATTTGACATACCCATGCTCTCTCGTTATATTACTGCGGTTGAGGTTGATGGACTTGTCATTGAACATTCTCTTATCATGGTGTCAAGCAATGCACTGGAAAAGGCCGTTAGATATCTCTTGCCATGTCTTGCAGTTAATATTACCAGCTGACAGTATGACAAGGAATAACATGCAATAACAGGGCTTAAACTCTGTTTTTAAATATTCCCAAACAGGTTCTCTTCTTTAATGAACCAACGGTCTCTTAAAAATGTAGCAGAGTTTGACAAGGCTAGTATATCCAGAAAGGTAATGTGTAAGGCAAAAAAGTAGAGTAATGCAGGCACTCATCCAAATAAAGTCAAAAGGTATAATATGTTGGGGCTCCATACTAAAATGGGAAATCCTGAAGAGTCCTAAGTGTAATTAATAGTGGGTCAGAGAGTACAGGCACAACGGTCTTTGAATTAAAAAGGTGTTTAGCTATGAAAATCCAATGTTTCAGCTCTAACAGTCGGCCTTTGTCAAGGTAAGGGGTCACCTTGACAATGTATAAAGCAAGCCTCATACAATTTATAGAGCACTAGCTGAGAGACCCGGCGTTGCCCGGGATGTAATGTTCCCGTTCCTCTCTCTCTCCTCCCCCCTCTCTCTGTTTGTCCCCCATTCACATCAATCCAGTCCCCCCCCCTCCCTCCCTCCTTTACAGCTTCATGTAGCGTGTGTGCGTCAGTCACTGTGTGTTTGCTCGCGCGTGTGTGCGCGGGGCGTCAAAGGCAGGGGGGGGCGTCAAAGGCAGGGGGGGGCGTCAAAGGCAGGGGGGGGGCGTCAAAGGGAGGGGGGGGCGTCAAAGGGAGGGGGGGGGCGTCAAAGGGAGGGGGGGGCGTCAAAGGGAGGGGGGGGCGTCAAAGGGAGGGGGGGGCGTCAGAGGGGGGGGCGTCAAAGGGAGGGGGGGGCGTCAAAGGGAGGGGGGGGGGCGTCAAAGGGAGGGGGGGGGCGTCAAAGGGAGGGGGGGGGGCGTCAAAGGGAGGGGGGGGGGCGTCAAAGGGAGGGGGGGGGGGGGCGTCAAAGGGAGGGGGGGGGGGGCGTCAAAGGGAGGGGGGGGGCAAGTGAGACACACACACACACACACACACACACACACACCTCAGTTGATGCGCCCTTTCTCAGTTCCGTTTGGCGCCGGAGGTGGGGGAGCGACACCTACCTGTACTTCCGGGCGCCGCCATCGTCTGACTCGGCGCCGCGAGGGAGGAAGGGGGTCCGCCATCTTACGCGCCGCGTGGCAGCTGCGGGAAGCGAGGTGATTTGGAGCGGGGAGGGGGGAGAGGTGATTTGGAGCGGGGAGAGGTGATTTGGAGCGGTGAGGGGGGAGAGGTGATTTGGAGCGGTGAGGGGGGAGAGGTGATGCCGCTGGGGAGGGGAGAGAGGTGATGCCGCTGGGGAGGGGGGAGAGGTGATGCCGCTGGGGAGGGGGGAGAGGTGATGCCGCTGGGGAGGGGGGAGAGGTGATGCCGCTGGGGAGGGGGGGAGAGGTGATGCCGCTGGGGAGGGGGAGAGGTGATGCCGCTGGGGAGGGGGAGAGGTGATTTGGAGCGGGGAGGGGGAGAGGTGATGCCGCTGGGGAGGGGGGAGAGGTGATGCCGCTGGGGAGGGGGGAGAGGTGATGCCGCTGGGGAGGGGGGAGAGGTGATGCCGCTGGGGAGGGGGGAGAGGTGATGCCGCTGGGGAGGGGGGAGAGGTGATGCCGCTGGGGAGGGGGAGAGGTGATGCCGCTGGGGAGGGGGAGAGGTGATGCCGCTGGGGAGGGGGAGAGGTGATGCCGCTGGGGAGGGGGAAGAGGTGATTTGGAGCGGGGAGAGGTGATGCCGCTGGGGAGGGGGGAGAGGTGATTTGGGGAGGGGGGAGAGGTGATTTGGAGCGGGGGGAGAGGTGATTTGGAGCGGGGAGGGGGAGAGGTGATGCCGCTGGGGAGGGGGGAGAGGTGATTTGGAGAGGGGAGAGGTGATTTGGAGCGGGGAGGGGGAGGGGGAGAGGTGTGTGTGTGTGTGTGTGTGTGTTTTATTTATTTTTTTGGACCTTTGGCCCGTCACTCCGCCTCAGGCCAATGAGAGGTGTGGGGGGCGGGCCAAGGGGGTGGTGTGAGTGTGTGAGGCCAATGAGAGGTGTGCGGGGGCGGGCGGGCCAAGGGACCAATGAGATTGCCGCTAGGGACACCGGACATCCAGGCAGGCAAACATACAGTGCTTTCACTAATATAGTATAAGATAGTTATATATTGTGTTCAGAAGTTGGGTTGGTTGTGACATTAAGTAGCTGGCTAATTGTTATGAATTATTCTGAGGTAGCTACAATACTGAGCAAGGTTTCCCTTTTCTCAATATGTTGGTGGGGTTTCTTTTCTGAGAATCTTGTGGTGAATCTGTAGCTCCTGATTTACAAGCAGCAATTGGTTTCAACAGACGTTCAACAATATTATTTAGCATTTACAAGTGGAATCTTAAATACTTGAACATTAATTCTAAGCAAAGCTTCTGAATGATTTGCAGAAGTGTTCTTGGTGTCCTAGCTACATCTGTCTCTTTCCTTGTTGTGCTGGTGGAAAGTTTTATATAAAGGAAATGTTACTCTATCAATGGCAGGCCAAAGAAGGTTGCTGCTACTTGTCTCTGCCTTAGGCTGAGTCCATAGATGGACAGGCCGCGCTGAGCCGTGCGGACGCTCCACGCTGAGCCCCTGCATCCTCAATGAGGATGCCTTGAGAGGGGTCTCACGCGAGCGTCCGCAGGCGTGCTGAGGCTTTGGAATTTTCAGCCGACAGCCAAGCTGTTTTTCAGCGCGCTGTCGGCTGAAAACATCCAATCAGCCTGAAGCAGCGTCAACGTCACGGTGCCGTGACGTTGACGTCAGTGCGTCGCGGGCGATTGGCCCAGCGACCTCACTGCCCCGCCTCCAACCACCTCCCCCCCGGCTCCCTTCGCGCACGCAGGCTCGCCTGCAAGTCCATGGAATCGCGCATATTTCAGCAGGCGAGCCTCAGCGTCAGCGCGGCTCGGAACTCCTCACCCCTCTATGACCCCAGCCTTAGGCATGCCCAATTTGGTGAAACTGAGAAATAGATCTACGGCAGTGTTTTTCAACCAGGGTTCCTAAAGGGTTACCTGCAATTTTCTGGTCACTTGAATTCTATCAAATACAGAAAAATGTACAATGCATCTGATCACAGAGTTGCTATTAGAGATGGTTGGGGGTTCATCATCATTTCATTTAGGATCCCTTAACCAAAAAGAGTTTGGAAACTACTGATCTACTGCATAAACAAGTTTTATTGCAGTAAACATTCAGCTTTGCTTAATATCTGATTTTAAGAAAATTAAGATGGATATTTAGAACTCTCAACTCATAAAAGCAGGAGAGGAAGAGGAAAAACGTGATCGCCAGATACTGACGGACCACTTATAAAGTACGTAATCTTTGTAATGCTACTTTTTTTCCATCTTCTCTCTCCGCCCCAATCTACCACCAATTTGTAGATTAGTCGGGTCTTCATCATCCATACATTTCCCCGCAGAAAGTTATATTCTGCCAAGTCAATTTTTGAGCTAGAAAGGTCTTATGTAGCCTTAAGTAAGTCAGTCGATTTTCGTCCCATCTAGTTTACTCTTTCAGGATGACCGGACTTAATTTTGCCAATATCTCATATATTGCAGGTGACCAAATTAATCACTTTGGTGGTTGAATCCCATTTGAACCAATATATTTGCCACAATAGAGCGGGTTGTGCTTTGTTCATCTTTTTTGTTATATTTTTATGGGTAGAGGATGGTACCATGTAAGCCCGCACAATTTACAGAACAAAGATATATATATATATATATTTTTTCATGTTTTATAAAAAAATACCTTTTTAATGTCAAAATAGTGGTTAACGAGTCCAAGCTTTCAGGATTAGTAAAGGTGCCACCTTCGGGAAGATATTTATTTTCAGTGGTCTCTGTTAACACAAAGATATTCACTACGGTGAACACCAGCCAAAACACACTTGACATGTTTGGCATATTTAGCAATTCTTCTGTTTGCATCATTAGACTTGGGTAGATGAGCAGTTATTTATTGAAAGGGTGGCTTAGCCACTTATATCCGCGCGCATGGTTTCCATTCTGGAAAACTACTACAGGTACTTGGCTGTCAAATCTGACAATTTCTGTATCGAACAGCGTTCTTTACAGTGCTGAAAAGAATCACGGGGTCCGCCCCAGTACTGCTTCCTTCTGGAACATGTGTCAAATTTACTTCATATGTGGTATTGGTTTCAGATAACCAAAGACTGCCTTCTGAACACTGTTCCCTAAACAACTTGGTAGTATCTTGTGAAATCTATCTTCTGCTCAGACAGACGACCACTAGGAAGAGTTCAGAGACTCTCTATTCCAGGGCCCTTCAACTGGCGATCCTTGGTCCAAATGTGACCAGCGAAGGGCTTTGATGTGGCCGGTAGACTCTTTGCTCATTTCATTCCAGTTGCTTATCGCCCATCTATGCCTAAATGTTTCATCTGGCCTCTTTGAAGTCTATAGAGACTTTTGTTCAAAAACGCCCCGAACAGCCGCTTCAATGTATATAAAAGGTACTCCTTTGTGTTTAGCATTGTTTAACATTTATATAGTCAAAAACTTATCTGCTTTTCATAAGTGAGATATGAGATATCATAAGTGAGGTCATTTAGTTCAATTATTTGGCTTAAGCATTTAAAGCTTACAAACCATGCCAAGGTATCTGCTTATTTTTTTGCAAGTCCTAACTCTACTGTACCTCTAAAAAGCTCTCCTGTTATTCACAGGTGCATAACAATAACTGCAATTTAAAAGTGGAATGAGTGAGCTTAAAACCAGCGAGAAGGGGTCACAAACCCCCAAACAATTGTTCACCAATTAAAAAGTTGTGTGCATGTATTTGTACTTTTAAATTGGTAAACAGTTACGAGGGGTCACACACCTCCAATCTGCTTTTTAGCTCACTCATCCCACTTTTAAATGGCAGGTATTGTTATGTACCGGTGACTGACCAGTCCGTGAGACAGGTTAGGAGAGCTTTGTACAGATAGCGTAGTGTTAGGCTGCGTCCATAGAAGGACAAGCAGCGCTGAGGCGTGCGGACGCTCCGCGCTGAGCCCCTGCATCCTCAATGAGGATGCCTTGAGAGGGGGCTCACGCGAGCGTCCGCAGGCGTGCTGAGGCTTTGGAGTTTTCAGCCGAGCGCCAAGCTGTTTCAGTGCGCTGTCGGCTGAAAACATCCAATCAGCCTTAAGCAGCGTCAACGTCACGGCGCCGTGACGTTGACATCAGTGCGTCGCGGGCGATTGGCCCAGCGACGTCACTGCCCCGCCTCCAACCTCCTCCCCCCGGCTCTCTTCGCGCACGCTGGCTCGCCTGCAAGTCCGTGCAATCGCGCTGACGGAAGCAGGCGAGCCTCAGCGTTAGCACGCATCCGCTCTCCCCACACCTCTATGGCCTGGGCCTTAGGACTTGCAAAAGAGGGGACACCTTGTTGTGGTTTTCCAGCTTCAAATGAAGTAGCCAAAGAATTTGTCTAAAAGACCCTCATTTATGAGCAGAGATAGAGATAAGTATTTAACTATATAATTTGTCATATTGGATATAACACTGAGACTTTTTGTCTTTTGTTATACAGTATACACTAGGTCACAATCCTTTTGACACAAATATATATGGGGTGGTATATTTGGGTTCTGCGTTTGCAAGGGTTGTGTGTTGGAACAATGTCAAACATTTACAAACTTTTTTGCAATGCATTCCATGGCATGTGTGATGTTTTCTACAGGAGTGTGGATAAATGAAAACTAACTTTAAAGCAACAGAACCACATTGATTTTTATTTATTTCTTTTTTAAATGTAAAGCCTGTGACAAATGTATAATTGTACACTCTTGCCTAAGATGGCAATTGTTTGGTGCTCCTGTTATAAATCTGTAAAAATCCTGATTGTGTGCCTAACGAAATGGCTGCCTTTCGGTTTCAATCAATCCTTCAGTCCCTGTAACTCCTCAGTAGCTTCTATGGTAACATTATCTATTGTTGCAGTTTACAGCTCAAGCTGCTGGGAATATTGGCAACAAATTCTCACAAACAGGAAAGTGTTACAAAAATCGTTCACTGCTGGGGATGTAGTTAAAGCCTGCTGTACAAATCAAAGGATGCTTTAAAACTCATTAAAAATGGCATTAAGAGTTGAATACAAAAAACAAACAGATCTGATTTTATGTAACCCCCTCCCCGCCCCCCACACAAGATTCCCCATGTTTTGTTGCTTTAAAAGCAATTGCAATTATTTCAGCTTCATGCCTGCATAAAATAAATGACTGTAGTTTCCTTTTAGGAAGGTGATATTCCCAATCAGCATTTGCTAGTCAACACTTGAATGTCAGCTTCCACCCCCGCCCCCCCCCATCCAACCCCCCCCCCCTCACCCTCTATTGTAGTGTTTCAACCAAAATAAATAATTCAGTGCAGGAGAAATCTATTGTGGAAAATGGATGTCCAACATATGTAATGTTCAAAACGAATCGTAAAAACTGTAATTGTAACATCCGTGTTGGTAATTTTAACAAACTGCCTTTTTTGGGGGGGGGGGGGGGGGAGACAAATTGTGTGGCATTTCACCCCTCGCCCCACTCCCTTCCATTATAATAAGTGTGAGTATATGTGTGTGTATATAGATATTGATATAGATGGGGAGGGTGTTTGCTTGGAGCAAATCATAAAGTGGGTTCCATTGGCCTGTTACGGAAGGTACACGCATAACATAGAATTTCAAAGACGATCAGTTTCGGATGTGAATTTTTTTACAGGACCATGTTCTAGTTGGCTTTGTTGTCCAGGTGTTTTGTGTCCATGTGTACACTTATTTGCCATTTTTGTTTTTAAAGAGGCCGTCCCAGCTGTGGTGTGGTGTGGTGTTGTGTGTTTTTTTTTTTAATACAGAATTTGAAGCAGGGAGTCTCTGGAGCTGAACCCCATACATTTCAGCTCCGGAGACTCCCTGCTTCCGGAGATACTTACCTCCGTAGCGGGTGCCGGTAACCACTCTGGGGTTCACTATATGTCTACATTTCAAAGCTGCCGGGCTCTGTGGGCCAATAGGAAGCTGTGACATCATCAGGGGCGGTTTCCTATTGGGTCATGCGATGAGGAAGCCGACAACTGCAGGAGACACCGGCACCCCCTTCGTAGGTCCGTATCTCCGAAAGCAGGGGGTCCCCGGAGCTGAAATTAACGGGGTTCAGCTCTAAACCCCCTGCTTAAATCATGTATTTAAAAAAAATGAAAAGTAAAAAAAAAAAAAAAAAAAAACTGCTTCTTTTAAAAGGAAAACATTTTTAATATATTTGTTCTGTTCCTTTTTGTTGTATAATTCTGTGTTCTTGGAGCAGATAAGTAAACTTTATTTGCTCTGCAGAACAATCTGTTCTGACATTGCATAAAGCCGCCCTACTTTCTATGCATCTCACGGTTTCATGTTAATCCAGCGCTACCCGAGTTGCCAAACAGGCGTATGACGCGGCTGCAGCATGTATTTCTATTCTTTTACCGCCTCCCTATTGAAAGAAGGGGTGCAGACAGTTAAGAACAGGTCATTCTATTGAATGCATACATTTCCTTGTTGCCTTGTGAACAATTGTAAGTCTGTAATTACGTGGGCGAGCTCCGCATGATATGGGAACATGCTGTACGGGAACAGAAATGGCAGAAAGGGATACTTTCTACCGACGGGATCGATGCAATTGAGAATACAATTCTGAACATTGTACATTCAATCAAAATGGCAAATTTAGTGGCCGTTTTTCTATTGACGAATATATAAGCATTATTAGAATGAATTAATTTATTTATAAAAATGTTTTACCAGGAAGTCATACATTTGAGAGTTTTCTCTCTCGTTTTCAAATATGTTTTGGCACAGAGTTATAACAATACATGGTTACATTAAAAGAACAGGGTTATACAGGCAATTCACAGACATTTCATGGACAGAGTTGGGAAATTGGGTACAGGGGATAAAGGGCTTGTGATTACAACGAATTACAAATAATTGTACTATAATGCCCAAAGACCTTGATACGTCGTAATGCACTAATGGAGGGCTGCCACCAATATATTTGTTCTCCTGCTTTGGCCTTCTAAAAATCCATAAAAATTCTATAAACCGACGGTTTTGCACAAAAGCGTAAGCATAAAGCTGTGTTTTACATGTAAATTAACTACATTCATAGCCAACTTGCCTCTTTTTTTGCTTGTAAGTAGTGTAAAAAGGGAAAAACAGACCCTACCTCATACTCCCACTGATCCCCTCCCCACCTCATCGTACGTTCAGACCCCTCGCCCCCTCGTACGCTCACAGACCCTCTCCCCCATGTACGCCTAGACCCTCACCCCTCCCCCTCGTATGTTCACAGACCCTCACCCATCCCTCTCGTACGCTCAGACACCCCCCTTCCCCTCATAGGCTCACAGACCTACCCCTCATAGGCTCACAGACCCCCTCCCTCCCCCTCGTACGCTCACATATCCCCCCCTCCCCCTCGTACGCTCACAGATCCTCCCTCCCCCTCTCACCTTGTACGCTTACAGACCCCCCCCCTCTCCCCGCGTACGCTCACAGGCCAACCCCTCCCCTCGTACGCTCACAGACCCTCACCCCCAACTAATTGCCTGTGGGCAGCGGCTGCACGCTGCGCGTTGGTGGACGTCTGCAGCCTGCGTTAGGGCATTACCTGTCGCTGACGGGTCTTCCATTCCTGCACCCCACAACCAATTTCTGAATATTAATGGATCTTCTATTTTTGTTCTATTTATTTTTCTTGCGCTCGCCTCCATTTTCTTTGAACAGAAAGCATTTGATTGAGAAGAGGCCAAAAGTATTTAAACAATAGAATCGGTATGACCCGCAATCAAATTGGGGTGAGATGGTCTAATCCTCCTGGCCTAGTGTAGTGCTAATGCGGTTCAGATTTACAATTAGATACGCAATCTCAGCAAGCTCAGACTCCAGACACAGTATTATATATTTAATTGTGCCAATTGGAGCGCTACTGACCTCAACTATACAGCAGTAAACTATATACAGGCATACCCCGGTTTAAGGACACTCACTTTAAGTACACTCGTGAGTAAGGACATATCGCCCAATAGGCAAACGGCAGCTCGCGCATGCGCCTGTCAGCACGTCCTGAACAGCAATACCGGCTCCCTACCTGTACCGAAGTTGTGCTCAAGTGGGGAGACTATAGAGCCTGTTACAAATGTGTTATTTACATCAGTTATGCACGTATATGACGATTGCAGTACAGTACATGCATCGATAAGTGGAAAAAAGTAGTGCTTCACTTTAAGTACATTTTCGCTTTACATACATGCTCCGGTCCCATTGCGTACGTTAATGCGGGGTATGCCTGTATATATAGTATATATATATATTTATTATTATTATTCTCATAAGTATGGGTCATTTTAGTTTAATCTTTTGGTCTAAATATGTTAAGCCTGCAATCACATCAAGGTCAGACCCTCTCAGCAGGGCCTACAAAACCAATTATATACGGTCATATGTATTTCTTCCACTGCCTGGAGAAAAGAAAAGAGGAAACAAAATCATTATATAGTCAATAGCATGGGGGGGGGGGGGGGGGGGAAACAGTGACATGTACGGGGTACCTAAGGGGTTAAAATGGAGAAGTGTTGTGTGTGCTACAGTGCAAAACAGAAGTGTCCTAATAAATATAGTGAGAAAATATATATACGTACTTCCCAAACTTATTGCTACAACAAGGGTTATCGGCATCTTTTCTCCTGGGGGAATAATCTCAAAATTACTTCCACAATTACCTGTGTGCACTTGGACCTGATTTTAAATGCACTGTAGCTCCATATAAAGGTGCTAAATGTTAACCCCATAGGCACTGCATACATACAGTATCACACATCCCATACTATTGATTGTATCATTGTTTTGTTACCTCTTTTCTCCATGCAGTGGGGAAAATACCACAGACTGTGTACATTTGGCAGTGTAGGGTCAGACCTTGACGGGGTTGCAGGCTTGACATGTTTTTGGCCAAAAGATTGAACTAAACGACTAATACTTAAGAGAAGGAAAAACATAGAAATTAATCAAATAATTTGTCATATTGGATGTGCATTGCGACTTCTATGTTTACCGTGGTTTATATTTAATCTCCAAATTTAGATTTCAAGTGGCATCACAGGTTGTGTCAATTGGAGACAGAATAGTAACATCAAATCGACTTCGAAATGTGCTAGTATCTGCCAGCTGCCAACGTGTAGTAGTTGGAGTTTCAGGGCACAGCCTTGTCTAGAATCCATTTAAGGTTTATCACATGGTGCCTTTATTTTACTTCCTTTGGCTAATTGTTGAGGTAACCATTTCAGAAAGATGGGTCTCAAATCTTCTTATGACTTTTGGCTCTTCAATATTATAATGTCTAGTGTTGGAAAAATAAAGCACTTTGCTGTCCGATGACCTGCACTGCATTGAAAGCAGTGGATAATTCTTAATAATAATAATGATTATTATTTATTTATTTTAAATGTATATTTTACATGTTATAAGTTGCTTTTCTTTCTGTCACACGATATCATCCTCCTTTTTTTTTTTTTTTTAAATGCTTCAGTTTTTTCTCTTGGAAATTTACTGATGTCAAAATATTTTAATCGGTACTGTTAAATGACATCCATTGTCCTGTTCTAAAAATGGTATTAGTAAGCGTGGTTCCAATGGATTCCAAGGAGTTCAGACCGCAAAATTACCTGATGTCCTAGGGACTGTTATTGCCTTAAAATGTATGGAAAACTGAAGTCCCAACTGCTTGCATGGTAGATTGTATGTACTGGACATAGGTGCAATCAAGAGATTCACCAATTTACAAAACACTTGTTCCTGTTTGATGTATTCATCCTTTTTATTTCCCTGAAACAGATGCTTCATTCCCATCTTGTCTGGCTTATGCTAATTGGCTCTTTAGCATGTTCAATCCTTTCACTGTACACTTTAACGTCACCTTTTTGAGAAGCACATTTTTAATGAATCTTTTGACATCTGTAATAAACTGTGGTTAAACCTATTAAATTAACGGTCCTGTATGTGATTGGAAGTTGCTTCACTATAGGAATTAATGGCTATTTCCCGTATGACATAGGGTAAATGCCACCTTGTATGTTCTATTAACTGATATATACTGTGCTAAGCTATACACTAGCATTTTACAGTAGTTGACATTTATTGGTCAGCTGACGTTTTTTCCCCACAATGACATTTTTGGAAGTCACATGTTTTGGCAGCTGTAACCCTTAAATTACAAACCAGTACAATAAAGGAAGTTGTTGATTTCAGCTATTGTCGTTTCATGTCTGCTTGCATGTGCAAATGTTAACTTCCTAATCTTTTCATGACCTTTCAAAGCATTGCAGGGTCACATCAAAGGATGAAGATCAATTAGACTGTAAGCTCCTCGGGGCAGGGACTCCTCTTCCTTAATGTTACGTTTATGTCTAAAGCACTTATTCCCATGATCTGTTATTTATATTATCTGTTATTTATTTGATTACCACATGTATTACTACTGTGAAGCGCTATGTACATTAATGGCGCTATATAAATAAAGACATACAATACAATGACACATCTTGAAGATTTTTGTTCAAAAATAGTACCAAATGATTGTGTTACTTTATTTCATTGCAATTCATCACTTTTAGCTACATTTTATGAAAGCAGTTGGCAGAATGTAAAGCCGTGTTCTGGCCGGAGCACGTTTCATGACCTATTCTTTAACTGATCTATTTGTTTAGAGCCTTTGAGTGAAGACACCTACAGCTGATCAAATAGTGTCATGTGGTCTGATTTTTAAATCTAAAGGCCACTTAACATGCACCCCAAGGAGCAACTTGTTCATCTCCCTCTTTGTACTGCACATGCCAGAATTGGAGGCTTGAGGAGGGAGGGGGTGGAGGTGTTGGATTCCTCATTGTCATGATCCTATATATTCTGGTCAATGGAAAGTGGATCTTTTAGTTACACACACACATTATTTTTTTATTATATATATATATATATATATATATATCTAAACCCCGTTATAACGCGGGTCTCGGGGTCCACCCCGAGACCACCGCGTTACTAACGGGGTCGCGGGAAAAAAAAATGGCCGCCGCTTTAATGCAGATTCATCCCGCGGGACAGGAGATGGGAGCGGGCATGTCCCTCCACTCCCCGCTTCCCCCTGTCACCGCGGGACAGCCCGCGGGGCAGGAGATGGGAGCGGGGATGTCCCTCCGGTCCCCGCTTCCCCCTATCACCGCGTGACAGGCCGCGGGGCAGGAGATGGGAGCGGGCATGTCCCTCCGCTCCCCGCTTCCCCCTGTCACCGCAGGACAGCCCGCGGGGAAGGAGATGGGAGCGGGGATGTCCCTCCGGTCCCCGCTTACCTCTGATCCCTCCACGTGCCCGGTGCTCCCGCTGCCTGCATGGAGGTGGTAGCGGGGGGGTTTCTTCTCCCCACCGCTGTCCCTGGCGCTCCCGCTGCCTGCGCGGGAGGAGGGGGGGGAGCGGGTGGTGGTGCTGGTCGCGGCCTTTCCTCTGCTCCGACCCCACCCCCCGTCTGTGTAGAGTGAGAGAGTGTGTGTGTGTATGTATATATGGAGAGAAAGTGTGTGTATGTGGGTGTGAGTGTGTGTAAGTGTCTACTAAATTTAGACAACAGATACTTAATCGTATATCTATACTTACTTATTGATCCAGAGGAAGGCAAACAAAAAACCCCGGTGACATATCATCCAATGATATCTCATAAGTGGAAAAATTAATTCCTTCCTGACTCCAAGAATTGGCAATCGGATTAATCCCTGGATCAACATCCTTCCCATGTATACTTATTTGGTATAGCTCTGTATACCTTTCCCATCTAGAAAGATGTCCAACCTTTTTTTTAACAAATCTATTGTATCTGCCATCACAGTCTCCATGGGTAATGAATTCCACATTTAACTGTCCTTACTGTAAAGAACCCTTTCCTTTGTTGCTGGTGAAATCTCCTTTCCTCCAACCTTAAGGGATGTCCCGAGTCCTTTGTACTGCCCTTGGGATGAATAGTTCTTTTGAAAGCTCCTTGTACTGTCCCCGAATATATTTGTATATAGTTATCGTATCCCCTCTTAGATGCCTCTTTTCTAATGTAAATAAATCTAATTTAGCTAGCCTCTCCTCATAAGTTAGATTGTCCACCCCCTTTATTAATTTGGTGGCTCTTCTCTGCACTCTCTCTCTAGTTCCATAATGTCTTTTCTTGGGATTGGTGCCCAAAATTGTACTCCATATTCAAGGTGTGGTCTTACTAATGCTTTGTAAAGGGGCATAATTATGTTTACTTCCCTTCCATCCATTGCCCGTTTGATGCAAGATAAGATCTTGTTTGCCTTTGCAGCTACTGCATGACATTGGGCACTATTGCTAAGCCTGCTGTCTACAAGCACTCCTAAATCCTTCTCCATTAAGGATTCCCCCAATATATCTCCATTTAATTTGTAAGTCGCCTTTTTATTCTTGCATCCCAAATGCATAACCTTACATTTACCTGTATTAAACCTCATCTGCCATTTACCTGCCCACGTTTCCAGTCTCTCCAAGTCCTTCTGAAGAGAAATTACATCCTGCTCTGATTCTATTACCTTACACAATTTAGTATCATCAGCAAAGATGGAGACTTTGCTCTCGATCCCAACCTCAAGGTCATTACTAAACAAGTTAAAAAGCAGGGGTCACAGTACCGATCCCTGAGGTACTCCACTGACGACTTTAGCCTAACCTGAAAAAGTTCCATTTATGACAACACTCTGTTGTCTGTCCTTTAACCAGTTTTTCAATCCAGGTGCATATATTATTACTGAGTCCAATTTTCTTTATTTTGTACACCAACCTCTTGTGTGAAACCGTACCAAAAGCCTTTGCAAAATCTAAGTAGACCACATCAACTGCATTACCCTGGTCTAAATTCCTACTTAGTTCCTCAAAGAAACAAATAAGGTTAGTTTGGCATGATCTATCCTTCATAAATCCATGCTGACTATTACTAATAATTTTGTTTTCCATTAGGTATTCCTGAATATTATCCTGTATTAAACCTTCAAGTAGTATCCCCACTATTGAAGTCAAACTTACAGGTCTGTAATTTCCCGGTTGTGACCTAGCTCCCTTTTTAAATATAGGCACCACATCTGCTTTACGCCAATCTTGTGGTACTGAGCCTGTGGAAATGGAGTCCTTGAATATTAAATATAATGGTTTTGCTATTACTGAGCTTAACTCCTTGAGAACTCTTGGATGTATGCCATCGGGGCCAGGTGCCTTATTTACTTACATTTTTTCAAGTCGCTTATGAACTTCTTCCTCAGTTAACCAATTGTTCATTAATATGGAGGTTGTGGCTTCCTCCTGCTGCACTACTATTGAACTTGATTCTTCCCTGGTAAACACAGAGGCAAAGAATTTGTTTAATACCTCTGCTTTTTCCTTATCTCCAATAATCTGCCTGCCCATCTCACACAAAGGGTCCTATATTTTATTTTCTCATTTTTTTGTTATTAAGGTACTTAAAGAATTTTTTAGGGTTGACCTTACTTTCTATTGCAATCCTTTTTTCATTATCCATTTTTGCTAATTTGATTGCCCTTTTGCAATTTTTGTTACATTCCTTATAATTCTGATACAATGTCTCTGTCCCTTCTGACTTAAAGAATCTAAACGCCTTCCTCTTCTTGTCCATTTCCTCCCCTACCTGTTTATTTAGCCACATTGGTTTTGACTTGTTTCTTTTATACTTATTACCCAAGGGTATACACTGATAAGTGTGCTTTTCTAACAATGTTTTAAAGACTGCCATTTATCTTCTACATTTTTCCCTGCAAAAACATCATCCCAGTGTATTACTACTAGATTAGACCTCAGTTTATTAAAATCTGCCTTTATAATGTTTAAGCTCTTTGTTGAACCCAAGTAATCTGTTTTTTGATAATTTATTTCAAATGAAACCATGTTATGATCACTGTTAACAAATTTTCAAATCCTGGAACATTTGGGTATTACTTCTACATTGTTTGATATGACCTAACTCGTAAGATTGTACCATTTATTTGCGTTCAGTTCCAGTACACACATTGTCTTGCTTGCTACTACAGTAGTATTTATAACGTATAAACAAAGCCTGAATACATAACATGCATATTGACAAAATAGTTGGAAACCAAGCTTAATCAAATCACTGGCCAATGCAGGATGTATATTACTCCGATGTGGCAGTATATACACCGATATTGTCCCAATAACCAGGTCACTCAAAATCCGTGGACGTACAAAATGCCCCCAGTTGTACTACAGAGAGACATCTGTATGAAGTGAGATGTCTCAGTAGCCAGTACTACGCGCAGAGCCAGAACAGGAGCTTATTGTATTGTATTGTATGTCTTTATTTATATAGCGCCAAAAGTGTACTCCGTGCTTCACAAAAAATACAGTACAGGGAATTATAATACAATAAGTGCAGAAAAAATCAGACAATAGGAAAGGAAATATATTATGAAGGAAACTATTGACTGGTCCTATATGAAAGACCTCAGAAGGGTTAACATAGGATTGTGAAAACTAAGTCGAAGTCTAGTGTTAGTGGATACGGATCTCAAGTAAGGCATGTAAACTGTTCTCCAGATCAGCAGTGTCGTACCAGACTGTAGGAGGGCTGTGTATGCAATGGGTAATAGGAGCAGTGCCCACCAACCATTACTCACCTCAGGTATCCCCTGCTGTGGCAGAATCATTTGCTGAGCACATCAGTTTCCCTGAGTTGTTGGGTGATTTCCACTCAAAGTTATGACCCAAGCCGGTCAAGACCGTAAATAATGCCAGATTGGTGTGATGCATGGTCAGCACATATAAGCAATACTGGTCAGTATTCAGGCGGATCGCATCCAGTAGATATTATTCATTGCTTTGAAGTGCGTGTCTTGCATCTGTCTCTATCTATCTTAAAAAGGAGCCATGAAACTGTAAGGGGTTTTTCCTCTATATTATCAATTGTTAACAGCCAGGATGGGATTTGACCACTAAATAATAATAGCTATGACACGTTTTAATAAATGACCCTCTGTGTATTGCAACTTGTATGTGTATGTATGTATATATATATGTATGTATATGTATATGTATGCACAAAATAAGCAAAGTAATGGTCGATGTTCATTCACAAATAATAATAATAAAAAAAAAATCAAAAACCTGATTTGTTATCCTTAGATACTTATGTCACAGTGTGACCTTAGTGCAAATTTATATTTTCTGGAAATTCAAATAAATCTGTCTTTGCTCTGTTCCCAATGTGGAAATGATATCCTAGGTATAGTTGTTAAAGTTCTGGCATTGGGAAAGTATAAGCAAGGCATATAGTAATTGTAACTTTACATTTTAGCATTGGCCGGTTATCAAATGAGTCACCGATTTTTATATAAGCACTGTGTTCTATCTCAACATGACCTGCATTACCCACCCTTCCGTTTAACAAGGCTTACAATAATTCTGTGTTTCCTGAACATGGTGACTTTGGACAGAATAAAGCTTTTAGACCGAGGCGTGTTAGAAATTAGTCAGTCGTGAGTGAAAAAGGCATTTGTGAATGAAACCTTCTCCCAAGAAAAGTAAGGATTGATTTCAATGCCATTTTACTCCCAGTGGAAATGATATATATATATATCTCCCAGAATCCCTTGT